>NC_089796.1:31126454-31176454 GCF_040412425.1 Macrobrachium rosenbergii | reverse complement strand
TATATTTGTCGATTATTGTGTTAGGGTCATATGGAAAGAATAGTTGAACGACCTTGTTTTGGTGATGATAAATAAATAGTAAACGTTTAGTTTCAGACAGAAGCAGTTCATTTATGGGAAAATTTATATTAGTTTAAACCAAATAGGAACAGATTACACGCACACTTGCATACTTGCAAGTGCACTGCATATAATTATATATATATATATATATATATATATATATATATATATATATATATATATATATATATATATATATATATATATATATATATATATATATATATATATATATATATATATATATATATATATATATATATATATATATATATATATATATATATATATATATATATATATATATATATATATATATATATATATATATATATATATATATATATATATATATATATATATATATATATATATATATATATATATATATATATATATATATATATATATATATATATATATATATATATATATATATATATATATATATATATATATATATATATATATATATATATATATATATATATATATATATATATATATATATATATATATATATATATATATATATATATATATATATATATATATATATATATATATATATATATATATATATATATATATATATATATATATATATATATATATATATATATATATATATATATATATATATATATATATATATATATATATATATATATATATATATATATATATATATATATATATATATATATATATATATATATATATATATATATATATATATATATATATATATATATATATATATATATATATATATATATATATATATATATATATATATATATATATATATATATATATATATATATATATATATATATATATATATATATATATATATATATATATATATATATATATATATATATATATATATATATATATATATATATATATATATATATATATATATATATATATATATATATATATATATATATATATATATATATATATATATATATATATATATATATATATATATATATATATATATATATATATATATATATATATTCTTAACATACTCAGGACAGGGCTGTCATGACTGACGGCAGATGCAACAAAACAAAGGAGGAAAACAACAAAAACAATAAAGAAAGTTTAAAATTAATTTATTTACAAAATTTACAAGTGAGTCAGGTCTGGTAAAAAGATAAAAACATAAGTACAATAAAGGCCAAAGGCAGCACTAAACAAAATCAAGTTAAACAATTAACTTTATAAACAAAAAGTATATTAAACAAAAAAGGCAAAAATAAACAGCAGCAGGCAGAAAATAAAATACCAAACATACGTCCTCCATCAGGGCACCAAGACAGCCCTCAGCTGTACAACAGGGACAAAAACCCATCAACCAGAAAACCCGATGGAGACGTCAGGACAGCCTCACGCTGTCATCAAAGATGAGCAGCTCGTGGTCACACGACTACTCATGGTCACACTCCACCTCTCGACGTGCTCCATTCGTAGGCGTGCTCCAATTGCTGCTCAAAACTCGACCAACGTCGACTCAAAAACTGCCTGCTGCTGCTGCCACTGCCGCTACCTTTGCTGCCCTACCAGACCCGACTGACGACAGAAAACAGGCAGCTCACCGGCGAGAACATCAAAACAAAAAAAACTTGAAGGTAAGGAGGCAGCAATCCACAAAGGGAACGAGCGGGAACCAGCAGTTCCGCAAAACCATCATAACGTGACACCTCCCCACCTAAAAGAAAAAAAAAAAAGATTATTTTTTTACACTCATGATCCCCTCCAATGCCGTAACAACCCCGCCAGCCAAAACAGAGCCGCCCTGTCACAGTTGCCATTGTAACGACCCGGGTGGGTCGTTATGCAGGTTCTTTAACATACTCAGGACGGGGCTGTCATGACTGACGGCAGATGCAACAAAACAAAGGAGGGGAAAACAACAAAAACAATAAAGAAAGTTTAAAATTAATTTATTTACAAAATTTACAAGTGAGTCAGGTCTGGTAAAAAGATAAAAAAACATAAGTACAATAAGGGCCAAAAGGCAGCACTAAACAAAATCAAGTTAAACAATTAACTTTATAAACAAAAAGTAGCTTTAAACAAAAAGAGGCAAAAATAAACAGCAGCAGGCAGAAAATAAAATACCAAACATACGTCCTCCATCGGGGCACCAAGACAGCCCTCAGCTGTACAACAGGGACAAAAACCCATCAACCAGAAAACCCCGATGGAGACGTCAGGACAGCCTCACGCTGTCATCAAGATGAGCAGCTCGTGGTCACACGACTACTCATGGTCACACTCCACCTCTACGACGTGCTCCACTTCGTATGCTCAATTTGCTGCTCAAAAACTCGACCAACGTCGACTCAAAAACTATGCTGCTGCCACTGCCGCTACCTTTGCTGCCCTACCAGACCCGACTGACGACAGAAAACCGGCAGCTCACCGACGAGAACATCAAAACAAAAAAACTTGAAGGTAAGGAGGCAGCAATCCACAAAAGGGTACGATAACCAGCAGTTCCCACAAAACCATATAACGTGACATGACATATATATATATATATATATATATATATATATATATATATATATATATATATATATATATATATATATATATATATATATATATATATATATATATATATATATATATATATATATATATATATATATATATATATATGTATATGTATATATATATCGCTAAATATTTATAAATATATATATATATATATATATATATATATAAATATATATATATATATATATATATATATATATATATATATATATATATATATATATATATATATATATATATATATATATATATATATATATATATATATATATATATATATATATATATATATATATATATATATATATATATATATATATATATATATATATATATATATATATATATATATATATATATATATATATATATATATATATATATATATATATATATATATATATATATATATACACATATATATACATATATATATATATATATATATATATATATATATATATATATATATATATATATATATATATATATATATATATATATATATATATATATATATATATATATATATATATATATATATATATATATATATATATATATATATATATATATATATATATATATATATATATATATATATATTCTGCTGTTTGCCTGTGATGCATTTATTTGTAGTAATATCAGATGAACCAAGGCAGGAAAGGACAGGTGTAGTAGAAGGGTCGCGTAGACAGTTCAAACTTTAACGTTCGTTTGTAGCAAAGAATTTGGTAGTGTTAGGCATTTAACCCCAATAGGAAAATTTCCATAACCAACCTTATGATAGGTGGCCTTACGCTTTCTTTACCTGTTCTCCTCGGCGAATGTTTTTGACAAAGTTTCAGACCCCGAGGACATGAACGGACGTCCCTGTTTTGGTCCAAACTAGGTTGGACCAAGAGAGAGCACCAGCCGTCCGTCACGGACGCACGCTTATGCGTCTTGGCTCCCTATCCTTTGTCTCTAGTCTATATTACTAGTGAAGTGGCGAATTCATCCCAGAACTTCCGATCGTCCGTTGTATGCGCAACAACTAGTCGTCCAAGGTAAAGTTTGTGTTTTGTTCAAAACTTCGTCAATTATTAGCCCTTTTTTCTGTATTTCAGTTTCGTTGTTTCCTCCTTCACCGCCTCCATAATTATTAGATTACAAAGCGACTTGCTTTTACGAAGTCTAGATTAGGCAAAAATTTTATTGTTTAGCATCTTCCAATTATTCTAGTGAATTAACTAGGAACTAGGGAAGGTTAAGCAAGTCATTTTATTCTTTATGCCACCTTGTGTCTCGATCCATTTGTTCGGAAGAGCCGTTGTGTTTTAATACCATGGTAACGAGTAGAGATTGTCTGCATCTGAAGCCGGGTGACATTTATCATAAAGCCCTTATTCATTGAATATTTTTTTTTTTTTGCTGAGAATAGTTCCTAGGCTGGCGACCTTGAGTGGT
Source organism: Macrobrachium rosenbergii (assembly GCF_040412425.1). NCBI lineage: Eukaryota > Metazoa > Arthropoda > Malacostraca > Decapoda > Palaemonidae > Macrobrachium > Macrobrachium rosenbergii. The sequence goes on along the minus strand of NC_089796.1, from coordinate 31,172,356 downwards.
TAACAACTGTCTTTGAGATTAATTTGTAGCTTCACTGACAGGTTACATGTGTCCTTGGCAGGCAGAGCCTTATAAAACTTACATAAATCAAGTAATAAACTCATCAGCCAAGTCTCACGTGTAACACTGACGACCGGGCGTAGGATCTAAGTAAATTTTAGAGAAAGAATCTGGAGAAAAGAAAATTAATTACAATTAATTCCAAAGAGAAAAGTCAGATATTTCATTTAATTTTACTCTTCCATACAAGGAGACAGCACAAGGCATAATAATAATAAGAAGAATAGTTAGAATACCAGGTATAATTAAGAATTAGCGTAGGTATAGGAAAAGTGTGCATTGAAGGCAGAGCAATTCATAATTTATAAAATCTTAAGAAAGAGCATTTTTACAGTGTTCGGATATCGTGGGTGCTATTTTCCTCGGCCGGCAATGAGGGGTGATTTTTTGTAACTAGTCAAGTCGTCCAAAAACATAGCCTAAAGACTGAATTTGCGAAGTTCATTTCATTTTAACAAAGTAGTAATCGCGATTCAGCAATTCCAATAGATATTGTGTTCATATAGCGGGGATCATTCAAAACACTGTGTCATTGAAAGGGCAAACGAACAGAAATAGTAATTTTACCATAAAATGTACCTTTCAGCCACGTGAATTTACGAGGGTTGGACAGCAAGGATAATTCTCTTGTTTAATTTCTGCACAGAAAATACGTTAACAAAAGACGCAAAAGATGCCTAGTATTTTCGTTTTCCATCCGCAACATAAAATCCTTTAAAGTGTTTGGTATATTTAGAGTAAATCTGGATGCCTACATTTGTTTAGTTATTGTTTTGAATTTTGTGCTAAAGGGATTCACCCGCCATTTTGGTATTCCTCCGCAAGGTATTGTTTGAAATTGTTTTGAACTACCTGGATTCGCCGGATATTTTGGGGTTCAGTTGACCGCTCCTTGTCCGCCATCTTGAGACTTTTATTGTCATTGTTGTGTGACTGGTCGTTCTGCCTCAAAGCCACTTCTTTTGGAACTACTTCCTTGGCGTAGTAGTTACACCTCGCAATATCTTAGCTAGACAGACCCCAATAAAGAAAAAACCCCACCTTCTGCCCACCGAAGTGGTCAGTGGAAGGGGCACAAACCAAGCCATTCTAGGCCTAGCCTCTCCAGTCACGAAGGGCTGGCCCACAAAGACGTCCTCCCTCTCCCTGAAGAAATATGCAGGAGGAGCAGTACCGCTGCAGGACGTGCAAGCGGACAGGCCACTCCACAAATTGGGAGCAACGCCCAGCAGATGCCCCTGAACAAGACTCTCGGAGAGGCTACGATCTCCTGCTGGGGCAGGAATCTCTGCTGCAGCCAAATTCAAGTCATCTGCGAGGTATTGTACCTCCGGACTCCTTGTCAGGCATGCCTGACCCTCCACTGTTGCCAGTGCCACCTATGAGCACTGAGCAGTGCCACACTCCGTCTGTTACGGACGTTGAGCTATCTCCGGGAGGTTCAGGATTCCCCATGCCTTTGATCATCGCAACCGGAGAGCCTCCAACACCCGAGACTTCTTCTTCACTAAATCTGACCCCAGAGGATGAACCCCTGGATGATCAAAATGTTACACCATCTCTGGAAGACCAGGAACTGGCCTCCTCGGATGCAGAACTTGAGATCGTTCTCGCTCCGGTTGTCGCAGCAGCCGGAGTAGGGAGCCCTCCTGTAGCTTATGAAGTTGCCCCTGACTTCACGCCTGCTAGCCCTTCTGGCCTGTCCCCAGAGTCGGTGCCCTCATCACCACCTAGGCCTGATACTGATAGGCCTTGGAGGAACCCGAAGAAGAAGAAGAAGGGGTGGAAGACAGCCCAGTAGTTACCGAGCCATAAGCTCATCCTGGCAATAGTGCCCCCTCGGCAAAGTGCCCTACCATCTTAAAGTGATTCTGGCCCCTTGCCCAGAGGAGGTGGCCAGTGTGATCTCATTTCTTATACGTAGCCTAGACCGCCTTAAGTATGCTACATCAAATTAGTAGCCTTGTTCCTTCCACTTACCACCGAGCTGCAGTAATCACGTAAGTAGAGTAACTAACATCAGATAATCTTAACTATTGTGAAACGAGCCACTATGCCCATGACACGCATGGCCTTAGGCCTCAGTGAGGCAAACATTTATCATATGAGGTAACCCTCTTGAATTAACAGGAAATTACTAATTGTATTAAACACAAACAACTTTGTAATTTAGTTAGAACATTATCTCTTATGTTGGTGCTAAGGTCGGGTTAGGTTAGGTTAGGCTAGGGAATACCATGGAAGGTACCAGTAGGCTAGGTGTAAACCATCACAATTATAGGAGGTATCATATAATAACTGTAAGCACCTTCCAGTATTGTTAAAATTAGGTAAAGTAATGGTTGAAGCTCATATCCTATCTAGGGTTAGGTAGATCCGTAGCTAGGTAGGCTACACAGGACAAATCTGCTCAGGGGAGAAGAGTAACCTAATCGAGGCGAACAGCTTGCTTAGTACAGACCTTCACGCCTGAAAAGGGAGTGAAGGCCCTCTTAAGCGGGGGAGCTTTTATAAATATTTCTACTGTTTGCCCACGATGCATTTATTTGTAGTAATATCAGATGAACCAAGGAGGGAAAGGACAGGTGTAGCGGCAGGGTCGCGTAGACAGTTCAAACTTTAACGTTTGTTTGTAGCAAAGAATTCAGTAGCATTAGGCATTTAACCCCCATAGGAAAATTTCCATAACCAACCTTATGATAGGTGGCCTTATGCTTTCTTTACCTGTTTTCCTCGGCGAATGTTTTTGACAAAGTTTCAGACTCCGAGGGCATGAATGGACGTCCCTGATTTGGTCCAAACTAGGTCGGACCAAGAGAGAGAACCAGCCTTTCATCACGGACGCACGCTTATACGTCTCGGCTCCCTATCCTTTGTCTCTAGTCTATATGACTAGTGAAATGGCGAATTCATCCCAGAACTTCTGATCGTCCATTGTATGCACAACAACAAGTCATCCAAGGTAAAGTCTGTATTTTGTTCAAAACTTCGTCAATTATTAACCCTTTTTTCTGTATTTCAGTTTCATTCTTTCCTCCTTCACCGCCACCATAATTATTAGATTACAAAGTGACTTGCCTTTATGAAGTCTAGATTAGTCATAAATTTTATTGTTTAGCGTCATCCATTAATTCTAGTGAATTAACTAGGGAGTAGGGAAGGTTAAGCAAGTCATTTTATTCTTTATGCCACCTTGTGTCTCGATGCATTTATTCAGAAGAGCCGTTGTGTTTTAATACCATATTAATGAGAAGAGATTGTCTGTGTCCGAAGCCGGGCGGCGTTTATCATAAAGTCCTTATTCACAGAATTTTTTTTTTTTTTTGCCGAGAATAGCTCCTCGGCTGGCGACCTTGAGTGTTTAACGACTGTCTTTGAGATTAAGTTGTAGCTTCACTGACAGGTTACATGTGTCCATGGTAGGCAGGCCAAGCCTTATAAAATTACAAAATATATATATATATATATATATATATATATATATATATATATATATATATACTCATATATATATATATATATATATATATATATATATATATATATATATATATATATATATATATATATATATATATATATATATATATATATTTATATATATATATATATATATCAAGTATATAAACTCATCATATATATATATAGTCTCATATATATAATATATATATATATATATATATATATATATATATATATATATATATATATATATATATATATATATATATATATATATATATATATATATATATATATATATATATATATATATATATATATATATATATATATATATATATATATAGATATATATATATATATATATATATATATATATATATATATATATATATATATATATATATATATATATATAGAGAGAGAGAGAGAGAGAGAGAGAGAGAGAGAGAGAGAGAGAGATTTTTTTTAAATCACAGTAGATGCACGGGACTTCAGTGTATAAGAGATTCCCACAGGGAAAAGACAGGCAGAAGTTCAGTACCAAGCGCTTTCACGTTTATTGATGCATCGTCGGGACACGAATGAGACACAAATATAAAGAAGGTTACAAAGTAAACAAAAAGAACAAGAATAACAGATGGTCAGTTGTCAATGGGGAATAAACAGAAAGTTAATCCAGGATAATCCAGGATCAAGCTGTCACAAACTGAACCTAAGACCCAACAAAAAGAAATACTAAAGTTTAGGCTTACAGAATCCAAAAACATGTATAACCTTGAATAAAAGATGGTTAATTGCCAGGGGTTAAAAAGAAAAGGTTAATCCATGGCAAATCCGGGATCACTCGGTCACAAACTAATCCAAATATATACTTAACCATAAGGCAAACGGAATCTTATCCATTCAAATTGCAGAAACATGTATAAAAATTAATATTAATTTTGCTTATATTTATCAACAACTTTTTTAATTATTAAAGCATCAAGTTTAAATAAACCAAGACTTAAATTTAGAACACTTTCATTATTTGACTTAATAAAACAAGATTCGATGATATTCCTTTTGACTTTGTCATTGCACGGGACTAAAGGTCTTGCTTTACTCCAGTTAATAGGATGATCTAAATCTCTCATATGTGCGAATAATGCATTCGATATTTGGCCAGTTCTCACAGAATATTGGTGTTGTTTAATTCATTGTGAAAGTGGTTTTCCAGTTTGTCCATAATATATTTTATCACATTTTTTATAAGGAATTTCATAGATGCAGTCAGAACCATCTTTTGGAGAATTTTTTATCACTAACTCTTAACATTAAAATTGCTGAAAACAACATTTATGGTGAAAAGCTTTAAAATTCTAGGAATTTGTAAAAACCTTTCATCATACGGTAATTTGAGAATATTATGCTTGCTGAATTCAAGTTTGTTATCAGTTAAATAAAATGTTTTCCTGGCTCTTCTCCACGCTTCATCTACAAAGGTCCTTGGGTATGTAAGTTTCAAAGCAATATCATAAATATTTTTGATCTCAGCACCAATTAACTGCGGGCTACAAACACGTAAATCCCCTAAGAACATTTAAGAGAAAACAGAATTTAACATTCTGATGGTGATTGGAATAATAATGAACAAAAGAGCCAATGTTAGTTGATTTTCGAAAGACTGAAAAGGTGAAATTTCTATCATGTCTATGGACAGTTACATCAAGAAAATTTAAATTACAATTTCTTTCTTCCTCTACGGTAAATTTTATAGAAGGGACTAAATTATTTAGCTTGACGAGAAATTCCTGGAGATTTTCGTGAACTGGCCAGATACAAAAAATGTCATCTACATACCTAAACCATATAACTTTTTGGGGCAAAAATCTTGTTAAGAATTTTGACTCAAAAAATTCCATGTAAATATTGCTAGGGACAGGAGATAAGGGATTACCCATAGCCATACTAAACTTTTATCCAAAAAATTCCCCATTGAAACAAAATTTACTGTCTTTGATACATAACCTTATAAGATTTGTGAGGTTTGCTACAATTAAGGGAATGTCATAAATTTCTAATTCTTCCTCTAAAAATTCCAGTAAATCATCTACAGGCACTTTTGTAAATAAACAGACAACATGGTAAAATCAAATTTCAAATTCAAACCATTCAATTTATCTATAAAGTCGACATTATTTTTTATATACGTATTAGAAATACTTCCTACCAATGCTATAAAAATTTTTACAACCCATTTAGATAAGTTATACGAAACTGAGCCTGCTGAACTAATGATTGGTCTAATAGGGGTATTGATTTTTTGCGTCTTGACTAAACCGTAGAGATATAGTAGGGACGGGCACTGAGTGGTAAACTGTTTAATTAAATGGTCAGAGACAAATTGCATAGTTTGAATTTGAAACATATATGAAAATAAATTTATATTATTTCCGAGGTAGAGCGAATTAGATATTATAGGACTTTTTGTAGCTTAATGCTTGTATATGAATCACGGTGATATGATAAAATTCATATATATATATATATATATATATATATATATATATATATATATATATATATATATATATATATATATATATATATATATATATATATATATATATATATATATATATATATATATATATATATATATATATATATATATATATATATATATATATATATATATATATGTATATGTATATATGTATCTATGTATTATTTATTTGGCGATGAGGATGTGCATAGTTCTATTGGTTTATGGTGTATCGTTAATTGTATGTCATCACTGAGCAAGAGTAATAGCTCTCATTATGTATCGTGTATTATCACTATTATTGTTATTGGTAAGCAAGTGCTGCTCTTTTGATGATTGATTATTTTTATATTTAGTATTGCTGCCCTTTTATTTTTTATGATATGTAGGTCTTTTCTGCAAAGTGTTAAAATGCTATTTAAGATTATTTTTAATATTTGTATTTTGGCCATTGTTTATCTGTTTGCAGTATAATATTGTTATTTATGGTAATGATTATTGCTTAACTGTCTCTGTTCTTTCTATAACCTAGACTCATGTGTACATTTGTAAGATATTTGTGTATAATAAATTAGATATATGGTATTGAGGTATTTTCTTTGGCTCCCTCCTTTTTGGTATTGCAGTCCATTAGCCCATTCCTGTCCCATACTGTATATGCTTATGATCCTGTCAGCCCCACAGAAAAGAGGCCGTGACATAAACGGTGACCTTGCCAGGATTGGGTCCTGCTGTGGCTGGTAGTTCTGTGGCATCCTTTTTTGGAGGAAGTGGAAGTATAATGTAAATTTTTTTTTTTCTTCGGTTAAGGAATGAGGTGTTATGTTTGGTCACTGTTTTATTTAAATGATTGTATTAGAGTTGTTTGCCTGTTTCTCCGTCCCTTTGTTTTCATCAGGTTGGCAAGTTAATGACTGTCTCGGTGAGAACTGCAGCATTAATCAGGTTTTGGAAAGCAGATCAGCAGGTTCAGCAGTGGCAGTTTTGGAGTATCACTTTGTGGATGGTGATGACAGCAACAACAGATTTGGAGTATCACCTGATTGATGGTAATGGATTTGTTTCAGCAGATGTTGACCACTGAGGAGGATGCCAGTCCAGTTCCCGAGGATGTGGTGGTGGCTAAACCATAGTCCCCTGCTCAGAAGAAATATTCTTCCATGGCAGCTAGGAAGCAGTCACATCGACATTGTGATGTTCGATGGTCATCCTCGAGGATCTTGGATTGTGGCTCTGGTTATTATTTACTTGGTAATGAGCATGTGTTTGCCTCTTTTGGTTTATAGTGTATCGTTAATTGTATGTTGTTGTTCAACAAGAGTAATGGCTCTTATTGTGCATGGTGTATTATCACTATTAGTGTTATTGGTGAGCAGGTGCTGTTCTTTTGATGATTTATTATTTTTATATTTAGTATTGCTTCTGTTTTAATTATTATACGTTGGCTTTTCTGCTAAGTGTTAAAATGATATTTAAGGTTATTTTGAATATTTGTATTTTGGCCATTATTTATCTCTTTTGAGTGTAACATGATTATTTTGTGGTAATAATAATTGTTTAACTGACTCTGTGCTTTCTAAAACCTGGACTCATGTGTGCATTTGTAAGATATTTATGTATAATAAATTAGATATAAGGTATTGAGGTATTTTCTTTGGCTCCCTCCCTCTTTGGTTGTTGCAGTCCATCAGTCCATTCCAGTCTCATAATGCGTATACTTGTGAACTTGTCAGCCCCACAGAAAAGGGGTCGTGACATGAATGATTACACACACGTCTCTTTGTGTGTGTAATGGCTTCTTCATTGGTAGCACCATGGACAGGTCTGTGGTGCCTGTTTGACTTCGGTGGGAGGGTGAGGACCTCTCCATCTCTTTGTGTGTAATAGCTTCTTCGTTGGTTGCAGCATGGACAGATTTGTGGTATCTGATTGACTTCAACAGGGGTATGAGGGCCTTTCTGTCTCTGTCTCTGTGTGTTATGGCCTCTTTAGTAACAGCTTGATTTCGCTGTGTTTATTTTGTATGCTACTTTGGTGTTATGTAACTGTTATTTATAATACAATTCAAAATTTATCTTTATTATGCTGCCAATTTATATGTCATTATTGTTATTGTTTATGCTTTCTGTATGACTGCCTAATTTTGGTGTTAATTAAGGTTTTTCATTACATTATTATAATTGTGGTGTCAAGCAGTGTATGGCTCTGATAACAATATTGTGGTATGATTTCCTGTGAAGGATTTGTCTATTGATTTATTTAAATTGTTTATGATGCATTTATTGTTTTAAATGTTGTTATTTATGTAAATGATTATTTCATGTGTTCTCACCACCAGAACCTGAACCCACTTGTAAATATGTAAATTTCTATATATAATAAATTAGTATTAAGGTAATTTGATGGTTTTGGTCAGTCCTCCTTCGTTAGTCTCACCTTCCGTCAGTCATTCCAGCCCAATTTCATGTTTTCATTTTGAACCTACTGGTCTCTAATTGATGAGACCATTAATATATATATATATATATATATATATATATATATATATATATATATATATATATATATATATATATATATATATATATATATATATATATATATATATATATATATATATATATATATATATATATATATATATATATATATATATATATATATATATATATATATATATATATATATATATATATATATATATATATATATATATATATATATATATATATATGAATTTTATCATATCACCGTGATTCATATACAAGCATTAAGCTACAAACGTCCTATAATATCTAATTCCCTCTACGTCGGAAATAATATAAATTTATTTTCATATATGTTTCAAATTCAAACTATTCAATTTGTCTCTGACCATTTAATTGAACAGTTTACCACTCAGACCAATCATTAGTTCAGCAGACTCAGTTTCGTATAACTTATCTAAATGGCTTGTAAAAATTCTTACACCATTAGTAGGAAACATTTCTAATGCGAATATAAAAAATAATGTCGACTTTATAGACAAATTGAATAGTTTGAATTTGAAATTTGATTTTACCATGTTGTCTGCTTATTTACAAAAGTGCCTGTAGATGATTTACTGGAATTTTTAGAGGAAGAATTAGAAAGTTATGACATTCCCTTAACTGTAGCAAACCTCACAAATCTTATAAGATAGTAAATTTTGTTTCAATGGGGAATTTTTTGTACAAAAGTTTGGTATGGCTATGGGTAATCCCTTATCTCCTGTCCTTAGCAATATTTACATGGAATTTTTTTAGACAAAATTCTTACCAAGAATTTTGCCCCAAAAAGTTATATGGTTTAGGTATGTAGATGACATTTTTTGTATCTGGCCAGTTCACGAAAATCCCCAGGAATTTCTCGTCAAGCTAAATAATTTAGTCCCTTCTATAAAATTTACTGTAGAGGAAGAAAGAAATTGTAATTTAAATTTTCTTGATGTAACTGTCCATAGACATGATAGAAATTTCTCCTTTTCAATCTTTCGAAAATCAACTAACATTGCCTCTTTTGTTCATTATTATTCCAATCACCATCAGAATGTTAAATTCTCTGTTTTCTATGGAATGTTCTTAAGGGTTTTACGTGTTTGTAGTCCGCAGTTCATTGATGCTGAGATCAAAACTATTTATGATATTGCTTTGAAACTTACATATCCAAGGACCTTTGTAGATGTAGCATGGAAAAGAGCCAGGAAAACATTTTATTTAACTGATCTTAGGAAAGTAAGATGGTTGATTCTCTTCTTAACACAGATGCAGCAATAAAAGATGACCCTATCTGACCTAGGGACAGGGTCATTAACAGTGGTTGGCAGCAGTGTTAGACATGAATAAATAAATAGATAGGGTTAGGATGTGCTTCCAAAGAGGCATATCTTATTAATGCTTTTATTGGCATCTCAAAATAGGACTTTGATGGTTTAGCAGTTCAGGTTAGGAAGCTGTTGTGAGGCATGCCCGTATCAGTTTTTCTCAAGCGCGAGTCTCTGTGTGTGTTTAATGATGCATCACGGGGTGCAAGATTTTAATATGTTAGTAGGGATTTGTGGGCGTTAATTCATATTGGGAGTCTTTAGGGATGTATAATGTGTGTAGTGTGGGTATCTGAGGTATCTTGACCCCTTGTCTGTGTTAAAGCACGTGAAAATGCGCAAGTGCTTTTTTTTCCCTCTCTCTCTCTCTCTCTCTCTCTGGTGAGAGGATTCCCATACCGTCAAGCAGAGGAGTATGTAAGTGTTATAATTTTTTTTATTGTTAATTTTAGTGTCAGATTGGATTGCTTTTTATTGCACTGCAACTAATTTTCGGGCAGTGGCTGTCAGTGACGTCATCCCTGAGTGACGTGTCAGGGACGTCATTAGTTTGGGAGGAGTATCTTGTCTGCTTTGCCATACTCTGTGCAGTGCACTTGAATTTTGAGCATGCCTTATATGTTTTTTTTATATATAGTAATCGGCAGTTTGCATCGGCGTTTAGGGTTTAATAAAGGGAGTATTTTATTATTGTATTCTCTCTGGGGACTTTGATAATTGGGTCGTAATTTATTTGACATTTCTTACACAAGTGTGTATACATATCTTAGTTTTTTTTTACTGTTTTTTTTATTTTTATAATTACATAAGTAGGTGTTTTATTTTGGGCGCATACGTGCCTGTATGTAAAGGTGGAAGCACTTGTTGTACGCTTACTAGGCAGTTTTTTGCCTGACGACTGGAGGCGAGCTCTTCCCTTCAGGGTTTTGCAATCACCATTTTTTTCTGTATGCCACGGCAGACCTTGGTTGGGGGTGAGAGGGGGAATGAGCTATTGCGCTGCGAGAGGGGGACAAATTCTTTTCCTCTTGCTGGCTCTCTCTCTCTCTCTCTCTCTCTCTCTCTCTCTCTCTCTCTCTCGCTCGCATGTCTGCTTGAGTCCCATTTTCTTTACGTGAGGGTAGGCTCCCATTCTCTTTACTTGGGGGAGACTGACTTTTTGTTGTTGTTTGCCCTTGACGACGCAAAGTGATCTTGACCTACTTTGCAGTCAGCTGTGCGCTCGGTCGACCCATTTTTTTTTTTCATGTGGGACTTTGGATTTTATTGTGGGTCTAATTAATTTTAGATTTAATTGAGGGTTTAATTAATTTTGAATTTAATTGTGGGTTTAGTTAATTTTGGATTTAATTGTGGGTTTGATTAGTAATTTCTTTTGAGTTTTGGGTATTAATTGTTAGAGTAAAGGGATTTAACATTCTGAGTTTCTTACTGTATGGGAATTCTTTCAGGCAAAAAATTTTTTGTTTGTTTGTTTGTTTTCTCTTTAAGGGGTGTCCTTTCGCGGGACTTGGGAAATTTTGTATTTGTGATCAACAAAGAATAAGTTAACAAATTTATTTATGAAGAAGAAAGCTGCAAAAATGAGGAGAGGAAATAGTGATCGGAGATTCCTTAGCTCAGCTTATGGTTGTGTAGGGCGCGGAGATTCAGTTCGTGGTTTGAAGGGTTTTGTTGAAGCTCGGAATAGCCAAATGTCGATGGTTGACTTGAGTTCTCGGACTCCACAGGTTCGTTGTTTTAATTGTAATAGGCAGGGGCACATTGAGGGATTTTGCTGTGTTAAAAATTGTGGCAGTTGTAAGAGCTATGGTCGTCCTTGGCAGTCTTGTCCATCTCGGAGACAGTATAATGGTAGGCCTGCATTTCAGAATTTTGTTAGCTCAGATAAGAAAGTTCCTCACACGAATTTTTCTAGGGGATCTTGTGATCAGCAGACATTGTCTAAAGACCAATCAGTTGTAAGGGAAAATTGGATGGGTGTTCCTTGTGATATAGGACATCTGCTGGAACCCTCAGGGTCAAAGCCAGTAGTAAAAGCGTCTGTGCATGGGATAAATGTAAGGGTTTTTATAGATGCAACTGTATCTATAAAAACCCTTACATTTGATGAATTATGAGTTGTTCAGATCGATGTTTTCCGATCGTTCTTTGAGACCTACTAAAGAGTCAGTATACGATGTTCAAGCAAATAGGTTATGGGTTTGGGATACGTAGATGTAGATTTGTCTCTTGTGGGGTAGAACTTTTACAGAACCATTTTTTTTATATGAGGGGCTGCCTTGGGGAATACTTCGTTGCTGGGTCATCCAGCACGTCAGAGACGAAAAATCTCGGTTCATGCAGGGGTATGCGGTGTAACTATGGGAGTACCTGGTGTGTTTGTGCCTTATGAAGGGACAGATGTGATTGTGGTGGGTGATGATGGATCGGGGGTACATGAGGATCTGCACGTGGATGCTGAACATGTGTCGAGGGTGTATGAAGTATTAAAAGGGGATTTTGTCGGATGATGTGGTTCTTTGTCCTGGTACAGTTGCTATGGTGAAAGTTTGGGCGCCCAGAGTGCATAAATCCAGACAAAGGGGTAGTGTGTACAAGTTCTATAAACAAGGTATCGAGTTCAGGGGATACTTGGGTGGAATTGCTAAACTGTAGTGATTCAGTTCGCAATTACAAGAAGGGTACTTATGCAATTGACTTTGTTGAATGTGTCGATGAAGATAATTCAATGCCTATTGTTGGGGATTTTTGTAGTTTTTCCAAAGTAGATTTACAGGCTAGGAGGCAGGTTTTTAGGGATCATTTAGCCAATGCTGATTATAAAGAATATACTGGGGGTGTAAAAGGTATTCTGGCTGAGTTTGCGGACATAGTTGCACTCAAAGGGGATAAGTTAGGATTAACAAATGTGTTACAACACAAGGTTCAGTTGGAGGACAAGACTAAGCCTATTTTTGTTCCTTCATATAGGATTCTTTTTAAGATTAGAGAACAGGTAGAGCAAGGGGTTAATAAGTGGGAGGAAGAAGGCATTGTTAGGTCCAGTTTCTCCCCTGTTAATTTCCGTTGTTGGCAGTGCCTAAGAAGGATGGTTCAGCCCGAGTTTGTGGGGACTTTAGGAAGTTGAACAAAAAAACCATTCCTGATTGCTACCCTATGGCGTGTTTGCCAGATTTATTTGTTGAGATTGGGGACAATAATATTTTTTCCTCAATTGATCTGATGGAAGGGTATTTACAAGCACCGCTTAGCGAGGAGAGTCGAGAGTACACAGCTTTCTCTTTGCTGAAGGGGGAATTATGAGTTCGCCGGAATACCGTTTGGTCTATTAGGCAGTCCGATAACATTTACTAGACTAATGAATACTGTTTTGCGTGGCTTGTTAGGGAAGTCCATTTATTTGTATATGGACGATAATTTAGTTGCCACTGATTCAGTAGAAGAACATTTAGAGGTTCTTATGGAGGTTTTCAGGAAGCTTAGCTTAGCGGGTTTGAAGATAAAGTTAGCTAAGTGTAATTTTTTGAAGAGGCAAATAGTATATTTGGGTCATGTCATTTCTAAAGAGGGTGTTAGAGTGAATGATGATAAAGTTAGTGCAATTGTAGATTTTGCTACTTCCAAGAATAAGAAACAGATTCGGTCATTCTTAGGCATGGCTGGATTTTTCCGTAGGTTTGTGAAGGGCTTTTTATTCTGGCATCTCCCTTGACGGATGTCCTGAGGGATGATGTGCAGTTTGTATGGGGAGATGGACAGCAAGTAGCTTTCAATAAGATTAAGGATGCCTTAGTGAATTCCCCTATTGTTGAAGTTTCCTGATTTGGAACGTCCTTTCACGTCGGTAACGTACGCTAGTTATGATGGTATAGGAGCATGCCTCATGCAGAAGTTTGATGGAAGACTCCAACCAATTGCATTTTACAGTAGACAGTTTAAGACACAGGGTAGTAATGAACGGTTATTATTGGTAGTAGACAAAGAGGCCTTTACCGTAGTGTCTAGCTTAGTACATTTCAAAATGTTGCTGTTGGGCAATCAAATAGAGGTTCTGATGGATCGTAAGCCATTGTTGGGATCTTTTTAATAAGCCATATCTTTCCCCAAAAATGTCTAGACGGTATCTGACAATCAGGGATTTTGATGCTAAGCTTATGTCTGTTGCAACAGATGCCTTTAGTAGAAGTTTTTCTGATGCAGGTGGTACTCATGTGTGTTATGTATCTGGAGATTGCATAGACTGGGATATTAGTTTAGTAGAAGTTAAGCAAGATGGGGATGAGAATTTGGCAGACACAAAAGCGTTTCTTAGAGGGGAATTAGTTAGGAAGGGTTATAAGCTGCCTTTTGCAGAGCTTGAATTAGAGGGTAATTTGTTAGTTGGGAAGATTAGATACAGAGTGAGGAATAGTGACGACAAGGGTGATATGACGCAAATAGTTGTTCCTAGGATTTTAGTACCTATGGTTATTGTTCATTGTAGGTCTGGTAGTCTGCATTTGGGCATTGAGAAAACGTACCAGAATATATGGGGACAATTCTTTTGGAAGAATATGCTCATGTCAGTGGAAGACTTTGTAAGGGGTTGTTCAGTTTGTAATGCATGTAAGCCATCGAGGGTCGTTTCTTGTAAATTGGGTTCATTCCCGATTCTTAGCAGACCCTCATCCCAAATTCATAGGCATGTGTTGTTGGCTGTTGACGGATTAACTAGGTCCGTAGAGATTTTTCTGTTGAAGCATAAAACAGCGGAAGAGGTGGCAGTTGCATTCTTTAATGGGTATATTTGTCTTTATGGGGTTCCTGAGGTTCTGATTACAGACAATGGGAGGGAATTTGTGAAGAAGATGTTAGAGTGTCTTGCGGATGTAATGGGCATTCGGAAGGTCACTATTATTCCTTATAGACAAGAAGCTAATGGGCTGTGTGAATGGGCAAATAGGAATGTCACTGAAGCTCTTCGAATGACTGTAGGGGGAAACGATGTAAACTGGGATCGATATATTACACAGGTACAGCATAGCATTAATACAATGGTTAGTGATACCATTGGAATGTCTCCCAATGAGGTGCTGTTTGTTTACTCAGCGCGGGGTGTGTTCAATTTGTTGCTTATTCCATCGGGGATGAAACGATCAAAGTGCTTGTTTCCACGGCTACAGAGAGATAGCATCTTGCTAGGAATCTTGAGATGAAAATGCAATACATGGTAGACAGGAGTCAGCAAAAGCCGGATAGAGTTAAAGATGCTGTGAGAGATAGGTATTTGTGAAAATAAATGTCAGGAATCAGTTGAATAATAACTTAGGTCCTAAATTTGAAGGTCCATTTCATGTTGTAGAAGTAAAGAAGGGGAACAGATTTGTTGTTCTAGATGAGAACACGGGTTTTTCTCAGTTGACACATATATGTAAAATTAGAAAGACAGGTTAATGGGAATCTTATGGGTTAATTCCTGTGTTGTACTGTGGGTGTGGTCATTTTTTTTCTTCCTCCTTTTCTCTCTCTCTCTCTTTGTTTTTTTAATAGGTCTTAAATGGGAATAACTTGTAGTTTTTTTTTTTTAATTGGGGAGGACGTTGGTCCGCAGAGTTATACAAATCCTTAATTGTCCGAGTTCAGATTTTGCTCTTATGTGTTGCGATACTTTGTTAAAATTAAGTGCAAAATACCATAGTGTTTTATAGCTATATGAATCTTTTTATTTGTTTGTTTGTTTTTTCTTTCCGGTTTCGAGATCGGGTATCTTAAAGAATTTTGTTTTTTGTTTTTATGCTGAACTCTCATATTCACTTGACTTTGGGAGTCGTGGCACGGTCTACTTTCGTAGTGAGGTTAGGCCCGTGTGTTATCATGTAAGAATATTATGATGTGTAGTAGTTGTCTGACGCAATATCTTTGAGTAAAGAGTTACAGAATAAAGTTCTGTTGCTTAGGATTTTTTATTTTTGGGGTAATTTGTATATCAGATGGAATTTGTCTGATCTGTTACGGGTTTGGGCAAATCAGTTAGGGTTCAGGATAGGATTGGGAAGACTTTAATATGACTTCCAAATTTCTAGAAGGAGTAAGAAGCCTGTGTCATTGGTAATTGCAGTTATTATGATCATAGGAGCAATTGCTAGTATGTCAATTGCTATTTTGTTGAGAATTGAGTAGATATCGACAGTATTTGCTAACCAGGGTACAACTTTGATGACTTTACGAGATATTTTACCTCTCGGATGCTTAGAATTGCCTTTAATGAATTCTGTATATTGGTATGTTTCTCAGGTAATTTTTTACTGAGAAGAATTTGTATGGGTTGTATCTTAAAGTTAGTGTACCTGATAGAGTATTGATTGTAGAAATTCCAGTTAGCAACTTGAAATTATTTCACAGTTTTATCATGTGACCTTTCTCTAGTGGGTTTAATATTTCAGTAATAGTATAGCGTAGTGAGTAGACTAAGTAACTTTTTGGGTTGACTCTCGACATCACCAACTTACATTATACACCACTTCCTCGCAGCAGCGCCTTACGAATGACTTTTATGAGCCTCAACTGATACAAGTTAGATATGGTGGCTGTCTACATTATGCCTGCTGGTTTCTCCACCTGCGCCTTCATGGGTTTTTTGGAGAGACGTCGGGCAGGATGTCTACAAATTGCCGTCATTTCAGGGAGACATCTGCTTTGTGTTAAGGATTCATGGGCACCTCATTTAGCATGGGCTTGTGTAGTCACAGGCCGTTCGGCATGGTTGGATCACCAGGAATTCAAAATGTGAAGAGAAGCATGGGCTTGTACAGTTGCAAGCCATCCAGAATATTTAGACCATCAAGAATGCAAGATGGGAAGTGATGTATTCTATAATGAACTGTTACGGGAATAACAATTGTGCATACGAGACAAATAATTTTTGTATCTAGTGCATAAGGTTTGTTATGACTTTGGAACTGGCCCTTACTGAACTTTCAATTGGACAGTTATCGTACCTTGGCGGGGGCGCCCAATGGTAGGTGGACCGAGCTCTTATTACGTCTGTGATGACAGTGAAGAACTATGTGCTGGCCTGTCAGTGGCACTCCCGCTGCAGGTGCGTTAGTGTCGACATCGGAGGTTTACACAGTTAGCTAAAACAAGGTTGTCTGATGCATGCATGTGTGTTTTCCTGACCATGATCAGGATTTAAGTGCATGGAGACAGTGTGAGTGCATATGTGTGTGTGGTACTCCCTAATGGTATATTATCAGGTGGATAGACTCTTGCAGGGGGACTTCATTTTGAGACTGGGTCTGATTTGGTTAGTGGTGCAGTGTTGGAGAACCACCACTGGAAAAACTTATATTTGTCACAATAGAAAGTGAGTACCATAAATCATAAACACATATCTTTTCCAGGCATTTTGTGGAAAGACCCAGTTGTGCTGCAGTAAAATTCCTCTCTATCTCCATCAGGCATTTTCCTGTTCTATTCTCCACTGGGCATTTTTCTGTAATGAATAGGAATGTCAAATAACACCATTTCAGGTTTAAACATATATTATGTTTCTTTCAACAGGAATTCTGTGATCTTCCTGAGAGGAGAAATATTTTGGAAGTGGTGTTTATTCTTTTACATACTATATGACATTTATTGTGGTCTAGAATAATAATGACCTTTTCACTTTGTTTGGTGACCAGGGTGTTAGTCACAATTATTGATTGGTCTAGAATTATTAATCAGAACATTTGTGAATCAGAATTTCCTCTAATGATGATTTCCTTTGATAAAGTGTGGAGTTATACTCCATTTTTTGATCAGCTTTTTGAAGAATCACTTTCATTAAACTTGCAAATAAAATCTAAATTGAATATCATGTTTAATTCTCCTTTGTTTAAGAATAGGTTCAGTGAGAGATGCTGATGAGGGAAAGGAAACTGATAGGAATTTGCTACCATGGATCTTAGGAAAAGATGATTGATTCTGTTCTCAAACAGAATACAGCATAAAATCATGACTATATTTGATTGGTGAGATGGTCATTGCAGTCTTAAAACATATATTAAGCAAACACACACACATAGGTTTGAACATATATATATATATATATATATATATATATATATATATATATATATATATATATATATATATATATATATATATATATATATATATATATATATATATATATATATATATATATATATATATATATATATATAATATATTACTATATATATATATATATAGATATATATATATATAATATATATATATATATATATATATATATATATATATATATATATATATATATATATATATATATATAAATATATATATATAAATATATATATATATTAACTGTATAGATAATATATATATATATAGAGAATGATATAATAGAGAAACTGTATATATATATATATATAGTAATTCTTCTAAATTGGTATATGAGTATAGCATCTATAAAATATCTAAATAATAAGAGTAATATTATTTTTAAACTATCATACATAACCTTTATGGATTAATCATATATAATCAAAAACTATTTTATATAGATAAACATGTTTGTATGACATATAAAGTCCCACCCATAATGGATAATGTTTGGGTATATATTTTATACAAACATCCAGATAATCTGCAAAATACAGTGGACAACTATAATGAACATCTCCAATTAGCTTAATATACACTTATGGATGCTTAGAGGACATTAAATTCCAAGGGATATATACTGATGAAGAAATAATAAAAAATATCTTTGAATATAAATCTTCAAGAAGATATATGCATATATAAAAAACAGAGATAGTATTAATATACCAATACTATATATAATATATATTTACAGCCTTCATAAATATAGAAAATGGAATATAATATAAGAACATAGTTGTCTAATTATGAATATAACATTGATTCATATATTTACTGATAAATATATATATATATATATGTATGATATATATTATATATAAGATATGTGTTAATATAATAAGAAAATACTATATTGTTATATATATGGGGATTATATATATATAACATTATTTATATTCTGGTGATATATAATTTAACTAACAATAGTAAACATATATTTATGAAAAAGCAACTATATATTTAAATATAAATATATAAGATAGCAATCATATTTATTAGATATATATAATATTATATATATATATATATATATAAACTATTTATATTATATAGGTTTAAATATATGGGATATGATATATATCAATAATGTTTATATATAGTGTATATATACAATATATATACATATATATAAAATATATAACATATAGACATAATATATATATCATATGTAATATATAACTATGATATATATAATCTAATTGCTAAAGATATAAATATGTATCATATTTATTGTTATAAATGCATATTTTCTTGTATATATACGTCAATTCCAGATGTGTATATATATATATAGAATGAAGAAAAAAATAATAATTATAAAGAGATTACCATATAGAAAACCCAGAACTAGAGAAAGATAGAGAGAGAGAGAAAGAGAGAGAAGAGAGAGAGAGAGAAGAGATTGGAATAAAACAAACAAAGAGAGAAGAGGGAATAGCCAGGAAGTGTTATGACTGTGTCATGATTATGTAGGAAAACACGGGTGCCAGTAATCTAACCACAACGGTAACAAGGATGTTTACACGCCTCACCTGTGAAGCTTACCTGTTCAATCTCACCGGAAATCAAGACTTCCGGTGACGTAAAAAGAACCTCCTTTGTAGGAGAGGTTAATTCATCTAATTACACCCAGTAGGACATCCTTAGATAATTTTCAGCCAATGAGACTTCTACCAAGGGCTGGACAGAAGCTGTTGCCTGCCTATAGTAGGATTGGCATTCCATTTTGAAAAACCTTCAAAAGGAAGGAAGAGGAAGAAAGGAAGAAAAGACAGAGAAGGAAGAAGAGAGAAACAGAAGAAGAATAGAGTGATTAAACGAGGTGATGTAACCTCAAAGAAAGAAGAAAAGGACACTATGATTCACACTTTGATTTGTATTCATACTACTTAAATTGAAGGTATCATATATATATCTCACTTGTATATGTACAGTGTTATTTTTGATTAGTGTGTTAATGAAGTAAGAAAGCTGCACTGTGTCTTTCTAAAGCCTCCTGGGACTGAAACACTACTATAACAACAAAGCCAGTAATGATAAAGCATCTATAAACGAAAATAATAAACTTCTTTTCATGGGCAACGAATAAAATAAATCATAACAAGTTGAAGGTGGTACAAGAAATCATCACATAAAAAGGTAACAGTAACATCAACATTACAAAATGGTACCAGCCATAATGGAATCCATGGAAGATGTCAATAACAGTGCAGTGTGAAGGACGAATCAATGAATGAACAATTAGCCTACACACACAAGAATTTCATAACAAATCTGCTACAAACATCGACGGCTGAAACAGAACAATAGGTGATGAAGTGAATCATAACGAATCGACAAGCAAAACTCCAGAATTTTAAAAACATTCCCCACTGTAAATGTCAACAGCTTAAATGTTCAAAGTGAAATAAGATTTATAAACATTACCGCTCAAAAAATCCACAACTTAGAAATATTTTTCCCCAAAGAGGAAAAACAACCAGTGAAGCAACAACAACGCCTTTGTTTTGGTAGCTATTGACACACACACACACACAAAACAGATTATATATGCAGTGTGTTAAAAATGGATGAGAGCATTTCACATGTACGAACTAACGATTCCCATTAAAAAAAAAAAACATCACTGTGAATTCTAAGAAGAAGGCGAATCCCTGAAGGTTGGCAGAGCAAGAAAGAGACAATTTTATTCCAGACCAGCAGGATACGATGCATTCTTTTGCCTTTGTGTTGAATACTAAAGGAAAAGTGAAGAACAACAGTTAAGACTGAACAAACAACCAAACTAAGTAAGTCGTGATTGAAAAGTTATTTTAATTCTCTCTCTCAGAGGATGTATTCCGAAATTATCTTTCTCAGAAGGTATATATCATTTATAATTCTCTCTCAAAAATTTTGATCATGTTATTTTTTTTGAGGTTTGATTAATAGGAATCTTTAATAACATAATATTCTTTTGATGAAATATTTTTTAATACTGTTGTGTATTTGGGTATAAATTTTCTTATGATTTATAGAATACCATTGTAATGCAGGATTCGTTTGATGCATTGAGGAATGCTCCTAGATTCTATGGAAGAGTTGAAAATTCAAATCCTGAAAAAAATAGGCTAGGATCATATTCTGTGAACCAGTGGCTAGCTGACACAGACAGTCACATATCAACAGGGGGAATAACAAATGAAAGAGCTAAAATTAACAAAGCCTTGCTTCTTGTTAGTTCAGAAAGTGGTGATGCACATAGAACTTTGAATTCAGTTAGATTCAGCAAAATAACCACATACACTGAATTTAGAAGAATTTGTTTATCAATCTGGGAACCAGTGAGTCAAAGTGATGCCTTATATAATATTAATAGATTCCTTACCCAGTATTATGATGGAGAATCCATAGCAAATCTTTATACAGATGTTGAAGAATCAACACACAAGGTGACAGACGACTTAAGAAAAAAAAAATCACCATAGGAAATAAGAATGCTTTTGGTGATGATGAAAATGATTTAGTTAGTTTGAGATATGTTTTAAATTACTTGTCATTTGGAACGATGTATGACGCGCATGGAGAAAAAGAAAGGAAGGCCTTTAAGAAAGTTAAAATTGATCCTAAAAGTGATAGCCTTACAGTTTTAATATCAATGACGAAAGAAATCCAGAAGAAAGAGATAGATTTTTCTAAGGAATCTGTAGGAGTAACAGAAACACAAAATGAAAGGAAAGGCAGAAATACCCATGATTCATATAAAAGAAATAACAAGTATAATGATAATTCCAGACAAGTAGGGAATAGACAATATTCCTTTCAAAGGAAATATGCACAAAGTACTAGGAAAAAGTGGAATCCAAACCAGAAAAGCAGACAGAATCAATCAAGGAATGGACCATTCTTCAATCCACCCATAAGATATCATAATGATAAGTATTCAAACATAAATAATTCAAAACCAGAGAATAATTCAGCTCAAGAAAACCTAGAAAAAAATAACATGTGAAAACTGCGTTTATACAAAACTAATGAATGCAGAAAGCCTAAATCTAAAAAAAAAAAGATCGGGCATTTAACTAAAAACTCTTGGTTCAATAATAAGGAAGCCAATAGAGAGGTTATAAAGATAAGTCGCCCAAATATAAATAAATCATCCAATCAGTGACAATTAACCCCTTTACAGAGAAAAGAAAGGTGATGAAAGAGAAAAAGGAGAAACATTTACAATGGCAAATGAAGGCTCACCCGCATTTTCCTATTTACATAGCAAAGAAATAATATTTTCCATGAAAGAAGAAGAAATAAACAGAAAGGATCTGCCTATTGTAAAGATTCCAATAAATGGAAAGACATGTACTGTGTCATTGGTACAGGTAGTACTGTAAATAGAATTGATAAAATCACTTTAACAAGATATTTAGGCCTTGCAGAAACTCAGATTCAGGGTCAAAGTAAACTAATAAAAGGTATAGCAGGGAAACAGATTAAAAGTCTGGGAAATGTGGACTTAGAAATAGAGATTTTGTCACAGAAATTTATTGAAGGTTTTCTAGTTTTAGAAGACAGATTTTTTCCCGCACAAGTATTGTTCTCATTTAATTTAATGAGATGTGGAATAATATTAGATAGTAGTGAAGGAAAGATTAGCCTGGAACAGGATAATCAGAAAAAAGTTTCACCCAAATCTGATCATTTTTCTGAGACAGTTTCGATAAGCGAGACAGACTTGCAGGAAAGGCAGATTAGTAACCAGAACAAGCAAGATAAAATAAACACAGATAAAAAAGAGGAATTCCCACAAATTCAGAATGCAGAATTGTTGAGATGTGCACATACAAATGATATATACGCAGATGACCAAAAC
This sequence comes from Macrobrachium rosenbergii, assembly GCF_040412425.1. Classification (NCBI taxonomy): domain Eukaryota; kingdom Metazoa; phylum Arthropoda; class Malacostraca; order Decapoda; family Palaemonidae; genus Macrobrachium; species Macrobrachium rosenbergii. Next base: position 31,149,481 of record NC_089796.1, on the reverse strand, counting down.
AATGAATCTAACGAAAATCAAGGCGTCTATACCTATACATATAACTATAGCAATGTACTAATAAGTTGTGAAAGTGAAAGGAAAATACTAAATTAAGTACTGCTCTTAGATATAATAAATAAATCAGACATAAGTAGTATAACAGAAGTAACAGAAGAAACCACTGGAGATGCAGAACTTTGCTATTTTTCAGACATAAAAGAAGAAGAAATATGTTGTGTTAGCACAGCTGATGATAATAAAGTACAATTTATACTCAACAGAGCAGTAACTTTGTATCCAAAATGTTTAACAAAAATATATTTGAGATCAAAAGAGGATATAAAGGATAAGGATGTTCTATTATTGAATGAAGAATTGCCAGATTTTGTCAAAATGGATAATTCTCTCGTTAACATGAATAGTAACTGTGAAGTTTATGTCCAAAACTATTCAGATAACAGATTAACACTATACGTAGGCATTATCTTTTGCCTAAGAATTCCTATTAACAATCCTTTACTAACAGTAGAAGAAAAGGCACTTTTCTCTATAACTGGCCAAAACTCTCAATTAAATCCAGAAGTAAACAAAACAGATTTTCCAGAAAATAGTCACAAGTTAGTTCAGGTGTTAGAGAAATACAGAAATGTAATAGATATAGAAGGAGATAAACTAGGAGGAAGAAATGTTCTACAACGTAGAATTTTGTTAGATGATGGAGCCAATCCATTTTTTTATTCCTAATTACAGATTATCAATAAGCCAGAGACCCATAGTTGACAATTTGATAGAGGAAATGAAAAAAGATGAAGTAGTAATTCCTTCTAAATCTCCATATAATTCCCCATTGTTACTTGTTCCAAAGAAAGATGGTAGTTGGAGACTTGTAATAGATTACAGGAAGTTAAATTCCAACACAGTTCTAGATAGAATGCCGATGCCAGTAATCCAAGATATGTTAGCTCAGTTAGGAGGGGCCAAAGTATTTTCATCCTTGGATTTGCTTAGTGTATATTGACAAGTACCTCTAGATGAAGAATCGAAACAATTCACATCCTTCAGCACACATAAAGAACATTTACAGTTTGAAGTCATGCCATTTGGACTAACATCAGCCCCATTAACATTTGTCAGATTAATGTTACAAATTCTAGGAGATACAGAAAATGTTGCAGTATACTTGGATGATGTAATAATTTTTAGCAAAGACTTAGAAAGTCACCTCAGAACATTAGAAATGATCCTAGAAAGATTAAGAATTACAGGACTAAAAATAAAATTAAAGAAATGTCAATTCCTGATGAAATCCTTAGAATACCTGGGTCATGTAATTAGTGAAGATGGACTGCGTATGCTGGGAGGTAAAATAAAGACAATAATTGATTACCCACCTCCCACTAATTTGAAAGCATTAAGAAGGTTCCTCTACATGGTAGGTTATTATAGACCTTTTATAAAGGGTTTTGCTACTATAGCCAAACGTTTGACAGAACTAACAAAGAAGGATATTAATTATGAGTGGAAGGATGAACAAGAAACAGTCTTTCAAACACTAAAGAGCAAAATGACCAGGAACCCTGTTTTAGTCTACCCAGATTTTTCCAAAGACTTTAACTTAGCTTGTGATGCCTCAAGTACAGGACTAGGAGCTGTATTGTTGCAAAAGGCCAAAACTAGAATGAGGCAGTATATTATGCTAGTAGAGTTTTAAACCCAGCAGAAAGAAACTATAGTACCTCAGAAAGAGAATGTTTAGCTTTATATTGGGGTTTAAAGAAATTTAGACGCACACTTTCAGGTCATAAGGTTAATGTGCTCACTGATCACAAACCCATTTGTGACTTATTTAAAAAGAGGGCCTTTACCAAGAACATGAAGTTCAATAGATGGTTCATTAGTGTATTAAAATTTGCCCCAGAATTCAGATATATTCCAGGGAAAGTTAACACCTTGGCAGATGCATTATCTAGATCGCAAGAAGAAACAGAAAAATGTACTACCACTAATATCTTTTGTTTTAGCTGTCAAGTAGTAGATTTAGATCTAGAAAGAGTAAAAATACAACAAGAAAATGATGCAAAATCAGACAAATAGTAGGACAGTTAATACTAGATGAATCCTTAAAACCTGATTTTCAATTAATAAATGGATTGTTGTAAAGAAGGCCAACAGAAAAGAATGGTTGTTCTCGACTATACACCCCAAAAACACTAATCAGAGAAGTTTTAGAACTAACACACTCAAATAAGTTAGCAGGACATCCAGGAATTTAAAAGACAAGCAGAATCATAACCAGAAATTATTTTTGGCCACATTGTAGTGAAGATTCCAAAAACTTTGTACTAACGTAAATCTTAAAGCTCCACTTGAAAAATATCCATCAGAACTAAATCCATTTCAAGTAGTAACTATGGAATTTTTAGGTCCATTTCCAAGGACTATTAGAGGAAATAGACAAATATTACTCTTCTTAGACTATCTAACTAGACATGTAGAAATCATACCAGTAAGAAACAGGGATGCAGCAACAGTAGCAGAAGCTCTTAAATCTAGAATTATCACAAGGCATTCATATCCACAAGGTTTTCTTTCTGATAATGCTGCTGAATTTACTAGTGATCTTTTAAAGAAAATATATGAATTTTATGAAATAGACAAGAGTCAAATAACCGCTTATAAACAAGTTCTAATGGAGCATATAAAGGATGTCCTGAAAACTTTAGTGAGCCCACAGACAGAAGATTAGGACTTAGCAATAGAATACGTATAGTCCACATTGAATAATACTGTAAATGAGACAATAGGAGAATCCCCACATTATTTGCCATATGGTTATCAGAAAAGAATGCCTAACACATTATTAAACTATGCAACACCACCCAGACATACTTATAACTATGATGACTATGTTGCATGGAAGACCAGACGTACTTACGAGACAATCACGAAAACAAGGGAAAAATTAAAAGTTCATAACGCCCATGTCAAATATTATAATAAAAGTACCACTAAACCAGACATTACAGTGGGTACTCCAATCTATGTACGAAATCATGTTCTAGAAGGGCCAAATGTAAAGGTTTCTCCCAAGTTCACTGGACCATATAGAGTTATAGAAGTGTTAAAATTAAACAAATATAGGGTAATTAATGAAAGTGATCTAAAAGAAAAAGTTGTTCACTAGAATCATATAAAAGTAGTAAATACAGATCCACTGTCCACTGAAGTCGTAGATAACATAAGACATAAAAATGCTGTAGATAATGTTGTAAACAAAAGATATAATCTACTAAACCGACAGAGTTAGGTATGTGTATGTATATGTATGGATATTAGACTGAAAATGTCATAAATATAATGTATGTAGTGAAAATATCATAAATATAATGTATGTAGTGGAAATATCATAAATGTAATGTATGTAGTGAAACCTATATATAAAGAGACATGGAAAAGTCAAAATGATCCAAGACTTAGAAATCATTAGAATAGACATAACCACAGTGTTAAATAGTGACAAAACATTAAATGCAATTCAAAGGGACATTAAATCAATCCTGCAGAAGGGTGATAATAACAGTGTTATTCTCATTTTAGAAAAATTAAACGCAGAAATAGAAAGTACAGTGAAAAAAAGATCAAAGAGATCCCTCTTACCCTTCATTGGACCTGCTTTGAACACATTGTTTGCCATTGAAAACTGTAGAACATGAAAAAGAAAAAATAGACACTAAAAGTGATTACCTCACACAATTGCAGAACATGAAAAAGAAAGAACAAACAGACTGGAAAGGTGCCAAAGGGCTTTATGATAAAATTATTTTAATTGTACCTTTCAATACTAGGATCACACACGCATTAATCACCGTGTACCCATTTCATATGTTAATTAATGATCAAGTAGTCATTCAAAAGGGAACAAACAGGCATTTTGCATTAGAACACTCTCTACTATTGTCATTCTTCACGGACGAACAATTTAATGAATGTATTCTGCTAAGAGAACAAAAATATATATGTAATTTTGATAACCTGTATAAGAATACTAATGCTTATCCCTGTATTCAAGAAATTGTGTTAAACCAAAACCAGGAAAAAGGATGTATGTACCACAAATTATAATAGAACATTTGAAGCATTTATAATTGATCAAGAAATCTTTGTGTTTTCACTAAATACTGTTGAAGCTAAAATGAAATGTCACTACATCAGCACAGAAATAAGGTTTAAAAATGTTAAACCTTTTACAACATCATGTCAGTTAGTGATAGCAAACCAATTATGTACCTCATCCTTTCACAACATATAACTTCAACAAACATGTGCCATATAAGAATTAGTCATATAAAATAAATTAATTTAAGTTGTCTCAGTTAGAATTAAAGAAGCTTGAAAATTTCAACTATGTTGATGAATATTTCTACTATAAAGAAACTGTCTCCCCAGTTTTACCATTAGTAAATCTAATGGTAATATTGATTACTGTTATTTTGTTTACCATGATAGTGAGAAATCTTATTATCAGAAAAATAAAAGGGATATTGACAGATCTCAATAATAACAATAATAAAAAATTTATGCTTTTTGGTCATATGTATATTGTCCATATATTCCATAAGTATTTGATATTTTAATAGTATTTGGTGTTTTGATGTGATTTTTCTTTTAGAATTTTTGATGAACTTATATCTTTTCCTCCACAGTTCGAGAGACAATTTTTTATTATATCCATTATTCTGTTTTATTGCCAGTTTAATTATTAATATTGTATCCATTTTATGTTTCATTAAACATTGAGGACAACGTTTGATAGGTGACTGAGTGATGTAATGATATATGAATAACGTAAATATAAGAGAGAGAAAAAGAGATGAGAAGAGAACCAGTAATATAGAGAGGGAGAGAGAGAGAGAGAGAGAGAGAGAGAGAGAGAGAGAGAGAGAGAGAGACTGGAATAAAATGAACAGAGAGAGAGAGAGAGAGAGAGAGAAAATGAACAGAGAGAGAGAGAGAGAGAGAGAGAGAGAGAGAATTGCGAAATAGCAAGTGTTATGACTGTGCCGTGTTTACGTAGCAAAACATGGGTGACAGTAATCTAACCGCAATCAAAACAAGGATGTTTACACGCCTCACCTGTGAAGCTTACCTGCTCAATCTCACCTGAAATCAAGACTTCCGGTGACGTTAAAAAAGCCTTCTTTATAGGAGAGGTTAATTCATCTAATTACACCCAGAAGGACGTCCTTAGATAAGTTTAAGCCAATTAGACTCCTACCAAGGGCTGGACAGAATCTGTTGCCTGCCTATAGTAGGATGGGCATTCCATTTTGAAAAACCTTCAAAAGGGAAGGAAGAGAAGCAGAAAGACAGAGAAGGACAGAAAGAAGCAGAGGAAGAATAGAGCCTTAGTGGGGTGAGGTAAGTTCCTCACCAGTTGTAGGTTGAGAAGAATCAAGACTCTCACTTTGTTTCACACTTCAATTTGTATTCATACTACTTAACTTATATATATATATATATATATATATATATATATATATATATATATATATATATATATATATATATATATATATATATATTATGATGTGTGTGTGTGTGTGTGTGTGTGTGTGTGTGTGTGTGTGTGTGTGTGTGTGTGTATATATATATATATATATATATATATATATATATATATATATATATATATATATATATATATATATATATATATATATATATATATATATATATATAATATATTATATATGGCATATATATATATATATATATATATATATATATATGATATATATAGAATAATATATATATAAATAAATAATATATAACGCGGTAAAATAACCCGCATTATATATATTATATATATATATGCCGATATATACACGAGAAGGGTAAACATATATATCATATATATATATATATATATATATTATATCATATATATTTTATATATATAATATATATATCTCATATATATAATATATAATATATTTATATTATATATATATAACTATATGTATAGAATCTACTGTCACTGTGTGTGTGTATGTAATTCTAATAACCACAATGCCCTCTTAACTTCTCGAATTCTTCGCGCTTTTTTGGACATGCTTGTAACTACAAAGCCGAAAATATCCAGACGGAAGAAATTAAAGAGCCTGTGAACGCCGGTCGCGAAAATCGAACCCGCATTACCATATTCACAAGGTCACGTTGCCGACCTGGCCACGAGAAGGGTAAAAGTCTATCACCTCTCGTACAGACATATACCTGTCGTTTTCAGATATATTTTGTTAGAGCTGGAATAGACCCATCCTCACCATCGTAGCCAAGTGGGCAATCGTTTTTATTGCTTTTTGGGCTGAACTATATGTGTAGAATCTACTGGTCACTCTTACTACACACATATGTAATTCTAATAGCCACAATGCCCTCTTAACTTCTCGAATTCTTCGCGTTTTTTTGGATATGCTTGTAACTACGAAGCCGATAATATCCAGACTGAAGAAATTGAAGAGCCTGTGAACTCCGGTCACGAGAACCGAACCCGCATTACTATATTCACAAGGAGGTCACGTTGCCGACCTGGCCACGAGAAGGATAAAAGTGTATCACCTCTCGTACATACATATACCTGTTGTTTTCAGATATATTTTGTTAGAGCTGGAATAGACACATCCTCACCATCGTAGCCAAGTGGGCAATCGTTTTTATTGCTTTTTGGGCAGAACTATATATGTAGATTCTAGTGGTCACTTTTACCAGACACATATGTAATTCTAATAGCCACAATGCCCTCTTAGCTTCTCGAATTCTTCACGCTTTTTTGTGTATGCTTGTAACTACGAAGCCGAAAATATCCAGACCAAAGAAATTGAAGAGCCTGTGAATGCCGGTCGCGAAAATCGAAACCGCATTACCATATAAACAAGGAGGTCACGATGCCGACCTGGCCACGAGAAGGATAAAAGTCTATCACCTCTCGTACAGATATATACCTATCATTTTCAGATATATTTTGTTAGAGCCGGAATAGACCCATCCTCACCATCATAGCCAAGTGGGCAATCGTTTTTATTGCTTTTTGGGCTGAAATATATTTGTAGAATATACTGGTCACTTTTACCAGACACATATGTAATTCTAATAGCCACAATGCCCTCTTAACTTCTCGAATTCTTCGCGCTTTTTGCATATGCTTGTAACTACAAAGCCGAAAATATCCAGACGGAAGAAACTGAAGAGCCTGTGAACGCCGGTCGCGAGAATCGAACCCGCATTACCATATTCACAAGGAGGTCATGATGCCGACCTGGCCACGAGAAGGATAAAAGTCTATCACCTCTCGTACATACATATACCTGTCGTTTTCAGATATATTTTGTTAGAGCTAGAACAGACCCATTCTCACCATCGTAGCCAAGTGGGCAATCGTTTTTATTGCTTTTTGGGCTGAAATATATATGTAGAATCTACTGGTCACTTTTACCAGACACATATATAATTCTAATAGCCACAATGCCCTCTTAACTTCTCGAATTCTTCGCGCTTTTTTGGATATGCTTGTGACTACGAAGCCAAAAATATCCAGACGGAAGAAACTGAAGAGCCGGTGAACGCCGGTCGCGAGAATCGAACCCTCATTACCATATTCACAAGGAAGTCACGTTGCCGACCTGGCCACAGAAGGATAAAAGTCCATCACCTATTGTACATACATATACCTGTCGTTTTCAGATATATTTTGTTAGAGCTGGAACAGACCCATCCTCACCATCGTAGCCAAGTGGGCAATCGTTTTTATTGCTTTTTGGCCTGAAATATATATGTAGAATCTACTGGTCACTTTTACCAGACACATATGTAATTTCAGCCCAAAAAGCTATAAAAACGATTGCCCACTTGGCTACGATGGTGAGAATGGGTCTGTTCCAGCTCTAACAAAATATATCTGAAAACGACAGGTATATGTATGTACAAGAGGTGATAGACTTTTATCCTTCTCGTGGCCAGGTCAGCAACGTGACCTCCTTGTGAATATGGTAATGAGGGTTTGATTCTTGCGACCGGCGTTTACAGGCTCTTCAATTTCTTCCATCTGGATATTTTCGGGTTCGTAGTTACAAGCATATCCAAAAAAGCGCGAAGAATTCGAGAAGTTAAGAGGGCATTGTGGCTATTAGAATTACATATGTCCTGGTAAAAGTGACCAGTAGATTCTACATATTATTTCAGCCCAAAAAAGCAATAAAAATGATTGCCCACTTGGCTACAATGGTGAGGATGGGTGTATTCCAGCTCTAACAAAATATATCTGAAAACGACGCGTATGTGTATGTACAAGAGGTGATAGACTTTTATCCTTCTTGTGGCCAGGTCGGCAAAGTGACCTCCTTGTGAATATGGTAATGCGGGTTCGATTCTCGCGACCGGCATTCACAGGCTCTTCAAATTCTTCCATCTGGATATTTTCGGCTTTGTAGTTACAATCATATCCAAAAAAGCGCGAAGAATTCGAGAAGTTAAGAGTGCATTGTGGCTATTAGAATTACATATGTGTCTGGTAAAAGTGACCAATAGATTCTACATGTATATATATATATATATATATATATATTATATATATATATATATATATATATATATATATATATATATATATATATATATATATATATATATATATATATATATATATATATATATATATACATACATACATACATACATACATACATACATAGATACATACATACATACATACAGACATACATACATACAGACATACATACATATACGATTTTTTCTTTGAGCCACATACGCATTTTTGAGAGTAAATGCACGTATCTTAATTGATTAAGTCAATGTTTTGTAGGATTGCATTGCTCTGATCACGTATTGTTCTGACGTCGTCTGATTGTTTCATTTCACATTGGAATCCAAAAGTTTGCTGATTCTGATTTCAGTGACCGTTTGTGTTTGTTCCTCTCTCTCTCTCTCTCTCTCTCTCTTGGTTCGGATTCCACAATAAGCTGTAGGTCCGGTTGCTAAGTAACCAATTGGTTCATAGCCACGTAAAATAAGTCTAATCCTTCGGGCCAGCTCTAAGAGAGCTATTAATCAGCTTAGTGGTCTGGTAAAACTAAGATATACTTTCTCTCTCTCTCTCTCTCTCTCTCTCTCTCTCTCTCTCTCTCTCTCTCTCTCTCTCTCTCTCTTCAAATGAGATAAGTTATTAACATAGGATATTTGTGTGGTCATTGGTATTAGATTTAGCTCATGAGATCTCAACATAGGAAAAGTGTACTCGTATTTGGCAATGGCGCCTGACAAAACGGTGTTTTGTGGGTTTTGCACAAGCTAGTGTAATTTAAAGTGAATTTTACTTATTATTACCACGGTGTAATAAGGTATATTGAGAGGATTTTTTGGTTTAGTGAAATTATTATTGATAAATCTTTTGTGCATTTTGTGTGTTATCGTGTTTGCAGTCTATATATATATATATATATATATATATATATATATATATATATATATATATATATATATATATATATATATATATATATATATATATATATATATATATATATATATATATATATATATATATATATATATATATATATATATATATATTATATATATATATATATATATATATATATATATATATATATATATATATATATATATATATATATATATATATATATATATATATATATATATATATATATATATATATAATATATATATATATATATATATATATATATATATATATATATATATATATATATATATATATATAATATATATATATATTATATATATATATATATATATATATATATATATATATATATATATATATATATATATATATATATATATATATATATATATATATATATTTCATATATATATATATATATATATATATATATATATATATATATATATATATATATATATATATATATATATATATATATATATATATATATATATATTTATATAATATATATATATATATATACATATTATAAGATTTTTTGTTTGAACCACATACTCATTTTTGAGATTAAATGCACGTATCTTAATTGATTATGTCAATGTTTTGTAGGATTGCATTGCTCTGATCACGTATTGTTCTGACGTCGTCTGATTGTTTCATTTCAGACTGGAATCCAAAAGTTTAATGAAACTGCAGTAAACCTGATCTCAGTGACCGTTTGTGTTTGTTCCTCTCTCTCTCTCTCTCTCTCTCTCTCTCTCTCCTCTCTCTCTCTCTCTCTCTCTCTCTCTCTCTCTCTTCAAATGAGATAAGTTATTAACATAGAATATTTGTGTGGTCATTGGTATTAGATTTAGCTCATGAGATCTGAACATAGGAAAAGTGTACTCGTATTTGGTAATGGCGCCTGACAAAACAGTGTTTTGTGGGTTTTGCACAAGCTAGTGTAATTTAAAGTGAATTTTACTTATTATTACCACAGCGTAATAAGGTATATTGAGAGAATTTTTGGTTTAGTGAAATTATTATTGATAAATCTTTTGTGCATTTTGTGTGTTATCGTGTTTGCAATCTCGATTTTTCACATTTTATGTATTTGTCATTACCATTTATTTACTTAGCATTTTAAATATTTCTTAATAATTTAACATTGTATACTTGATTTAATTTTCATTTACTAAGATTTTCTTCTGAATCTCGAGTAATTCTTAATGATTTAAAATTTTGCTTGATATTTTTAATTTCCCGATAAATTAAAGTTTTTGTGACTTAGTTTTGTTTAATAATTTAACTCAAGAATTAATTAAATTTTTGTTTTTTTTTCAAGTAATAGTAAATTTTTCAGATTGTAAATTCTAATTATAAATTTTGAATTTAAAAATAAATTTTTGTAATTAATGGTTTTAAAATCAGTATTTAATTTATTTACCACCAGTGAACAGGATTAATTGTGTACATAAAGCAAAGTGATAAACATGTTTTGTTCCTTTAGTTTTGCTGAAGTGAATTAAGACCAGGGAAACAGTTAAAGTTGTAGGATGGAATGATGACCTTTTACTCTAGTATATTTCTTGTTTAATTGTTGATACCTCACACTTGTTTTGATAAACTTAGTCTGATTTTTCATGTGATTAGTAAGCTTTTTAAGGGATCACTGTTACCCTTAGAGTACTCAGTCGTAATTCTTATTGTTATGAGAGTTCAGGTATCTGGCTGAAGTGAGGTAAATTTTTTAATTCTGTTATTGGTTGTGTAATAACCGAGTACTTGGTACGCACTGTGGTAATAGAATTTGGTGCCTAGACCTTGGAACAAAACAGAATATAACTCTGGTTTATGGTTTATACTGGTGGCGTTAGGGATATATTTTGATAGGAGAGTGACCACATAATTATTTTTGTATTGTATTGTGAGTTATTCAGCTGAGTATCTTAGAGAAAATGGCTTTGTTTAATGTTCAGAAAATTTTAGCAGCTCCCTTCATCCAAGAGTTATCTGAATTCAACCTGACTAAGGCACAGTGGACTAATTTAGCAGTGGCATGTAGGGTTAATGTGTCTAATGGTATGGTTAAGGCACAAATCAGATGTATTGCAATCCAAGCATTGATGGACTCTGGTAAAAGAGATGAAGAGTTAGGAGAGGCACAAGAATTGTTGAATGCAGCTGAGGCAGAATTTATAGATAAGCAAGAGCAAAAGAAAGAGAAAAGTGATGCAGAAGCAGAGCTTAGACACATAGAAACAGAAGAAAGTTTGATTAAGCTGAAGATACAGGCTGAAAGAGAGAAAATGCAGGCAGAAAGAGAAGACAGAGAGAAAAGAGAAAGAAAAGAAAGAGAAGAAAAAGCAGCAGAAGAAGAAAGAGAAAGAGCAAGAGATGAAAGAGAAAGAGCTATAGAAGAAAGGGCGAAAAGAGAAAGAGGAGTGGAAGAAGAAAGAGAAAAAGCAAGACATGAAATGGAGATGGAGTTAATAATAGCTCGATCCACATTACCTGTAACACCGTCTAACCCTATCCAAGGTACTCAAGAGCCTGTATTTGATGTAGTAAGAGTGCAAAGTTAATTCCAAAGTTTACAGAAGAAGCTCCAGATGAGTTTTTTGATCACTTTGAAAAAGTGGCTTCAGGTATGGGATAGCCAGAAGATAAATGGTCAATCTTGGTACAGTGTTCTCATTGATAAAGAAGAAGTGCCTATTTAGCATTATCAGCTGATCAGTGTAAAGAGTACTAGGTACTCAAACATAATGTGCTACAAGTTTAGCAGATGACCCCTGAATATTACAATGAAAAATTCAGATCTTTGAGAAAGGGTGACAAGATGGCTTTCTTGGATTATGCCTACAAAGTAAGAGGATGTTTCAAATGATGGTTGGAGGCTGCTAAAGTTAAATCTACAGACAAACTTGAAAAGTTGGTAGTCCTTGAGCAGTATCTTAGAGGAATTCCTAAGCACATAAGAGCCTATTTAAAAGAGAGAGAGGTTAAAAAACTTGACAAAGCTGCTACACTGAATGAAGATTTTAACATAATTTATAGCAAAAGGAACTATCATGTCAAGTAACAAAACCAAGAACGCACAGGTTTTAGGTCTCATCCACATTTCAGGAACATTACTACTGGGAATCTTTCTAGTGGCAATGCCAGTACAAAGCCAGGTAGTACCTCTCAGCAATTGAATGTTAAATCCTCATCATCCAGTTTCTCAAGACAGATACAGAAGACTAATGTTGTCTGCTTCAAGTGTGAAAGAGTAGGACACTACAGTCGAGATTGTTATCAGACACAACGGCAGACCAAGCCAGTTGGTCAAGTAGTTAAAGGTAACCAGGTGAAACAAACTACAAAGAGCAGTGTGGGGAAGACTGGGACTAAACAAGCAGTGTTTAGCAACCAGCGGAAATGTAACTTCAAGAAGTGAGTGGCTGAGCAGCTTGGAGGCTTTTAAGGCAAATATCGATGAAGGTATGCTGACAACTCAAGGAGGGAGTGTGCAGGTACCAGTAAAGGTATTATGTGATATAGGGAGTGACCATAGTGTGGTAGTTTGTGGTCCTCACCCACAGTTGGGGAAGAAATTCACTGGAGATTCAGTTATTTTGAAGGGTATAGCAGAAGAGGTAACTCCTATATCCGCTTGCACCTATCATGTGAATTGGTGACACGGAATGTTGATTTTGCTCTAAAGGACTCACTAGCTGTTGAAGGTGCACATTTTTTACTGGGGAATGAAGTTAGTGGTGTACCATTAGTTCCTTGTCCTATAGTGACAGACAAACCTTTGAGGATTAGTCCTACGTTAGATTTAGAGAAGAAAAACCCCACCTGTTTCCAAGTTGCGTAACTACCAGGAGTATGAAGAGAACTATGTCTACAAGTGAAGAAACTGAGGATTTACCTGCACAAGAGGGATCAAGTGAAGGATCTTTGAGCTTAGAAGAGCTGTTCCAGGAAAATGAAGTTTCCCCTAGTGTCAGTAATGAAGAGATTTCCCAAGAAGAAAAGGATCCTGTTGTTACTGAAGAGACTTAGAGTGGTGAAAGTGTTCCTGATAATAGTAGTGAAACTACGGTAGCAGAATTGGCAGATATTGAGAGTTCAGCCCTTGAAGTTGGTCAAGTGGCTAGAGAGAAGCTAATGGAACTGCAGGAGAAGGATACAACGTTGGCTGACTTGTTTTTCAGAGTTGTTGATCAAGAAGAGACGCAACAAACTAATACCTGTTATTATCTGAAGGAAGGATTGCTAATGAGGAAGCATCGACCTGCAGTTAAACCAGGAAATGATGAATGGGGCGAATATCATAAAATTTTGATTTTTTCTGGCCTGGACTTCACAAGGAAGTTAGCAGGTTTTGCAGAGAGCGTTACATCATTCAGAAAGCCCCCTACAACCCATAGAAGTTAGAGGAAAACCTTTAGCAAGGTGGATATATATATATATATATATATATATATATATATATATATATATATATATATATATATATATATATATATATGGAACATACACATAGTATATGTATGAATTGTATGCATAAACATGTACGTGTATTAATGTCTAGCATACACAAGAGCATTATAATCATTCATCAGTTAGCTCCTTTATAGAGGAGTGCCTCGAAATGATGAGGTGGAAAGACATTACACATGAAGGAAATAAATCATACCATTGCAAGACAGAAATCTTTTGTTGTTAAATGTTTCGTAGTCCTTTGAACAAAGATTTTCTAAGTTTGTTTTCTAAAGGCTGATCTCATGACAAGGTTTTGACTGTAAGAAGAGTGAATCTTTCCCAGTAAACGGCGTTTTTGAAGAACCATAATAAAAATAGTTGATGTTAAAATTGTTCGACGTTTAAATGAGTTCTTAGCAGAGTTTTGAAGAATTTACTTATTTATTTGTTTTTTTTTTTTATACTTCCGGTGCAGTTTAGACTACTTTTCACTGCATTCTTTTTTGTTCTTGTTTTTATTGGGTTCGTCGCTCCCCTTTCTGGTATTTTCTTGCGGCATTTTAGTGTCTTTTTCAGTATATATACAATGGCATAACAGGTCTTAATTCTGGGTTAAAAAGTCTGCAATATGACAGAGATCGCCTTTGAGGCAGACGACGGATATATCAAAATTCAACAAAGTTATTATATTCATATTTACATTATCTCTCGCTTTTTCTCTGAGAGCAAAGGAACATTCCTCTTTTTCTCTCCTTCTCTCGATCCGTCGGATGACAACCAATAGCCTCGTATTCAGAGTAATGTAACTTCACGCAACTAAACTTACAAAGCAGGAAACTACGGTTCCAGTTCCCCAGAAACTTTGTGAAATGTATACAGCGAAAGTATATTTAAAAAATTATTTCAGAAACTGGACTGCCAATTGTATTCTTCCCACACTGTCTCTTTTCCAAATTTCACTCTTCGTGCAAATACTAATTGTGATTGAGTCCTATTTGTTCGCAAGGATTCTGATGTATTTTTTCTGCGGCGCCTTTGAACACTACCGTTTCTGAGTCTCCCTCCAGCATGAACGACTCGTGACAGCTGCAGTCTTTACTTTGCATTTCCTTTCAGAGGCAAAGTGAATTTCCTTTTCCAATCACGAGCACTTCTTTTCTCGGAATGAAGGGTGAGAGGTGTACGCATCATGATAAGGAAAATGTGCTGTAGCATTCTTGAAGTCCGTTAACGAAAAAGAAAGGAAATTCTTTTAAAAATATATATCATTTTAATCCACAAGTGGGCCTTCGTCCTAAGAGGGTGGCTCGAAGAAAAACAAAATAGCAGTCACTGACATTAATTTTTTCATTAAGGTTCGTGTGAGAAAAAAATGAATCTACCTTTACCACCACGTTCAACCTTTCAATTGTTGAATTAAGGATGGTCCCCATGTGCGGATTATTTACTTGTATCTGCCTCATACATCCACACGATAGTAGTGAGTTAATATATTGTTAAGGGTGTTGCTAAATCTTAATGGGTATAGTGGTTAAAGATTTTTGCAGTCTTTTGTTTTTTCCAGTTACTGTTTTTTCCATTGTAATGAAGATTTTTGCCATGTCCAAGATAGGTTTTGTCATTCAAAGAGCAAGTTTCTGACATCCTTGCTTCACACTTTGTTAAAATTTTCGCCGACTTTCGTTATATTTGTCACTGATCTTTCCTACGGTTACTTCGACTAACGGCATGTTTACAGCTGGTTTTCAGTATGACTGAAGCACTTTGGTCATGGTTATTGTGGGATTTTTCAATTGTTGCTGCTGATACTGGTATATTTTGTGCAGATACCTGGTATTTTTACTCTTGGTTGTCTAGAGTTCCTGCAGATTTTTGCCATGTCCACCGCTGAATTTTGTCCTTACCCCTCAAGCTTGAGGGGTAAGAACTTTTGTGTTGACTTTTGTGATTTTTATGCAAGTTTATTTGCATTACACCTTTCTTCCATTTCCAGTTTTCCTCTTGATTAATATTATGAATGTAACAATTCATAACTTATTTTCTGCAGTTTCTTTCCGTACCTAATACTGAGCTTCTTCCATAATAAGTCTTCCATTTTTTCCATGCTTTCCACTGAATTTTGCCATTGGAATATTAAAACCTTCAGGATTTTATACACAGTTGTCGAGAAGGAGTTCGTTTTACTGAATTTCTCTCATGAATTATGTCAACGAACTCAAAAACACTTCAACTGGGTTATGCCGTAAGATGTATATTAATAATGCTTATACGGAGGGAGGTTTTACTGGACGCCTTCTTTTCCCCTTCGTCAATTTTTATATGAAGATGAACACCGAGACTCATAAATGTCGACAACTTTCGTTATATGAAACTTTGGTCTATGACCGACACTTCAAGCGATGAGTTCCCATCTTGTTTGGAAGATTACACTTTTGTCGTGTTTCTTTATTGGATATCTGTCTGCCTCTCTCTCTCTCTCTCTCTCTCTCTCTCTCTCTGTCAGAAAAAAAATTGGACATTCGTCTCCCCCCTTCGTCTCTCTCTTTCTCTCGCTCTCTGTCAGAAAAATATTGGACATTCGTCTCCTCCAACCCTCTCTCTCTCTCTGCCACAGAGGATAACTGATATTTCTCTTTCTCCTTCCTTTACTTTCTCTCTTTTTTCTCAGGAGAAATTCTCTCTCTCTCTCTCTCTCTCTCTCTCTCTCTCTCTCTCTCTCTGTGTGTGTGACACAGAGGATAGCGGATATTTCTTTCCCTCCCTCCTTTACTTTCTCTCTCTCTCTCTCTCTCTCTCTCTCTCTCTCTCTGACACAGAGGATAGCGGATATTTCTTTCCCTCCCTCCTTTCTCTCTTTCTCTCTCTCTCTCTCTCTCTCTCTCTCTCTCTCTCTCTCTCTCTCTCTCTCTCTGTGACACAGAGGATAACGGATATTTCACTCCCTCCCTCCTTTACTCTCTCTCTCTCTCTCTCTCTCTCTCTCTGTGACACAGAGGATAGCGGATATTTCTTTCCCTCCCTCCTTTACTTTCTCTCTCTCTCTCTCTCTCTCTCTCTCTCTCTCTCTCTCTCTCTCTCTGTGACAGAGGATAACGGATATTTCATCTCCATCTCTCTCTCTCCCCTCTCTCTCTCTCTCTCTCTTTCTCTCTCTCTCTCTCTCTCTCTCTCTCTCTCTCTCTCTCTCTCTCTCTCTCTCTCTCATTTCTTTTTCATAAGTTGCTTTTATATACGTTGTCAATATTCTCGTGGTCGTTCATGTTACCTGTTTTTCTCTCTGTCATTCTTATCCTGAAGGACTTTTCTGTCATTTGACACACACATGCCTTGAAGCTGCGTGCACAATTTCCACTGTTTTTCCATTCATCATCATTTTACATGTAGAAGGTACTTGCAAAGTCTTTCTCCTTTCCTGCACAATTACCTTCTAAAAAGCTCAGAATTCAGAAGGGACTTGGAATTTCTTATTTAACCCATTAAGCTTGCCGTCTTGAACGCCCAGAATTAAGAAAAGACTTATAATCTGGAAAGTTCCGAATCGGAAAGAGCGATCTACTTGTCTCGCCTACGTAGATGTCCTGACAATTACTACACGGTATCTTGTAAACTCCGGCTTCTTCCCTTTTGTTATTTAAGTATACGTTAACGAGCGAACTCCCGATGGATTTGGGAAGAAGCTGGAGTTTACAAGATACCGTGTAGTAATTGTCAGGACATCTACGTAGGCGAGACAGGTAGATCGCTCTCGCAAAGAATAACAGAGAACAAAAGATCAGTACATTACGCTTCGGAGAGTTCGGGAATTTTCCTACATATCAGAAATACAGGGCATGTCATTAACTGGAGTGGGGCGGAGTTGGTTTTCAAAAGTAGCTGTCCGTACAAAAGAAGGATGCTGGAATCTGCTATCATCAATCAAACCAACAATATGAACCTGTCAGGAGGACATTGGAAATCGGATGACATCGACACCTTAATCCTCAAACCCCTCCTGAAGAAGATGACCCAAGAAACACGACCGCCAGATCCATCGCCAAACGGGAGCTAATGAGGCCAAAAACCACTAGGGAATTTGGTCATTCTCCTCCTTCTTAAGAAACGCCACCTCCATAACATCGGAGGCCTAGGGCCACACCTTTATGTTTTTGTATATATACCATTGTAACTTTCCACCTGTCCATATTCTACCAGTGAACAGGGGCACAGAAGCTAGTGCCCGAAATATATGGTTTCAACGTTTAAATAGTGTTTTATGGGCATTCTTATATTCATATTACACTATAGTATTACAGGAAAAGACATTCATTTTTGCCCATCATGGAACATCACAGTTTACGCCAGATTTTCGGCTTCAACCCAGCTGTCAAGCACATCTTTAGACGGTACGAACGGCTAGTACATGGGTTACACAAGAGGAAGAATCAGAGAAATTTTCTACAAGAATGCCTACAGGAACAAGTTTCTCCCAAAATGTACGGTTTCACGCGTTGGACATCGGCGTCAGACCCATTTCCGGACCACATCCGCACATTCCTCCAAGACAGAATACAAGCCACACACCAAGACATCTATGTGATTAGAAGAAAAATAAGTGAGCTAGCCACGTCACTTCGCCTCATGTGCAGGGATGATGGTATGTACAGATATCTTTCATATTTTGTGCTATCAGGTGCTGTTGAAAACAGTGAGTCCCACTCCAGAAATTTGTGCTACAAATTAAAAAGACTGATTAGGAACAGCGTATGGAATAATCTTGGCCTTCCCAATAATGTGCTGAATCTCTCTAACCATCCCCTCACTGCAGAAGAACAGACCGTTTTAAATCTTGGAGTTTCATTCACTCTAAAACCTGGTCCTGAGAGTAATCTTAATTTCCTAGTTGCTTTTGATAAACATTTTGCAAAAAACAATTATGACAAGAAAGAGGCATGTCTCAAAGGCATTTTGCTAAATGTCTTGGAGCAAAATAACAACAAAAATTCGCTCCCGAAAAGATTCCAAAATGCATTAGTTAGTTTAAGGAAAAGGGGGGATATCATCATCACAAAATCTGACAAAGACGGGAAAATAGTTCTGTTAGACAAGGAGACATACATCAATAAAGTTCAAGAACTTCTAAACGATGCGGAGACCTATGACAAATTAACGAAAGATCCCACAACAAATATTGCTGCTCAATTTAACAAATCAGTCAGAACCATAGGGGCAATAAAAAGACATAGAATTACTAGAGACATTCAAGGTAATCAACCCCCTCTCTCCCTATTTTTACGGCCTCCTGAAAACACATAAAGATGGGATTCCTTTACGCCCCATAATATCTAGCAGGGGATCTTTCATGTACAAATTATCAAAATGGCTCGCAGACTTGTTATCACCCTTTCTAGGAACCTTCTCATCCTCCCACGTCAAACATGCAGAGGATTTCATACAAAAATTTAATAGTTTAAACATCCCCTCAAACAACATCAAATTGCTCAGCCTAGACGTCGAGTCATTATTTACTAAAGTCCCGATTGCCGACGTGTTGTCTTTCTTAGAGAGGAAGTTACAACCATATGAAGACCATTTTCCTCTTGGCATAGATAAAACTTTAAAACTTATCAACCTCTGTGTAACTAACAACGTGTTTTCTTTCAATGGTAATTTTACAAAAAAATTTGGCTGTAGCATGGGAAGTCCCCTATCACCCCTTCTAGCAAACTTGTACATGGAATATTTCGAAACAGAACTTTTGTCGTCTATCAAACCCCATAATAATGATCTGGCTTAGATACGTAGATGATATCTTTACTTTCTGGGACAATAGCTGGGGGACTTTAATGAATTTTTAATAGGCTAAATTCGCTAGTTCCGACCATAAAATTTAAAACAGAATGGGAAAAGGACGGAAAACTGCCGTTCCTAGATGTACTGACGATAAGAAAACAGAACAGGTATGCATTTACAGTATATAGAAAACCCACCTTCGCTGTCTCCTACATTCATTTCTTAAGCTACCACGACGTCTCCGTAAAAATCATGGTAGGGTGCAACTTATTCCTCAGAGGACTTAGGATATGTTCAAATGAGTACCTGGATAAAGAATTTAACAAGATCCGCCAACACCTAACGCAACTGCTATATCCACCACACATTATCGAGAGGGCTATTAACAAAGCGAATAAAATATACTATAGAGGTCCCACTCACAACAGACAAATAGATTTCAACAACAAAATAAAGCTTCCGTACGATGAAAACATCCAAAAGGCCTCCGAACAACTCAGGCCTAACAATCCTTTCATTTTCCATTATCCCAAATCCATCGGGAGTTAGCTCGTTAACGTATACTTAAATAACAAAAGGGAAGAAGCCGGAGTTTACAAGATACCGTGTAGTAATTGTCAGGACATCTACGTAGGCGAGACAGGTAGATCGCTCTCGCAAAGAATAACAGAGCACAAAAGATCAGTACGTTACGCTTCGGAGAGTTCGGGAATTTTCCTACATATCAGAAATACAGGGCATGTCATTAACTGGAGTGGGGCGGAGTTGGTTTTCAAAAGTAGCTGTCCGTACAAAACAAGGATGCTGGAATCTGCTATCATCAATCAAACCAACAACATGAACCTGTCAGGAGGACATTGGAAATCGGATGACATCGACACCTTAATCCTCAAACCCCTCCTGAAGAAGATGACCCAAGAAACGCGACCGCCAGATCCATCGCCAAACGGGAGCTAATGAGGCCAAAAACCACTATAGTGCAGCAGATTGCTGTAAAAATCGTTCAGATAGTGAAACAAGCATGAAATTTGGCACAAACATTCCTAAGACTACGCTCTCTTAGAAAAGGGCGCTGGCCACCTGAAAATCCAAGATGGCGGCTATTTTTCAAAATGGCCGCCATCTATGTTGAGATTCACTGGTTTGGGAGCATCTATTGGATGGAATATGCCAGTTTTTTTTTTTTTAAACCTCGACTTTTAGGTTATAAAAATGTTCCATACCACACATTTTATTGAAAACCCTTACTAAATGAATTGTAACCAAGATGGCGTACAAAATGGTTGCCATAAAAGTTTTTTTTCTATCCACAGCGCTAGCAGAAATAGAGACCAACTGTTTTTATTTAATGGTATATTCATGTGATCAGACAGTTTAACTAATATGCTATTTTCAACTGAAATAGTAATGGTATGGTCACATACAACATTGTGTCTAAGACTGTAACCATAAAAAGAAAAGAAGAGAAATACGGACTAAACGCAACCAATCTATGTATAGGTCTCTCAACCTACACCTTTGAAAAATTCGAGGATAAGAAGGTAGGCATAGCATGACACGTTGGATGCTCAAGCTAGATTATCTACTGAAGAGAGGGCAATATTTATCTAGACTTCACATTTGCAAGTGCACAGAGCTGTGCAGGGAAGACCCAGCTGACTTGCACCTTTCCCGACAGCCTGCTTTGCATCCACATTTGGTAAGCTGTTGGCAACTCTTGGCTAAGGGAAGCTACAGAAACATAATATTCACAAGAAATAGTATGGAAGAGCTTTACCATATTGCTAGAAGCAAATACATGCCATTCTAGTGAAAAATTAGCCAAAATCTGTCGATACTGGCCGCCATCTTGGAATTTGGCCGCCATATTAAATTTTTTGCGTGGCCAGCGCCCTTTTCTGATAGAGGGAACTTTAAAGAGCACTTGTGCAAAATTTCATGCTTGTTTCACTATCTGAACGATTCTTATGAAATATGCAATTATCTGCTGCACTACTAGGGAATTTGGTCATTCTCCTCCTTCTTAAGAAACGCCACCTCCATAACATCGGAGGCTTAGGGTCACACCTTTATGTTTTTGTATATATACCATTGTAACTTTCCACCTGTCCATATTCTACCAGTGAACAGGGGCACAGAAGCTAGTGCCCGAAATATATGGTTTCAACGTTTAAATAGTGTTTTATGGGCCTTCTTATATTCATATTACACTGTAGTATTACAGGAAAAGATATTCATATATATATATATATATATATATATATATATATATATATATATATATATATATATATATATATATATATATATATATATATATATATATATATATATATATATATATATATATATATATATATATATATATATATATATATATATATATATATATATATATATATATACATACATACACACACATACATACATGCATGCATGCATACACACACATATATATGTATGTCTGTATATGTATATATATATATATATATATATATATATATATATATATATATATATATATATATATATATATATATATATATATATATATATATATATATATATATATATAATATATAAGATATTGTCGTAAAGTAAATTTTACTTTGTTTTACAGAAGTTACCAGAAACTGCTTCAGGCCCTTTTGCTTCCCCTTCAAGGGTTTATTTTATAAAAATATATAGATTTTTACTTACCCATTGTTTTTCTCCTTTTCATGTCAACGAGCGCAGTTTTGATCATCTGCGTTTGCCTTGCTGGTCTGTTCGTCACTGCCTCTCCGTCTCCCTTACTTGACTCAGGGGTACTTTTTGGTCAGGCGAGATAGACTGTTTCGGCTTCATTGAGAGGAGATCCAGCCCCCGTCCTTGCGTTTAGCACTCTGACTTTTGCAGCACCTGCATGTAACTCTGCCATTTTGGGCCAAGGCCCGAATATATGGAGCTTGCTGATTTCACGGTGTCCTGTGCCACACATCAGCGATGTGGTCTGCCTTTCGCCCCTTGGGTGACTTGTGCTGTGGGTTAATCATTTTGCCCATCTGTGAGGGCATCTGATGGATTCTTCTGGAGTCGTCAGGAGGCCTTTTGGGAACGGAGAAGGGAGAGAATTCTTTATTTGACTGTCCACCCTTTATTATTGATATCACCACATACTGATTATTCGCCTTTGTGCGGGATCATTGTTTCATCCAGCGTGAATTAATATCAGGACAGCGTCAAATAGCTGCATTCAGTTTTCAAGTGTTTCATGTATGTAATTAATTACAATGGTTTTTACAGTTGAGAA
>NC_089796.1:31066454-31116454 GCF_040412425.1 Macrobrachium rosenbergii | reverse complement strand
CTTGAGAAAGCTTTTCTTGGTTCTCCAAGGGCTTCCCTGATGTGCGTCCTTCCTGAGCAAGAGCTTCTAGGATCCTTTGGTGTGTCTGTCACATGGTACCAGTACCCTCAGCCCCAAAGTAGAGGGGTTAAGCACAGACGACTGGCATGTGCGACTGCAGGTGAGGGTAACAGGAGAACAGGGAACAACCTCCTCAGTTGCCCGTAGATGTCCACTGAACTTAGGGGAGCGGGCAGAGCTAGGCTACGGTGTTGCCAAGTCATCAGCCTCATCTGAAATGTGGAAGAGATTCCTTGGGGGAGATACATTGGGATATAGGATATGATAAGATGTGAAATGAGGCTCAAGGCAGGGATGTGGCAACGTGTCCTCCTGCATCTAAGGAATGCAGGAACTTTAAGACCCTCGGCAGAAATTCCTGGCATTGGTAAATAAATCTGAGTTTTGTTTGGATTTTTCCCAAACAAAATTGGTGGAAGGCCCCATTTATGATAGCTCCCTGTTTTAGCAGAGATTTCGTCCTTGAACAGGACAGAAGCTCTGCGAGCTAGGGCTAGAGCTAACTGACCTTAGTGCCACCATCCTTGAGCCTTTTCTGGTGCACCAGCACAATTTACAATTAGAGCTGCTGATAGGGTATTTACTCGACTGTCTAAGTGACAAGTTCAAAACCATATACTGTATTCTAGACCACGTTTAGCCTGGTAAGGAGTACATTATAGGATTCTGCTAATGAGGCACTAACATGGGGCAGAGAGTAACATACACTGATAATCTAAAACAAACACAAAGCAACCTAGCATAGCAAAGGGAGAACTAACACCAATGAGGTCAAGAATAACACAAAATAAAATACATGGGGGGGGGGAAGACGGATCCTCAGGCATGACCCAGGGGAAGCTGCCAAAGACTACTGGAAGAATATCATACAACCTTAGGCTAACTTACTCTCTAGGGCTATAGATTGAATGTACAGGGGACTGTGCATTGGGCACTAGTGCCGGGAGAGTGCATCTGCTATTTTATTGTCTGTGCCTTTGATGTGATTGACCTTCCAGTTGTAGTCCTGGAGATCAAGGCACCACCTCATAAGCCTCTTGTTTTTGTTATGGAAGGTGGTCAGGTACGTCAAAGGGTTATGGTCACTCAGGACTGTCAGGGGGAACTGATGGTCTGCATGGTAGGACTTGAAATGTTTTATAGCCTGGACCATGACCAGGAGCTCCTCGATGCTACTGTATTGTGACTGCACAGGGTTTAGCTTCTTTGAGAAGTATGATATAGGATGGTGCACCTTATTGCCCTGCTGGAAGAGGACCTCACCTATTCTTACTTCACTGGCATCTATATCCCAAGACACTGTTGGGCATCCTTCTTCATCTAAGGGTAGGGCATGTCTTGGATGGCAGTGGCATTTGCATTTTTGGGCATGAACTTGCCTCCTCCTACTAAGAGTCCCAGGTACGTAACCTTGGACACCACAGCCTGGCACTTCAGAAGAAAATCTTCATCAGTGTTCATGTAGGTGAACACTGATGCAGATTTTATCTCGATGAAGGACAATTCCACGGAGGATGAACTACATATTCCATTTACCATTATTATGACTGCAATTGATATAGTGTATTCGTTCGAAATAAAATCACCCAATTTTGCAAATGCTTTCCTTTCCAAGAATGATAAACATCAGTGAGTTGCTGGCATAGTCCAGTAACCCTAAAAAATCAGTTATCAGAAAGACAGAGAAAACTACTGTATATATATATATATATATATATATATATATATATATATATATATATATATATATATATATATATATATATATATATATATATATATATATATATATATATATATATATATACTGAATGCATCTGATGCAGCTATCACCTTCAATACTACGTGGTTGAAAGAGGGTCTGTTACCTGTATAATAATAATAATAATAATAATAATAATAATACGGACGAAACTAATAAACTTCATCATCTGTATGGTGACGCTGAGTATTGATTCAGGGAAAAATATCCTATAAAGTGCATTTTAAACACTTATTTCCAGAAAAAGTATTCCGAAAAGTTAATTTCAGTTTCCCACACGAAAAAATAAGAATTGGCGTCGAAGCTTTTCTTCCGTTTTTATGAAGAGGACGGAAATTAAAACCACCTTTTTTTTTTCAAGCGGTTAATGAAAGATAACAGCGCAGGCCAAAGTCTCCCGAGCGAGCTCTCATCAAAGGAGTGTGATAATTTGCATCTGCAGATTAAAAAATGGGACTTCAATCCCCAGCTATTATGAAGTGCAGGTAATTAATGGAATGGTCCTCTGATTGAGACAACAATGAGAGAGAGAGAGAGAGAGAGAGAGAGAGAGAGAGAGAGAGAGAGAGAGAGAGAGAGAGAGATGTTGTTTATGAAATACAGAAAGCAGAGAAAATATGGTTGTAGGGAGAGGCCAGAGAGGCGGATACCGTAATTGTAAATATCTTTTAAATGCTTTTACTCCTCATCGAGGCCCTACTACTTCAGTTATGTGTTCCCTTTGACCGCATACTGCTCTCTCTCTCTCTCTCTCTCTCTCTCTCGTCACGAAAGCAGCACCGCAAGACAATCGACTAACAACTAACAAGTAGATACTAATTTATGATTTAGTTCGAAAATGGCATTTTAATTAAGAAAAAAAAAAAGCATTCGTACAACAAGAGGGATTGAAAACCACAAACAGTGAAGAACATCGTCACTCATTTTGGCCATGATGTAAATCTACGCAGAGGCCTTCAGTCCTCACAGAAGTAAATTAGATCTATGAAAGAAGGCTCTATGTCATTAAAGTAAAGGTGTATGACAACAGAGTTGTAAAACATTGCTCATTACTCGACTAATCATTGTATAGTCATTTTTTAAATGTAATAATGGTTACGCCAGTCACGTTGTAAGCTAAGCCCATGACCTAACACCGTTCCTTCCTCGGCTGGTTCGCGGATCGAGATGGTCGTGCTACCACTAGCGCAAATGGCCACTTAGTTCACGGAGAAATGGCCCGTGTTCCTTCAGAGGCAGAGGCTGAGAGAGCGCCTATGAAGCAACCGTTGTTGTTAGACTGATCGATTAATTTCAAGAAACAGCAGAGGTGTAAAGAGTATATTGTGAACAAGAGAGAGAGAGAGAGAGAGAGAGAGAGAGAGAGAGAGAGAGAGAGAGAGAGAGAGAGAGAGAGAGAGTCGTGTAATTATGAGTTTTAATAGTGCAATTAAAAATCTTTACAAATCCTCACCTGCAAACTTAGTCTCGATCCAAAATTTTACCGGAGGTTTTAGTGTTCCACATCCAACTTTCTAATCTTTCTGCAGCCTGGGCTCAATCTCGTCACCTGTTGAGTAATTTTCATGACTTTTCTTGCAAAATTTCTTTTTATGACAACGAGGCAAAGTCTGAGTCACATTGAACCTCCAGTTCTTCATCAAGTTATGACCTCTAAGTTTCATGTGACTAATCCAAATATTTAAGTAAATAAAATAAAAAAGTAGCGTGAAATGTGCTTTTACTTACAATCAACGAAGAAATATAAAACACACTGAACATTTATTTAACATAAATGTTTAATATAACTATTCATGTATTTTTTTAAAGATCTAAAAACATGGAATGTAATAAACATCAAATAAAAAATTTCCCAGATGAAAAATATGGAAAATATTTGGAGATACAGAAATATAATGAGTCCTATTTCATTTATTTGTGGCTTTGACGTACTGTACACATGTAACTAGGCGCGAGTACAGAGAGGTGGACAGTTGAGAGAGGAGAGAGAGAGAGAGAGAGAGAGAGAGAGAGAGAGAGAGAGAGAGAGAGAGAGAGAAAGTCGATGTAATTTTGAGTTTTAAGGATAAAAAAACATTGTGCAGATGTCACCTGTGAACTTTAATCCCGGTCCCAAGTTTAACAAAACCTTTTAAGGTCGCATTTCCAATTAATTTAAACGTGCAGGTTTTGAGAGCTCAACACGCTTACGACGAGATTCCCAATCTCTCTGCAGTCTGGTCTCGTCTCTTCGCCAGTTGAATAGTTTTCATGACCAGTGATATGGAAGAAAATATTTAGTCAGAGCGAACCTCCATTTCTTCTTCATCTTTGTCCTGGTTGTGTTCTCGGGCTTCATTATGACCTCCAAGTGCTATGTAACTAATCCATTTATATCAGAAAATTAGAAAAAGCAGGGAAATAGATGCGTGAATTACTATTTTACTGTAGGTATGCATTCAGCATATAAAATATAAAAGTATTAAAAATTTATTTATTGGGTACAGAATATAATTATTTATAAGAATTCTGTCAAAACAAAATCTAAAAGCAAAAAAAAATTCAATAATAATAAATGTAAAAAATCACAGAGAAGAGAATATGGAAAATATTTCTAAACAGAGAATGATAATGAGTCACACTTCATTTATTCGTGGCCTTGGCGACATGTAGCCAGCCGAGCTTACAAGCACGACGGACAGAAAAGAGAGAGAGAGAGAGAGAGAGAGAGAGAGAGAGAGAGAGAGAGAGAGAGAGAGAGAGAGAGAGAGAGAGAGAGAGAGAGAGAGAGATTTGTCGAACTCCACAGTGAAATACTAAAGCATTCATTTTTACGATTTCTTGAGAAATTGACGATGAAAATCATCACTCGCATCCCGGCAAAAGAATTTTATGTCTGTTTTGTGAGGATTGTGGAGTGACATCCCGATGTCAATTCTCTTTTGTTTCTCTTTTATTGCTGGTTAATTTTTTTGCTTTTAACTTTCAGAGTTCAGTATTATGCATAATGCCATTATCGCTGCCTTCAACCTGACAAGATACTTCTACAGGCAACTTCTGTAAATATTATGTAGAAACTATAAATATTTTGTTCTGTACAGTGAAGTGGAGGGAACAGATACCAAGGACAAGTTCTACGAGTAATTATACCCATTTTCGAACCGGGCGCATTTGCTCGAAAGTTTTATTCAGTTTAAACGGCAAAACTTATCAATAATAATGATGGGGGACCACGAAGGGTCAAAGGAATTGATTAGGGTTTAAAATGATTATTCTTGAAAATATCAGGAGTCATTCACTGAATGCAGAACGGGTTAGTGGATAAATGAATGGCTAATTGAATGTCTTACAAGGACAGAAGGAGACCGATGATTAGAAGGGCGACAAGAGGAAGCACGAATAAAGAAAAAATGGAGTGAGGAAAAGAATAAAAGAAAGACGCAGAGCGTTAAAGAAGGATGGGAGTAATGTGAAAAGAACAAATTAATTGAGGAGAGAAGACGGCAAAAGGCAACGGGAGGAAGAAAAGGACAAAAAAAAAAAGTGTGGAAATATATGAAGTATTGTTAGGAGGAAGGAACGGCATAAAACAATGCAAAGTAATGTTGTCTGTTTATCACTGAATAATAATATTGCACACAGATAAAAATAATATATGGATGCACATTGCATTGTGCCTTTCATTTGTATTATTATAGAAATTATAAAAATGCCTTTAAAATGCATGCCATCAACAACAGGCCTGAATGGCATTGTGATCAAATGGAGCAAAACGATAAAAATTTGGGATGAGAATATCGAGGGAACATTGTGAATGAGGCAGTTGTCGTCCTTTGGATATTATGAATGATTATTAAGAGACCTGTGACGTTACTTGAGTAGCGCTCAGATGCTACTTTTATTATATTGTTACTTTTCTGCTGCAGTTAATTCATGTCTGTACTTTTCAGCGTCAATTAAATGAGGCTGGCTGGCAATCCAATGTCTTTATCCGATTCAGGACCGAAGAAAATATGGTAATATGAGGAAAGGGGAAAACCTCATCCAGAAGGAAATGCCTCATGAAGGATGAAGGTTACCAAAGTCTGGGGGACTCGGAGGCAGTAAGAGGGTTCCAAAGTTTGCCAACTGAAGAAAAGTATCATCGACCAACGTAATCCAAGGATAACGGTATTCACCTGTTAGTCCATTTTCTTTTCTTTCTGAATTCTGGTTTGCACGTGACTTCACGTCTCTCATCTTGAGTATATGGTGATCCTAGTACCCCCTTCTTTTATGTTTCAAAAGATGATGAAAGCCTTTTGATTAATTCTTTTCCTTTCAGGAACTACAGAATACCCAATTTAATTCATCACTTTATATAAAAACAATTCTTCATGCTACTTCTAGACTCCAAAATGAAGAATTAGAGGAATTTATTTCTGGTGATAGAAATTCATTTCTCGGTATAATGTGGTTCGGATTCCACAATAAGCTGTAGGTCCGTTGCTAGGTAACCAATTGGTTCTTAGCCACGTAAAATAAGTCTAATCCTTCAGGCCAGCCCTAGGAGAGCTGTTAATCAGCTCAGTGGTCTGGTTTAACTAGGGCATACTTAACTTTTTTAAGCTACTTCTAGAATTTACATTAGAAGCTGATCCTGCAACATCCACCACCCAAACATTTTGTTTTGTTAACCCCAGCACAATTCCCTCGCTCATTTCCTGATACGAATAACGGCTGTTTTACATGAAAATTGCCCCCTCTTATATTTTCATTTTGGAATACCTTAACTTGTAAATGTCATCATTATAACTAAGTGTTGAATTATATTGGTATTTCTCATATCATCCTTCCTCTTGTATGGATTCGAGAACAGAAGCTTCGAAGAGCTACTATTTCGCTACAGTGCCCACATTCCTACCCCACATCAGAAAAAATCAAATACTGTCCAATAAAAGCTACACAACTGACAGTTTTAAAAATGTGAATCAATAAGCCTTCAATTTAGCTCTAGTGGAGAGGGACCAGGAGATTTATATCTTTCCAATGTGATGATCATGAATATCCGAAGGTAACATATGGCAATTCAGCCGACTCCGAAATAGATTAATTTTGCTTAAAAGCAAAATATTGAGGAAGATTTACGAGCTACTTCTTTGTTTTGAATTGCTTTCCTATTACCTCACGAACAAGCAGTCAGTTATTATCGCAATTCATGGAGATTAATTAGAAAACAAAAAGGTATTTCTGAAGTACTTTAAAGAAAAAATTTCTCCCTTACGTGGACTCTTGTGCGGGTATTAAAGACAACCCGTAAAGCCCAAACTTTCCTTCAAACGATTTCACTCCAGAAACACTAAAAATATCTATATCAAAATTCACTCTCCCTGTATCACGGGAAGGCAGTCAATCACCTTTGCGTCTCCGTCAATTGCAATAAGGGCTCTAAGACAGTCACGGTCAGTTAATTAATTCGAACTCCTCAAGTCCCGGATGTAGTTGAAACAGACTGAATTCATGAAATGTCTACGTTTTGATTGATTAAGCATTCGGAACTATATTTTTGTCGGTCCGGTCGTATTCATCTTCAGTTCACATAACTATGTTTATGTATGATTTCCCAAAATATAATTTTACTGTTGAGGACGAGTAAATCATTATTATTGTTGATTAGTTTAACGAGACAAACAAGTCCCATTTCTAGCTCCTCGATGGACTAGCCAAGTTTTCCTTTTATCTAAGAGGTAGTGAAATATCTCAAAGATACCAGAGGCAACGGGTCAAAAGTAAAAGGCAGAGAGCAATACAACCGCAAAGAACTTTTAGCATTGGTATTATTGTGCAGCCATTGTAATTCATACCCCAATAGGATATCTACTAGCAGGACAGCACGCAGTAAAGTCACACATGGGGACGTTTACTTACTCCTTTTCCTGGGGAAGGAGTAATTTAGGCATTTCTGCCTGACTTATTTTCTTTTCCAACAACAAAGATAAACGAGAGATGACACCTGATGGCCCTTACAGCCCAGACCCGAAGAATCAAGGGAAATGGAAAAGTAAGGAAGACGTGTTTACAATTAAATAAGAGACCGATTTGTCTTTTGCTGGAAGGGAGGAGATGAAATGAGAAAAGCAGCGGGAAGAAAGTTATAAAATCTGGAAGACAGGATAAGAACAGTTCCTGAATCGGATGATCCGATGATTACCGATTTCCAAAGAGCCAATGTGGGAAGAGGTGGTAGCACGGGTGTCCACCGAGGCCTGTTCAAGAACGTTTCATCACCATTTTCGCCTCCAACGCCGCGTGACGCAGATGGCCGTTAAAATTCCACCACCCAAGTCCTTCCTGTCCTTTATATCTCCATAAATCTCACGCACCTCATCATTTGGGAACATTTACTTTCAAGAAATAGAAAATGAGTTGAAACATGGTGAGCTATAGGTGCGTGGATATATATAAAATATCTGGGTAAGTATATAAAATTGCTATCTGTTTGTAGGTATGTGCAAACGTATGTTTATAATAAACATATACAATGCAACTTAGTTCATAATCACTTAAACTTTTAATGTTAATAAACAGGTTTATGTACATGTTTGCATGCAATGCTCATGCAAACGGAATCATTCACTAGAATTCTAAGAATCTTTGTGATTTAGGCACTAAGGACGGGGCGAGAGAAAGGAAAATTCCATTCTCCTTAATTCCAGTTGAAATAATATTCTGGTGAATATTATTCACCAGAAGGCCTCTCATAATCTAGATCAGCCCCCCCTCTGTAGAATTTTAGTTATGACTCACGAAAATTTTATTTAGCAGCTTGGATGAAATTTATTGAGTACATGCAAATAGGCTCGGAATGATTATGTTGGCACTTTGTGGTTCTAATTCTTAATTATGTTAATCAACAGAAATTTTACGTACGATGTGTAGACAGTGATTTTGTTTTAAGTATTGAGTGTAAGTTGGAGTGTTAGTGCGCAAAACGCAGGCGCTTTTGAACTTTTTTTGGGGGGAGGGGAGTCATTTATGATATCTCACTATTTACAATCTTCTCTTTGTTATTTGAAGTTGAAATGTCACTGAACCATGTTTCGAACTGTTAATGCCAATTTATTTGTTGCTTCTAACTATCTTGTGTGTTCCTCTTTATTACAGATATCTGAAATAGATATATTAGACGTGAAAAAATATCTTGTAGAGACAAAAGTGCAGGTGATTTATATATGATAAGAATCAACTTTAAGCGTGAAATCAAAAACACTCTTTTGAGATATTGCCGACGCGTAAAACGCAACCTGCAACTCTTTGATATCAATTCTTACCTTTTATATCAATATTTTTCCATTAAGTCAACATTTGATATCAACATCCTGGTTGGAAGTTCCGTTTTGAGAGAGCTGTTTAATGAGTTACATGCGTGTGTTCGAAGAGATCTATCACTTGAGAAGTCTTGGAAATCGTTCTGGAAAATGTTTTGGAAACAGGATTTTGTGCAGAGTTCCTGATGGATGATGACAGGAACAGAGTAAGTGGAAGGTAAAATGAACATGGTGTGTTTAGATGAGGAAAGGTTCCGAAGGAATGATGAGAGAAATGATTGCTCCTATAGAAGTGAATGTAATAAACAATAGAGGGAAAGTTTATGGCAATATTCTAACTGAGAATTGTGATACTTGGCAGAAGGAGCAATTAGGGATGAGCGGTGTTGGTTTAGAAAAAGGTGTTGCGTCTGATAATGTTTGGTATAGTGATGTAACTGAACATGTTACAATTTTTAAAAAAGAGAGATTGATTTGGTTTAAAACTGGGGCCGAACCAAGAGTGTTTCATGTTTAATACTTTTATGCAAGAAGTGACGCAAGAAGTCAGAGGAAGGGTAGAAAATGGAACTGCAAAGTTGAGGGATAATAAGATAGATCATGAATGGTGTGGGGAATGGCTGTTGCTTGCAGATGATACAGTATTCACTGGAGGTAGTAAAAAAAAAAAAAAAAACACTGGGGACTTGTGGGATACTTTTAGTGTGTTTGCACAGGAGAAAGTTGAAGGTAAACGTGATCAAGAGTAAGATATGAGAGTAAATGAAGCAATTGACGTTGATATGGATTGTGGAAGAATAAGGGGAGTAGATTCATATAGGTATCTGGGAGAAGAGGTTAATAAATAAGTTACCAGAATGTGCATGAACAGTGAAGGAACTTGATGGGTTTATGGAAGTCAAAGTTGGAATGTATGAAAGTGTTGATAAGGTAACTCTCTTTAACAGAAGTGAACTATGGTTGGTGTAAGCAAATGAAAGAAACAAGATGAAGGCTGCAAAGGTGAATTGTCCGCATAGAATATGTGGTATAACAAGAGCTGAACGGTAAGAAATATAGTGATATGTGGAACTGGACAAGTTGGAGACAGACAGGATCAGTGTACTGAGATGGTTCGCTCATGTGGAAAGGTTGTTAGGTTGGTGTTAATGAGTCTATATGAAACAGCTAATATTTTGGAAGTTTTCTTCATGAGAGGTCCATCACAATTCAGCAGTTAACATATGAACGCAGCAGTGATCATAGTCTATTCTTTTCTCAGGAGTACCCATCCACCCCTTGTTAGGAAAAATATGCTTAATGTTGAGAAAAAGCAATACACACACACACACACACACACACACACACATATATATATATATATATATATATATATATATATATATATATATATATATATATGGATTATGATGGCTTGACTATGTTTTACTTTGCCTTAATACTCTTAGCCCTACAAAAAAACCCATGTAAGCCCACAAATGGAGTAATGATAAGAATAATTAATAGTTGGAAGGTCGTTAAGTGAGGAATTGTTTCTTAACACTGATTTATTATTTACACACACAGCATGGAAAGTTTAACAGTGGAAAAGGGACACAACTGAAATTACTAAGTGAATGAATAACGTATCGAATGTACATCTACTGGCCACTTGCAAGTGGACCCTATGCCAATCGGGAATGAATTTCCATCAGCCTCGTTATGGGTGGATTCTTCAGGCAATCAGGAACACAAAGGCATGGCTATGTAGGTAACTTACATTGATAACACTCCTGGAAATGAAACAATTCTGGTTAAGACTGCTAGCAAGTTACTATATCTCTAGAAATGAGTTAATACAACACTTAGAGGGAGTGCTTCTACTCTACTCACTTCTTGGCAAGAGGCATGAATTAAGTTATGCACTGTTTAAGAGAATACACACTGTGTATAACAAGCTGCTGTTCAAGTTGAAGAGACAAGGAATTTGCTTGAGTGATGAAATGCGGGAGAGAGATGATAAAAAATGTGTCAAAGAGAAATACACTGGCTAAACCTTCCCTTCTGGGGCATGTACTGTATATGCTCCCTGATACTTCTTGCACACACAACTCTCCATCGGTGTGATCCAAGTTCTACTGGGCAGTGTCCAGTAATGGTCTCAATCAATCAAGTGTGAGAAAGTGAGTTCTACCAGCCCACGGCTTGATACTCAATCAGACAGAGATTCCCCATGGTTGATAGTAGACTGAACTAATGATGGAGGCCACTGTCACCTTATAAAGGCCTCTTATGTTGCTTGGGGCATCGCTTCAGGCAGTGTTGTCGGTGCATACCTGCTGATTAAAGTGAGGAAAGCTCAGCGGGAGCTTAATTAAATTTGGAGATTTAGTCAGAGGGAACAACTATCTACCCCAGGCGTGTTCCTTGGGGATACATAAAAGCCCAAACCTTGAAGACAGTTGTGTCAAATAATTCCTAAACTCTCCAGTCACTCCAATTTCCCCCTAAGATTCTTATACATGAGTGATCCAGCTGCACAAAATATAAAAGCTCTCCCTTTAAGGAGGCATTTCACTGCCTTTTGGGCGAGAAGTTCTGCACTAGAGAGCCACTGACATTGGTTACGTTAAGTACTTCCCCCTGATGGGTCATTGTCCATGCAAATGGAAACAGGCTAAAAGATATCTCTAACTTATTCCCTGAGGAGGAGTGAGCTTGCTAGCTAACAACTTGATGTCCCTAACACCTAACTTAGGGCATCTGCAGATATCTAACTGGGCTGTCTCTGATGACCGCCAAAAATGTGATCTTAGCATAATTTAGGATTCAAGTTGCATATTACTAATAATGATACACAGATTCAAGCTACTGCAGCACCACATCAAGTAACAATGAGCTAAATACAGGTAATGAAATTGAGATACCCAGAGACTAGGTACTTTGTGATACATGCTAACAAAATACAATAATTCAAAATGCAATAAGATGTAACAAAAGAATGCAACAAAAATACTAAGATGGCTAAGATGTGCTCTCCAGCTTGTTGGAGCTAAAGAAAAGACTTAGTATGGTACAAAGTAAATTTTCTCAATAAAAGAATACCAATTAAGGAAGGAGACAACCTGGACAACCCTTCTGGATTGGGGGCTAGGATTGCTCTGTTAAGATGATGCACTGTTACAGATATACAATACAAGTGCTGTGAGAGAGCTGTGGCTCTAGTAACTACCTGGACTTTTTACACTCCCTCCTCCTTTTCCTCCTTGCCTTCCTTCACACTTTAGGTTTAGGTATCTTGGTTGGAACCTGGGCATGTGGCTCCAGAGGAGGTTAAAAAGACCCTTGGGCCAGGTCTGAGCTCACAATAGCACTACCCTCGGGACTTAGACCTAGAGTGACTATAGGTGTTCTGTCATCTGGCGAAGCAGGCTACTGCGACAACCTGGACAGTGATGTTGCCAATTTGTTCTGCTAGCTTTTGTGGTATGGCCTCCATACCGGTGACCAGGTTAATCAAGACTTCTTGAAGAGTGTCATCCACCAGAATCTTGTCTCCTTGGGACTTTGATTAAGTAGAAGAGATGGATGTAGGTGCTAGAGGTTCACAGGTTGCAAGGAATAACTCAGGCATGGGTTGCAAGGCTGCACCGGGGAACAAACTTCTGCTAGGTTCAGGGGAATCTGGGAAAGACCCTACTGAACTTCGGGCTGGCTCTCAGCCGGACACTGGTAGCCGTGCCAGGCTGATAGACGAGACGGGGCCCAGATTGGCATCTCCTGAAGGGAGATTGGCATCGTGTGCACTGGCACTAAGGCGGGCCCAGGCACTGGACTTGGAGAGGGGACGTCATCGGGCTTGGGACCAAGAGTGCCGGACATCCCAGTTTGCACACTTTGAAAGAACCAGTATCTGGCTCTGTGAGGGGCTCAACGACCAGACTATTCAGAGCACTACACTGGTCAGGCATAGGAACTGGCTGTGGCTCAGTGGCAGGGCCGGTATGAACATCAGCACCTGATGGAGAATTGTAGGGAGCAGGACTCAAGGGAGGTCCTGAATGGGGCTGGTAAGGGGGTCCTGCCCTAGGAGGAGGTCATAGCCTCCAGGAACTTCACTTACTACTCCAGCCTTACAAATCCAACTTCTAGTGACCCCCAGTTGGACTGTAGGGGAGAGTAAGCCTCCAATTATCCATGCCCACAGCAATTACAGGATTATTTTCTTCAACAATGGCCCCATAGGATACCTTGTCTCACCTTATGAGGGAGATTTGAGCGTCAGTGTCTTCAAAAGCTGAGACCTGTTGAGTGTGATAAACACCTCGGGGAGGTGCAACATAAATAGGGCCTGCAACTGGGGGGCCCTAAAGTGGGTGAATGTGTGGCCACTAGAGTAATAATTGTGGGTGAGTTCCTTTTGGGACAATCTTTAAAATTCAAGGAATGCCCGTATTTCTTACATACTGGACAATAAACTTTCCTGTAAGCTAGTTGTTCTGATTAGAGAGGGGCTTTGGTGTGGCTCCCCCTTTAACTTTGCACTGCGCTTCTAAATTCCCTACCCTTTTTTCTTTGCACTCTAAAGCGTTGACCAACCACCGCAAGGCTCGGGTCTTTTTGTAAGACCAGTCGGTCCATGTTTGCCCAATCTCTTAGGGAAGACCTCACCATCTTTGCCACCAGCAATCAGGCGTAATCCCATATCTGACAGCTATGCCCTTCCTAGCCCCTTTTCGCCATTTTCTAAGGAATTTAAGGTGGATTGACCCTCCCAGTCATGTGTTTTACAAGAATCCTTCCCTTCTCAGTTTCAGTTGGATTGTACTCTGAGAAGAGGGCTTCTACTTGGTCCAGCCATGCTTCTGGTTCTGCTATGTTCCACTTTGGTATGAGGTGGCTGATATTTGAGATAATGGAAGGAGCAGAGACCTCGGTTGGATTTTCGGCTTATTGTTGGGCCAGTGCCATGGCACTGTCCTGCTTGGATCTTTTGAACTCAAGTTACTTCTCTTTCAAGGCTAATTCATGCAGTTTTCGGATTTCTTCTTACTCCTTTCTCTCTCTTTCTCGCCAATGTGAGCTCATGCTGTCACTGCTTCTCTGCCTACTTCTCCTTCTCTTCTAGTCACAGCTGTTCTAGCTGAAATTCATACTTTCTTTCTTCTTCTCTAGCTTTCTTAGCGGCAGCTACTTGCTCCTAGACCCATTGGGTCACCTGTTCTCCCTTGAATGTTTTACTTTTCTCCTGCCTCCATAAAAGTTTTGTACTCCTCAGCAGACATGTTTGCTAATGCTTAGAGTGGGGTCTGATTCCCCAAAATGTGTTCAAAATTGTAGGATGGCTACACAAACAATTTTGTGGAGAATGAAATGCCACTCAGGACTGACAGAGTGTATTCTAAATAAGGAAGCGGCCTTTAGAATGCTCCACTGGGATGGAAGTGTCCCTTAGGAATGGTGACACTTGTGGCTGGAATAGGAGTGTCCCTGAAATAAGGATGCACTGGCACTAGTGTGCAAAGTGGTTCCGAAGAACAGAGATATGACATACAAGATTTACATGCAGATGTGACTGAGTCTGAAGACCGAATGATTCAAAGGCACATAGCCTAAATGCAATTAATAGGTTTGCATGGTACAAAAATGTGCAGATTGGTTCATGAGGAACGATGGACTGTTACAAAGAGCAGTAGGCTTAAGTTTACACGAGGCAATCAATAATTTAGCCAATCATGCATAGGCACTTAGTAGGTGGTGGCACATGCATAAGTTGGTGTATATAACACAAGAAATGCTTAACAGGCACAGACAGAGCTGACTAGGAATAAAGATTTTTGTTCAATAAGAACAGATTAGAATAATCAAATGGACCTTCAGGGCAACAACAAGAAATTATTAAGTACAGGCCAATAATGAGTTTATAAACTTCCCCATTGGGATATATATTGTGATGGAAAACCCCAGTAAAATGCTGCCTAGTACATTAAATGGGTTTCTTTACTTGAAACCATAATTATATTTGATTGTCCAAGGCGTAGCAGAAAATCAACATTCTCGGGACAGTGACTTTATATGAGATGTGCTTCCAGAGATTTAATTTCTGACATGTAAATTCATGTATGCTGACTTGAAGGACTCAATTATTGTAGGGCGATGGTTGTATTTGTATTGAGTAATATATAACCAAATGTTCACTTCCCATAGTCCAGGTAAAAGAATACCACATTGGTTAAGGATATTGAAATTCTTTCTCTCCAGATCAATAAACACTATCTTTTTCATGTTTTTCCATTGCTTGCCTTAGTGCAAAAATTGCATCTACCATATCCTTTCCCAGCATAAACCCGAAGTGTTCTTCACTTATTGTTGTTTCATTCCTTATTCTTTTCTCTGTAATTCGTTCATATATTTTCATAGGCAAGAAGTGTGGTGATGTATGTGAGAGAAGGGTGTTTCAGAAAAGTATGTTAAAGTAGTCCAGGATATATATGCAGAGGTTACCACTCAGGTAAGGAGCACTGTGGGAACAACAGAAAAGTTTAGTGTAAGAGTTGGTTTACATCAAGGTTCAACTCTCAGTCCCTACATCTTTGACCTTGTGATGGCTGTGCATCAGATGTCAGAGAAGGAGTCCCGTGGTGTGTGATGTTTGCTGATGATGTTGTTTTGGTGTACCTGACTAGAGAAGGGGTGGAGATAAAAGTAGAGTTGTGGAGACAAGCACTTGAAGATCGAGGTTTAAGAATAAGCAGAGCTAATACAGAATATCTGTGGATGGGAGGGGAAGGAAAACAGGGTGCAGTTAAATTAGGTTTAGATGACATCAAGATGGTTACCACTTTCAAGTACCTTAGGTCCTGTGTGATGGATGATGGTGGTATGGACTCAGAAATAAACCACAGGATACAGTGTGCTTGGATGAATTGAGAAGATCATGGGGAATATTGTGCGACAAGAGGATTAGTGCAAGAGTAAAAGGAAGGTTTTATAAAGTGCAATTAGACCAGCAATGGTGCATGAGGCTAAGACGTGGTCAATAAAGAAGGCGCAAGAAAGGAAGTCGGAAGTGGCAGAGATGAGGATGTTGAGATGGATGTGTAGAGTCACAAGAAAGGGGAGGATCAGAAATTATTATATTAGAGGGACAGTCAAAGTGGTAGAAGTGTCAAAGAAGATTCAGCAAAGAAGATTGCAGTGGTTTGGTCATGTCATGTAGAGAGAGGAAGATCATGTGTGTAGAAGGGTCATGGACATGGAGGTGGTTGGGAGGAGGAAAGGCCAAGATTCAGATGGAAAGATAACATAGCAAATGACATGAGGGAAAAGTGTTAAGAGAACAGGATACGCAAGATAGAAGAAGATAGAGAAGGCTTACACGGAACAACGACTCCATATAGAGATATGTAAAGGCTGAAGACAAAGAAGGAGAAGAAGACTGAAATTTTTTCTTTACTGCAAGGAATGAACATAGTGTAAGGATGGATACATGACATTTGCATGTTTTTTATGCCGAATGACTACTCTGTCAAGTTAAAATAATAAGGGTGTGTTTTCTTTTCATGCTAAGAGAAAAGACTTCCTTTCTAGCGATGGCAATTACTTGTATAGATGTAAAACAGTGCATATTAGGAATGTACTGACAGAACAGCAGTGCATTTGACAGATGATGGTTACTCCAAGATGGCTGCTTTAATATGAAGTTCAGGGTCGCTCGCATCAGTGCATCTGACCACGGCACAAGATGGCCATCTTGTTATGACAGTTCAAGGCCAAATTGCACGCATGTGTTTTGGTGCGCGGTGGAGCAAGTGAACTCTAGTGGTTGCTGACAGCATGTATGAAAATGTACGCTTGCGCACACAAGGAACAAAACACCATAACTGTTCTTGAATACAAGACAGATTTAAGTATGCTGATCTATTCTATGAGTTAAGTCCAAACAGATGTTACGTTAATGATACTTGAAAATACAGCTAATCTCTATGAACGAAGAATTAAATAAAAAAAAAAAAAAATAAACAAGTTGGAAGACGAGGCAAAGTGGTGAGATGGGGTGAGTTGCCAAATGGGGTATATCCTACGCTGTGGTTATCAAATCCCACAGCCCTAATTGAAGAGGAATTACACACTTTCCTCTCGATACACATGCACTGACCTCACCTAGATAATGGTTCACTACTACCTATCATGACTAGCTAATTTCATGCTATGATGTGCCAGCATGCAAATGGAAAGAAAACTCTAACTCGATAACTCAGTAACTTTCAACCCCTTCCCAATGGATGGAAGCTGACAAACAGCTGGCCTACACTTGAGAGAAGTTTGCAGGGCGAAGCTATGTGGTCACTAACTTAAGGGAAGCGCAACTTATTTTTA
Source organism: Macrobrachium rosenbergii (assembly GCF_040412425.1). Taxonomy (NCBI): domain Eukaryota; kingdom Metazoa; phylum Arthropoda; class Malacostraca; order Decapoda; family Palaemonidae; genus Macrobrachium; species Macrobrachium rosenbergii. Next base: position 31,098,988 of record NC_089796.1, on the reverse strand, counting down.
ATCTGATCGAGACTCACGATAAAATAATTTAGAACCAAATTTACGAGTTCCTAATCACTAGTTTCAAATGTGGCAGGCATTATTCACTTATTTACACTTTCCTATTTCATGAGATTGAAATGAAATTCACTGTAATAAGTACCTTGCGTTTTCCTGGTTCCAGATTGCCTTCGGAGATTTATGTGCAAGTTAGCATCAATTGCTAAAAGTGGGGGCCCCGGTTGATTTTACTTAAATTTTTACATTAAATCTAATTCCCGTTAAATTATCAACGTACTGGCAAAGTCGTCAGTGTTATAGATTACGAAAGCTTGACTGCATTTCTTACATTACATAATCTTAGCCTTACAAATAACCCACGTAAGCCCACAAACAGAATAATGGAAAGAATAATTAGTAGTCTGAAGGTTGCCAAGTGAGGAATTGTTTCTTAACACTAATTTATTATTTACACACACATGGTAAGTTTAACAGTGGAAAAGTTGAACAATCTCACTAAAATAACAAATGGAGAAGGGACACAACATCAATTACTGAGTGAATGCATAACGCATCGAATGTACGTCTAATGGTCATTTAAAAGTGGACTGTAAGCCAGTCGGCAATGAATTTCTATTGGCCTCAGTATGGGCAGATTCTTCAGGCAATCGGGAACACAGGAGCATGGCTATGTAGGTAACTTGCACTGATAATACTCCTGAAATGAAACAATTCTAGATAACTCTACTTCTGAGTCACTATCTCTGTAGAAACGAGTTATTCAACACTTGGAGGGCACGCTTCTACTCTACACACTTCTTGGCAGGGGGCATGAATATTATTAAGTTATGCACTGTTTAAGGAATCACACACTGGGTATAACAAGTTGCTGTTCAAGTCAAAGAGACAAGAAACTTACTTAAGCAATGAAATGCGGAGAGAGATAATGAAAGAAACGAGTCAAAGAATTGAGACACTGGTAAACCTTCCTTCCGGGGCACGAACAGTATTTGATTCATGATATTTCTTACCCACATAAATCTTCTTTGACGAGATCCATGTTCTATTGGGCAGTGTCAGGTAATGGGCTTCATCAATCCAGTGTGAGAAGGTGAGTTCTACCAGCCAACTGTTCAATGCTCAATCAAGCAGAGATTCCCCATCATTGAGAGTAGACTAAACTAATGATGGAAGCTGCTGTCGCCTTATAAAGCCTCGTATATTGCTTGGGGCATTGCTTCAGGCGGCGGCGTCGGCGCACACCTACTGATTAAGGGAAAGGCCTACGGACAGTAAAGTGAGGAAAACTCAGAGTGAGCTTGATGAAATTTGTAGATTTAGACAGAGGGAACAACTACCTACTGCAGGTGTGTTCCTTGGGGACACATAAAAGCCCAATACCTGAATAGGGTTTTTTGGATAATTACTAAACTCTCCTCTCACTCCAATACTTATGGATCTATCTACACCCCTTCCGGCTGGTATTATCCGCTTAAGATTCCTATAAGTGACTGATCCAATGCGTGAAAATTAAATATAATATATACACACACACACACACACACACACACACACACACACACACACACACACACACACACACACACACACATATATATATATATATATATATATATATATATATATATATATATATATATATATATATATATATATATATATATATATATATATATATATATATATATATATATATATATATATATATATATATATATATATATATATATATATATATATATATATATATATATATATATTGTTACGTGGGTGGCTTGGCTGATCAGTTATTGTTTAATTTACATGAAATTTCACGGCCCTGCGTGCCAAGAATACACGTAACCTGTCACTTGAAGCCACGAATTAACCTCAAAGACAGACGTTAATTAACCAAAGGTCACCAGGTAAGGGTAATTAACCTTAACAAAGAATATTCAAGGAATAAAGACTTTATGATAAACGCCACCAACTGCGAACACAGCAAAATCTCTACTTGTTAAGCTCATATTAAATACAAGAGCACAACAGTCTTCCAAACAGTGAACGCTAGGCATAACGAATACCAGAGTATTAAAATGACTTGCTTGCCTAAATCCCCGAGACTTACTGGGATAATTCAGCTAACGCTAAACAATATAATAATTTGGCTTAATCTTAGACTTCGTAATAGCATATCCCGTAAGTGGTGGCTGGAGGATGAAACAAAGGAAACAGAAATACAGAAAAGTTATTAGTCAATCGACGAAGCTTGAACAGAATCGGACTTACCTTGAACGTCGAGTCGTTTGCGCATACAACGGACACTTGGAAGTCTTGATACTAGCAGTCTTCCCAATTCACTAATTAATATAGACGTAGGAGCAAAAGTGGTGTAAAGGGACAAAGGACACCGTTCCGGCACGCTACACGGCGTACGCTCTCGTTCACGGCCTGTCTCTCTCTGTGATCTCGCTCTGGTTCCCGCAAGGTGACTGGCTGCATCTTTACACGACGCCCCAGGCACTCCGACCTTGACAAAGCCATCGCCGAATGCGTAGGGTAAAGGGTAAGACAGCTTAAGACCACCATTACTAGAGATTATTGAGTGAAAACCCTCTCTGAGGTTTAGGTCCCTAATGCCATCAGCATATTTTGTTTTTTTGAACTACCCAGCCTATTCCTGCCTATGCGAGGACACTGTCTGTCTCTGCTGTGATCGTTATTTTGAATTGCCTGGCCTACCTGCGGGACAGAGGTGTTCTCTGTCGAAGTCAATCTGACTAATATTACTGCACATAAATACATGGAGGGCTAACAGCAGTAATATTTATAAAAGCTCCCCCACTTAAGAGGGCCTTCACTCCCTTTTCGGGCGTGAAGGTCTGTCCTAAGCAAGCTGTTCGCCTCTAGTAGGTTACTCTTCTTCCCCTGAGCAGATTAGTCCTGGTTAGCCTACCTAGCTACAGAACTACCTAACCCTAGATAGGATATGAGCTATAATCACTACTTTACCTAATTCTAATAGTACTAGAAGGTGCTTACGGTTATTATAGGCTACCTCCCACAATCATGATGTTTTTAGACCTAGCCTAGTGGTACATTCTATGGTATTCCCTAGCCTAACCTATCCTAACCCGACCATAGCACTGACATAAGAGTTAATGTTCTAACTAAATTACAACATGTTTTAAGTTTAATACAATTAATAATTACTAGTTAATTCATAAGGGTTGCCTCATATGATAAATGGGTGCCTCACTGAGGTCTTAGGCCATGCTTGTTATGAGCATCGTGGCTCATTTCACAATAGTTAAGATTATTGAAGTTAGTTATGCTACTTACATGATTACTGCGGCTCGGTGGTAAGTGGAAGGAACAAGGCTACTAATTTGATGTACTGTACTTAAGGCGGTCTAGGCTATGTACAAGAAAAAGAGATCACACTGGCTGCCTCCTCTGGGCAAGGGGCCAGGATCACTCTAAGATGGTAGGGCACTGTGCCAAGAGGGCACTAGTGCCTGGATGAGCATATGGCTCGGCAACTACTGGGCTCTCTTCTGCCCCTTCTTCTTCTTCGGGTTCCTCCAAGGCCTATCAGGAGCAGGCCTAGGAGGTGATGAGGGCACTGACTCTGGGGACAGGCCAGAAGGGCTAGCGGGCACGAAGTCAGGGGCAACTTCAATAGCTACAGGAGGGCTCCCTACTCCAGCTGCTGCGACAACCGGAACGAGAGCGATCTCGACTCCTGCGTCCGAGGAGGCCAGTTCCTGGTCTTCCAGAGACGGGGTAACATTTCGATCCTTCAGGGGTTCATCCTCTGGAGTCAGATTTGGCAAAGAAGAAGTCTCGGGTGCTGGCGGCTCTCCGGTTGCGATGATCAACTGCATGGGGAATCCTAAATCTCCTGGAGGGGGATTCGCCTCATAATTTAGACCCGGCATAGGGGCCTTCTTAATTGGTAGCTCAACGTCCGTGGCGGACGGAGTGTGGCACTGCTCAGTGCTCGCAAGTGGCACTGGCAGCAGTTGAGGGTCAGGCATGCCTGACAAGGGGTGCGGAGGTGCAATACCTCGCGGACGACTTGGGTTTGGCTGCAGCAGAGATTCCTGCCCCAGCAGGAGATCGTAGCCTCTCCGAGAGTCTTGTTCAGGGGCATCCGCTGGGCGTTGCTTGCTTGGGCAGCCCTCACAATTTGTGGATTGGTCTGTCCGCTTGCACGTCCTGCAGTGGTACTGCTCCTCCTGAATATCTTTCGGGGAGAGGGAGGACCTCTTGGTGGGCCAGCCCTTCATGATTGGAGAGGCCTAGGCCTAAAATAGTTTGGTTTATGGCCCTTCCGCGGGCCACTAGGGCGGAAGGTGGGGGTTTGACTTTATAGAGAGTTCTAGATGGGGCCTCCGTGGAGGAGGTAACGTGGCTGCGAAGTGGCGTTGGTAACGGGCTTCCCCAAAGAAGATCCCGACCCAACAAGAAGGCCACTCCGGGCTGAATTCCACCCACCAAGCCAAGGCGGTGGGGTAGCGTGCCCCAAGGTGTCGTAACCTGGAGTTGGACCGTGGGAACGTTAATGGTGTGGCCCTCTATCCACTTCATTTCCCACCAGGTTTTTTCGTCAACCATGGCACCGGCTGGCACTTGGGCCCTGGTGATCAGGCTAACGTCTGCTGCAGTGTCTACTGTGACCGGAAGGGTCACGGGCAGGCTAGTGCTCTGAAGAGGGCCCACCGAGATGAACTGCGTTTCCAGTCTCTCGGGGTAAAGGATCCGGTGCGGACCGGCCGCAGAGAATGAGGTGCTAATTAGGTTGACAAATTTTGTGTTGGGGACATGATGTGGACAGGCCGGAGATCCAGTATTGTAGTGGCTGGCAGCACCACAGGATTTGCACGGGCCTCTTGGATGGGCTCGGTGGCCTGCAGTAACTGTTGGAGGAGAGGGCTGAGCGGATGAATCAGGAGAGGAGTTCTGGCTGGTAGGGGTAGGCTGCTTATTAGTGCCGAGTTTAAATCGGCACTCGGCTTCAGTGTGCCCCCACTTCTTGCAATAGTTGCACATGGTCTTGCTTGGCAGTCAATTCTTCAGGCGAGTGGAGTTCGAGAGGTAGGCCGGAGGAACGATTTGCTTCTGAGAGGTGCTATGCGACTGATTAAAAGTTTCCCACGAATCAGCCATGCGACAAGCTTCCATAAGTGTGGGGGGCTGTTTATCATTAAGATATACAGCAAGGGGCCCAGGCACACATTGGTAAAGGCCTTCTAGCATGGTCCGATTGAAAGGATCCTCAAACGTTGTGCAGGCCAAGGAGTCGAACCAGCACGCACCGGACTGGGTTTTGTGACACGCCCATTCCGTCCAAGACCAGCTGACTTCCTTGCCAAGACCTCGGAACCGCTGTCTCCATTTTTCTGGGGTTATTTCGTAGGCCTTTGTAATGACTCTACGAACTTCCGCCATGTTGCCTCTCTGGCTCTTCTCCAGTGAGCGAAGAGCTGCCTTGACTTTTCCATCCATATGCTTGGCTAGTATTAAGGCTCTCTCCGTCTCCGTGGTGCTGTAGTTATCGAAAAGAGCCTCGAACTCCTCTAACCATGTTTCTGGCTCGTCCTCAGTCCACATGTGGACTAGGGAATTGATGCTCGAAATTGGAGCGTTTGATGCCGCAGGTGTAGGGCTGGAGGCTTGCTGTCTAGCCATAGCTTCGGCATTCTCCATTTTCACTCTTTCCAGCTCGAGCTCTTTCTCTTTAAAGGCTAACTCATGCTGTCTTCTTCTTTCTTCTCTTTCCTCTTCTAGTTGCATCTGCTCGGCTTCATACGCCCTCCGTTCTTCTTCATACTTCCTCCGTTCTTCTTCATACTTTCTCTGCTCAAGTCTTTTTTCCTTCTCCCGCTTGGCCAAGTCGTCCACTTGCTCCTTGACCCAGGTGGTAAGTTCCGAGCCAGTGAGACCTGCCGCCGTCCCCAGCCCCAGGAAGGTTTTATAATTCTCTGCTGCCATGGTTCTGGTGGGGAAGGGAGTCTAACCGGGTCGACGGGCGTACTTGGGCAGCGAGGAAGTGTCTCTTCAGTGATGTGGCACCCTTTCAAAAGGTGGCACTGTAATTGGGTGTGCCGTGTGCAGGTCACACTGGTGGCACTCAGTATCCCTAGGCACTGGTGCAGGTTAGGTTCCAGAAGAACTTTCTCTTCTGTGTTCCCTTTTGTTTGGTTTTATTTATTTTTTCTATATGCTTGCTTGGTGGCACTATGGTTCCAAGGTGTTCCTGGGGACCCTCTACTGGAGTCCAACTAGGCTATATAGGAGGAAAGGCACTCTAGACCCCCCTGCAGAGTGTAACAATTGAATGAGAGAGAAAGGGAAGGTAAAAGAGAGAGAGAGAGAGAGAGAGAGAGAGAGAGAGAGAGAGAGAGAGAGAGAAAGTAAGCTATTCAATTGATGACAGTGCAGCAAATTATTGGCACTGTGGAATAAAGTGAATTTTGGTTTCTTCCCCCCCCCCTTTTTTTTTTCTAAAGGTACTTGTGAGTGGCTGGTCCCAGTGCTAACCGCTCTTCTTTCAGAGGGAGAAAACTATGGTTTCGCTATGGGTAGCAGGCCTCAGTCGACCGACAATTTATCACTGTAAAAGCTTAACTTGCCCTCATCTGACTTGTGGGACAGAGGTATTTCTTTTACTTATTAATTTAATTTCTGTGTCGGCCCATCTTTCTTTGAAGCGGGTCATGTACACTCGAAAGGTAATCACTCTCGGCTTACTTGAATGAAGAGAGAGAGAGAGAGAGAGAGAGAGAGAGAGAGAGATTTTCAATCAGCTAATTTCTTGCTGCTTGAGAACATGTTAAGCAAAGATTTTATAATTGCACAATGGCATGGTTCTAAATAAGATGTAGATACGTTGTCTTGGCTTCCTTAGTGATTGCTTTATATTGTGACCTTCAAAGGAGCCACGACATCACAAGACTTTAGTGTAAAATTTAAAATTCTTTTTATATGATTTTTGGCATCAGGTATTGTATAGGAACTTGTTATTGTAGGCTATTAATCCTAACTAAGGCCTATCTTTCCCTGACTAAATTATATCTTGGTTTTGTCTACCGAAGTCTGTCTAGCTAAGATATTGCGAGGCGGACTACTGCGCCGAGAAAGTAGTTCCAAAGGTGGCTGAAAACAGAGTCTGGTCACAACAATGAGTCACAATAGCAAGGTCTTAAGATGGCGGCCAAAGCTCGTTAGGGCTAAATTCAAAAAACTTGGCGGCGGGAACCCCAAATGGCGGGCCCAACGAACTAAACAAATGCAGGTATCCAGATTTTTACTGTAAATATACCAACACTGAAAAGCATTTTAGTTCAAAACAATTCAACAATCAAGGAATCAAGATGGTGGGTATTTTCTATTTTAGCACAAATTCAAAACAACGAACGAAACAAATGCAGGTATCCAGATTTTACTCTAAATATACCAGTAATGCATAGCATTTTACGTTAAGGATGGAAAACGAAATTACCAAACAATGTTGTGTCTTTTGTTATTGTATTTTCCGCGGTGAAAACGTCCGTTTAAGGAGTGACTTCAATCAAAATGAAATGGGTCTGTGGTTCGGACGGGACCAAATTTACTTTACTGAAAAAATGTATTTTATGGCAAAATTACTATTTCTGTTCGCTTGCTATTTCACTGACACGGTATTTTGAATGATTCCCGCTATATGAAAACAATAACGATCGGAATTGCCGACGCGATTACTAAATTACTTTGTGTACATGAAAAGGACTCCGCGCATTCGGCCTTAGGATCCGTTACTGGACGACTTAACTCAATGCTCTGAACATTTTCCGTAAAATGCCCTTTCTTAAAAACGTTACAAATTATGACTCGCTCTGCTTTCGATGCAACTTTCCTACAGTCCTACGCTAATTCTCACTATACCTGTTATTCTAACTATTCTTCTTATTGCTTACTATTATGCCTGGCTCCTTGTTTGGAAGAGTAAAATGGAATTCAATATCTGACTTTTATCTTTGGAATTAATGTAATTAATTTCCTTTTCTCCAGATTCTTTCTCTAAAATTTACTTAGATCTTACGCAAGGTCGTCAATGTTACGTGGGTGGCTTGGCTGATCAGTTATTATTTAATTTACGTAAAGTTTCACGGCCCTGCGTGCCAAGAATACACGTAACCTGTCACTTGAAGCCACGAATTAACCTCAAAGACAGACGTTAATTAACCAAAGGTCACCAGGTAAGGGTAATTAACCTTAACAAAGAATATTCAAGGAATAAAGACTTTATGATAAACGCCACCAACTGCGAACACAGCAAAATCTCTACTTGTTAAGCTCATATTAAATACAAGAGCACAACAGTCTTCCAAACAGTGAACACTAGGCATAACGAATACCAGAGTATTAAAATGACTTGCTTGCCTAAATCCCCGAGACTTACTGGGATAATTCAGCTAACGCTAAACAATATAATAATTTGGCTTAATCTTAGACTTCGTAATAGCATATCCCGTAAGTGGTGGCTGGAGGATGAAACAAAGGAAACAGAAATACAGAAAAGTTATTAGTCAATCGACGAAGCTTGAACAAGAATCGGACTTACCTTGAACGTCGAGTCGTTTGCGCATACAACGGACACTTGGAAGTCTTGATACTAGCAGTCTTCCCAATTCACTAATTAATATAGACGTAGGAGCAAGAGTGGTGTAAAGGGACAAAGGACACCGTTCCGGCACGCTACACGGCTTACGCTCTCGTTCACGGCCTGTCTCTCTCTGTGACCTCGCTCTGGTTCCCGCAAGGTGACTGGCTGCATCTTTACATTTATTTAGGCACTCCGACCTTGACAAAGACATCGCCGAATGCGTAGGGTAAAGGAAAGACAGCTTAAGACCACCATTACTAGAGATTATTGAGTGAAAACCCTCTCTGAGGTTTAGGTCCCTAATGCCAACAGCATATTTTGTTTTTTTCAACTACCCAACCTATTCCTGCCTTTGCGAGGACGCCGTCTGTCTCTGCTGTGATTGTTATTTTCAATTGCCTGGCCTTTTTATGCGGGACAGAGATGTTCTCTGTCGAGGTCAATCTGACTAATATTACTACACATAAAACATCGAGGGCGAACAGCAGTAATATATATATATATATATATATATATATATATATATATATATATATATATATATATATATATATATATATATATATATATATATATATATATATATATATATATATATATATATATATATATATATTTATGTATTTATTTATATGTATATATATATGTATATGTATATGTATATGTTTATATATATATATATATATATATATATATATATATATATATATATATATATATATATATATATATATATATATATATATATATATATATATATATATATATATATATATATATATATATATATATACACCAGTGACCTGCTGGGTCACTTAATGTTGAAAATTTATATTAATAGATGAATAGTTTAGATGAGAAAGAGAAGAAAAAAAGAATTGGTAGAAAAAACTTTTTACTTTCTAATCATTGCTCTCTTGCATAATTAAATCTTTAAGAGTCTATAGCATATAATAATTAGTATACCTCAATTAAGTCTATATTAAAGATGAAATTTTCCTCATTTAATTTTTCAATCTTTTCTTCCTCATTAGATGGTTTAAGATTGCTTTTGAATTCAGCCTGTAGTGTCTGTCACCTGTGAAATATGTGAATCTGTGCAAAATCTCTGGAGAAATCCAGAATTTGTCTTCGGAATCATTTTTCACAGATTTTTTCCACCTTCTGAACGGCTCCTGGAGAAACACCCGTAGGATTATAACTTCTTCTTGAAGGCGACTTCACGACTCCAGGACCCTGTGAAGCCATCTTCAGCTACTGAAAAACTCCTGGATAAATATTCATTGGATTATCATGGATTCCTGAAGAAGTCTTCAAGAGTCCAACTGTCTTCATCTCCTTCTGCTGCAGACTTGTTTTACTGTAGACCTGAGAGAGAGAGAGTGAGAACACAGGTGTGTAGGTACAGATATATTTGCTAGCAAGCAGAACTACACTCTGGTGTTAAAATGTATAGGTACGCTCTGAAGAGACTTATCTTATGAGGAAGTCAAGATTGTTAAGAATTAGGGTATGCCTTCTTGGTTTGTATACGTGTCTCTTTGATGACTGAGGGTGTTTTTATGCAGTTGAAACAAGCGAGCACTGTTTATCAACTCAGTGTTGTTGAGATCTTGTGGCGAGTGTGGAGTGCTTGTGTTTGAAAGGTTGAAAAGTGTTATTTTTCAGGATAGCTATTTTGTTTTGCTGCCATTGGAGTAAGAAGGGGTTACGTGAGTGTTACTATGGTTTTTTTCCTTGTTAGTTACTTGTAGTGGGGATTAATTAAGGGAAAGTTCTGTTGCTTTGTGGTTACATCACAAAGACAGTTGGGCATATTTTTCATTAGTGAGCAGTGACGCTTTTGTGATGCCGTTGAAAGCTCTTGATGCTGCTATCCCTTTCTCTCTGCTAGCACATTTTCTTTAGGTGGGTGGACTGAAGTGTTTTGAGTATTGTCGGGAAAATATCTGTTCATTGTTCGCGTTTGGCATTTAGAATGTTTTTTTTTTTTTTCAATTGTTTGCATCTGTGGTTAGGGTTGATTCATTGTTCGCATTTGGCGTTCAGATTTTATTTAGTGGTTGGCATTTGCATTAGTGTTGTGAGTTTGCTGAATTTTTAACTTTTTTTTCCTTCCTCTTTCTACCTTTAGGGAGTTATAAGTGGGGAGTTATATGAAGTTGAGATCAGGTCGAGTTCTTTGATCTTGGAGGGTTATCTGATCGGATAAGATGGCATAGGCTAACAAAGATAAGATAAGGTGACAATGTTGCACAAATTTAGATCTGCAAATGCTGGAGTTTGGGCTTTTCCTGGGCTGGTTGATGGCGTTCTTCCAGTTCTCCTCGAAATTTTATAGAGGGTGTGTCGAATTTTTTAGTTGCCAAGAAAATAACGGATGGGGTAGAGGCTTTCAATGGAGCAATAGGCTTCCTTAGTATAGATAAAGGGGATATTAGACAGTGTTGCCGGAGCTATCACTTTTTGAAGTGTAGGACCTGGGATGATCTTAAGGATTTTTTGAGTGTCATTTGGAACAGCTGGAGCCGGCAATGCAGTTCAGGATCTCAGATCTCTTTTCAAGGTCCGTAAAGGCCATGATTCACTTGTCACATTTAGTGCCAGATGTTTTGATGTTACGAGGGATTTTTTGAAGAAGTTGAGAAATTCTGGTCGGGTAAATGGAGGCTCTATTACGATAGAGAATCTTGAGAAACTATTGCAGTATGCGTGGGTTCTGAATGACGTCCCTGCTGCTATCATAAATAGTTTTGACAAGGAGACAGAAAGGGGGTCGGACGAGAATTTACTGTTCTCTCAAAATCGTAAGCACATGTCAAAATGCCCTACAGTAGATAGCTCCTTTTTGGACAGGATGCCGAAATCTTCTGGGGCTATTCTGAAGCATCACACACAGAGTAGGCTAATTCTGATTCCGCAATTTGAGGTTATGTGCCAAGACAGAGGGTGATAAGACTTCTTTGTTCAGGATCTCAAGGGCAGTGTTATAACTGTAATAGGCTGGGTCATACTAAGAAGTTTTGCAGTGTGAAATATTGTGGCGCTTTATTTATCTGTATATCATGGTTGATGGTTTTACCCTCTTCTTAAACAGAATGAATCTAGAAGCACGCCTCAAAGCACTGGTCTGTCAGGTAGGAGAACTCCTTGAGGGGGTTTTTTGGGAACCTCTAGGGGCAGACAAAATTTTTTGTGGACCAAGTAGCAGCAAGGGAAGAGATAAAAGGGGTTGTTTCTTGTGATATAGGACTTCTGGGTGAACCCTCAGAGGCGAAGCCAGCGGTAACAGGGTCTGTGCGTGGGGCTGATGTGAATATCTTTATAGATACAGGTGCCTCTATTAATTTGATGAATTATGAGCTGTTCCGATCAATGTTTTCTGATCATTCTTTGAGGCCTGCTACAGAGACAGTATGTGATGTTGGAGCAAATATGTTATGGGTTTTTTTTTATGTAGATGTGTGTTTTTCTCCTGGGGTAGAACTTTTACAGAACCAGTTTTGGTTATACAAGGGGTGCTCTATTTATACATTGTTAATGGGTCATCCAGAGTGGTGGCGACACAAAATCTCCGTTCATACAGGGGTATGAGGTATAACAATGTTGGAGTACCAGGTGTTTTTGTAGCTTATGAGGGAATGGATATAAATAGAGTGGATGATGATAATGGATCAGGGTGTACATGAGGATTTGCGGTGCATTTGGAACATGTTTCTGTGGGTAGGAAGTGTTATAAGGGAGTTTTGTCGAATGATGCAGTTCTTGGTCCTGGTATGGTTTCTATGCAAAAAGTTAAAATGAAAGGTGTGCACAAACCCAGACAGGTGTGAGTGGATGAAAAGAGATCCAGAAAATGAGATGAAGTACAAAGGTCTTAGTAGATAAATTAAAAAAACAAAAAGCTGCATTAACTGCAGAGTTGAACAGCAAGACAGAAGAAAGGAAGCAGAATTGGATGTAAAGTAAAAGGCTAAAAAGTGTGTGCAGCTAGAGGACCAAACGATGCTGAACAGCCAAACTTTATCAGCTTTCGTCATCTGGGTATTGTTCTACTTAACTGCACCTTTTTGTGATATTTGGAAAGTTTAATAAAAAAAATCTATTCATAAATGAAAAAACTGTCCATAAATTCTAAACTCACTTCATTCAGACTTTTCAGAAATCCCACCTCTTCTTCTTCCATTGTTACGCATGATGACAGTGCTCTGTTTCACCAACTGCATAAATCGTCAGATTAGAAATGGCTGATTTTCTCTCTGTGATATTAATACTCCCTAAAACTGCAACATCTGAGATAATTAAGGTAAAACTTATGTAAATCTACTTCCTTAACAATCTCTGCGCTTCATTTTTTTTTATTTACTGGATGACTGTCGAAAAATTACAAGATAATTTATTCAAGAATTAACATGCTAACCAGATAATTATATATTTATTACAGATAAACTTCGTTTCAATGTATATATATATATATATATATATATATATAACGTATATATATATATATATATATATATATATATATATATATATATATATTATTTACAGTTGATCTTTTCCATTTCATCCCAAAAATGTAATGAAAAAAATGGTGGCATTATCTTACAATGCCTTCGTTCAACCATATGCACATTTTGTAAAAGTTCAAATGGTCAAATGATATTGAAGGATAACGTTTCTGAGAAAGATAATTTACACTCATTATTGGAGAGTAAAAACAAAATTCTTCATCCTCACTCTAAAAACAACTCAGTAAACGACAAACAAGAATTATGAATGGCTGAAACCATACAAATGAAAAGTTATCCTACTCCACTCACCTTGGCTATTATATTGGAGTGGGTCTTATATCCATTTACTAACATCTTTTCTTTCATTAATTCATTCTTTCGTTTTTAATTGCTTTTCTCCGTTTCGTCCAGTAACTGAGATGCTGGGATGAAATCCTCAGTTGGCTTCAAATTGCTTTTCATCTCCTCCAGCTCAAGCTGTCTTCCTTGAGTCTCGGAGAGGACACTCCTAAGCGTCTCATCCGCTTCATGGATGTACCTGAATAACTTTTCATTAGTTTTCTTGGTTTCCATGAAATCTCTTGCAATTTCGTTATCTATCTTTATATTTTCTAGTTTTGAATTTCTTTCCATCAGGTTTTCAATATCGCAACAAGTCATTTTGTTTTCTTTACAAATTTTGTCAACGTCATTTCCAACCCTCTTGAACCACTCCTCAAAAGCCCTTTTCTTCCCCATTTCAGGTAAAGGACGTTCGTTGGTCTCTTCTAATCTTTTGCATATTTCAGCATATCAAGCAAGGCGAAATTAGGGCTGAAGCTCTTTGAAGATGTACCACTGAAAGGCCTACGACAGAAGGAACAGGACTTTGGGCCTTTATCAATGAGCCCCCCGATGTAGGCTGCACAGATAGAGTGGGAACAAGGGAGCAGAAGGGGACAAAGCTCTTCCTCGTCTAGAACTTCATGACAGATCCCACACTCCATTCGTGGATGAGAGTCCTGGCGATGGAAATTAAAATAGCATTTGAGCAACGCCAAGACTTTCTCGGATGTAATTTGATCTAACTCTTAACCATAACTTTACCAATGAAGCTGCAAGGTGATGTTTTCACCTGCGATTTCCGGGAATCCGCTGTATGTGACAAACAGTGACCAAAAACGGACATAGAACAAGATTACACATCTCACGACTGGGTAAAGAAAATTAAGCAATTTTTGTTAAAGAACCCTTCAATTTTGAGTTAACAAAATTAAATCATCATCTGAGAGTTACCTAATGAACATGTCTTCTAGCATTCACAAATACCCTTCTCTCAGTTATGAAAGATGGTAGTAACACAATTACTGATACACCTGCACAACAAAAATAAGAATTTTTCTGCGGTGTCAGAGCTTCATAGCTGGGCTCATTTTGTAGTGACTTTGGCGGTGGTTTGCTCTCTGCTTGACTTACAAATGGTCTTTACCATGTTTCTCAATTTAAAAATAAGAAATCAAATTACAACACTGCATTGTGCACTGTGAATCACTTCAAAGTTGATAACAGAGGTAGCACAATAACATGTTCAAAATTAACTATTATCACAATGCATAGCTAAGTAACTCCAAAATATTAATAATGGTTGTAGTGGTGTCAATTTATGGAAACACAGCTATTGTACAAGGGATGGCGAGATATTTTAAACTAACGATCATGGTTATTAGTAGCAATCATCGTAACATCATCACTAAAAGCTTGTTTTCCAATAGGAACTTAAACTGAAATACTCTTCAGAATCACACAGTTGTGAAAGAACGAAGATTTTTTCTTTTCAGTTTTCTGCAAATGAAAGCTATTGAGATGGCTATTTGTCTGTCAGTCCGCACTTTTTCTGTCCGCCCGCAGAACTTAAAAACTACTGAGGTCTGAGCGCTGTAAATTGGTATATTGATCATCCACCCTCCAATCACCAAACATACCAAAATGCAGCCATCTAGCCTCAGCAGTTTTTATTTTATTTAAGGTTAAAGTTAGCCATGATCGTTCGTCTGGCACTGCTATAGGTGCCAACAACATGCCACCACCGGGCCGTGGCTGAAAGTTTCGTGGACCGCAGCTGAGAGTTTCATGGGCTGTGGCTGAGAGTTTCATACAGCATTATACGGTCTACGGAAAATTCGATTGCGCCGAAGAAACTTCGGCATTTTTTACTTTTTTGGTTTAGTCTTTGGTGATAAAATCTTCAATGGTGTCAAATTTGTTAAGCAGAACCTCTGTGCTGATGCTGTATTGATTTTTAAAGAAAGCGCGTACACACTTGTTGCATTTCCACTTATCGTATCATCGTTGCGTATTAAACAGTGATACGATACGGTGCAACAGGTTTTATTGTATCCACTTATTGAGTATCCGCGTGTTGTATCATCGTTCCATGGTGCAACGGTGTCATTCAGTTTCTTTCTGACTGCAGCAATGTCCCGTAGGAATTTCATACTGTCAAAGGCAAACCGTGAACTAGTGTAAACCTCATGTACTCCTGAAAAAAAAAATAAAGATAATACAATATTATTTATTCACGTTTTCCACCACCAGTGCTCTTCTTCATTCTCTCCGTCCTTAAGGCTGCCAAAAGATATTCCATCTTCTTGCACACATCTACCGATATTCCCATTTCCTTGGCAATTTCCTCTCACGCATCTTGTTTACGATGCTTGCTGTAATGATCCACATGTTTTGGGTCCCTGATCAAGTCCTTTTTCTGGAAGGTTTCTATGAGCCTTATGATGTTCTCCTTACTCCACTCCATTAGTAGATAGTACTCCACACTAAAAATGCAAAAAATAACAAACACTCACGGGGAGTCACAAACGTGCCTGTGTACGCGTGGCCGTCCATGACAAGACTGAACGTGCAACGGGACAATGCCACACTACCCGTCCACAGGATGGTATGTGAGTTGTGTATCATTCCTTTGATGTGACGGCAAAAGACCGACAGGTGGCGGATCGAGCCCGTTACGTATGTTTGTATCATTATTTTGACACACAACGGTGCAACGCTTTCCCGTCCACACTGCTACGCAACGATGATACGATACGTGGAAAGGCAACAAGTGTGTACGCGAATGAGCTCTTTAGTGAGATAATGAAATGGGTGAGGTCCAAAGGAACTGAATTCAAAGATCGAATAAAATGATCATATAAACAATAACGATTATTAAAAATGGGGTTTAATTTTGGGCGTAAGGCTTCTAAAGGCACTGTGTTGTCCTTTCAAGTGACCTCTCAGTGAAGAAAAAGTTGACTCACCATTTCAGCTGAACACCTGAGGATCAGAAGCGATGTCAAGTAATTGGAATTTGGGATCTGGATCTTTTCTCTAAATTCAGCAGGTCCTGATTTGAATTTTTCGTGCTTAGGAAAACCGTGGAAAATTCATATTTAAAAGCAAGATTATCCATTTCTAAGCAACGCGATTATCTTCCGCCTCCACCCCTACTCTCTCTCTCTCTCTCACGCACATAAATTCACACATACTCACACATACTATATATATATATATATATATATATATATATATATATATATATATATATATATATATTATATATATATATATATATATATATATATATTATATATATATATATATATATATATATATATATATATATATATATAAACCATGGATTTAAGGCGAACACAGCGCACATCACATTTGCATCAAGATCATTTATTTAGGAACACAGAAGCAGATGACACAGTAACCATTTATTCCGACGTTTCATGATTCTTAATCACATCATCAGAGATCTACGACAATAAAATACAATATATTAATATAAATTAATTAAAAGTTATATACAAGACTTTACTTTAAAACGCAGAGCGCAAGCTTTAAAATTTATAAAAATAGAACATAAAAAGATAAAATTATCAAGAACAGACAACACTCTCAAACACAGACGCATTTAGAAACAAAATAGCAAAAAACCAGACAACATACTTAAATACAGATGCACTTAAAAACACTGGAGGGTAACCTACCAATCCAGAGGCCAATGACACACTAAGTATAAAACACACACACACACAAAACAAAAAATTTCGAAAAAGGCAGAGAGTTAAGACAAATACAAAATTTACAGCAGTTGTTTGACAATTAATTTATATTAATTTATATTAATATATTGTATTTTATTGTCGTAGATCTCCCTGATGATGTGATTAAGAATCATGAAACGTCGGAATAAATGGTTACTGTGTCATCTGCTTCTGTGTTCCTGCCCTTGATCTTGATGCAAATATATATATATATATATATATATATATATATATATATATATATATATATATATATATATATGTATGTGTGTGTGTGTGTGTGTGTGTGTGTGTGTGTGTGTGTGTGTGTAAGAGAGAGAGAAAGAATTACAGATTGTACCAACACTAAAATACTGGACAGACCCGTGAAAGTGCGTAAAGACAGAATGAAGATTGTTTTTAACTTTTTATATAATAACAACAATAATAATAATTAGTAGTAGTAGTAGCAGTAGTAGTAATAGTAGTAGTAGTATTCTAAATGTGAACACATTGATTTATTGATTTGGAGGAAAGCATAATGCAGAATCAACCAATGCTATATATATATATATATATATATATATATATATATATATATATATATATATATATATATATATATATATATATATATATATATATATATATATAATCAGTAAAGATACAAACGTCCTTTAATATCCAATTCGCTCTACCTCGAAATAATATATTTTCATATATGTTACCGAAGGGGAATTTTTAGTTAATAATAAGTTACCGTAGTCCCGTGGGGCAAACCAGCGAAAACAAGAACTCAGGACTACAGTGGACGCATTAACCCATCCGGCCAGCAATGTCGTCCTGAGTTCTTGTCCTTCGCTGGTTCGAGCCCACGGGACGACGAAACTTATTATCAACTAAAAATAATTCCCCTTCGGTAACATATATGAAAAATATATTATTTCCGAGGTAGAGCGAACTGATATTAAAGGACGTTTGTAGCTTACTGATTGTATATGAATCACAGTGATGTGATAAAAGTCATATATATATATATATATATATATATATATATATATATATATATATATATATATATATATATATATATATATATATATATATAAAACACTAATTGGTTCTGTACTACTCTTTCTTCCAAATAAATGTGTGCACAATAGAATACTACTGCTACCGTTACTTTTGCCACTACTGCTACTACTACTACTTATTATTATTATTATTATTATTATTATTATTATTATTATTATTATTATTATTATTATTATTATTATGAAAAGTAAAAAAAAAAAAAAAACAGTCTTCATTCTGTCTTTTCGCACTTTTACGGGTCTGTCCTGTATTTTAGTGTCGGTATAATCTATATATATCTCATCATGCAGTGGCTTCTTACCCTGAAAATGCCTACATATTGTGATAATGATGGGTTAACTGCCATCATGATGCAATTTGGCTGTTGTCACTGACGCCGAAATTTAATTACCTACCAATATTATTCATAATGACAACACGCCTGATAAAGATCATTTCCTTGCAGCATTTAGACAGCTCATGATATATATATATATATATATATATATATATATATATATATATATATATATATATATATATATATATATATATATATATATATATATATATATATATATAAAT
Source organism: Macrobrachium rosenbergii (assembly GCF_040412425.1). NCBI lineage: Eukaryota > Metazoa > Arthropoda > Malacostraca > Decapoda > Palaemonidae > Macrobrachium > Macrobrachium rosenbergii. The sequence goes on along the minus strand of NC_089796.1, from coordinate 31,080,122 downwards.
ATATATATATATATATATATATATATATATATATATATATATATATATATATATATATATATATATATATATATATATATATATATATATATATATATATATATATATATATATATATATATATATATATATATATATATATATATATATATATATATATATATATATATATATATATATATATATATATATATATATATATATATATATATATATATATATATATATATATATATATGTGTGTGTGTGTGTGTGTGTGTGTGTGTGTGTGTAAGCAACATGTAAATTGTGCTTAAATAGCAAGTTGGGAACTGCATAAGCTTTAGATTATTACTCTACCACGACCTTTTGCTCGATAAAACATCAGTCAGTCATAACATTTAGTACAAATAAAATTATTTTTAAGGCATATTGGTGTACGAAGGGTAAAATTTGCACCGAGTCATGCAACCGCCAACACGCATCCTATGAATGCCGTGGCACATGCTTGGTCGCGAAGCAAAATGCTCATAGTATCTTCTAACGGTCAAGGTACACCACTTTTTTACAATTCCTTTTATTGGAAACACCTAAAATAGCATAACCTACACATTTTCAGTTCAGTATTGGGTAAAAGTGCCTTTGCTTTCAAACTGGCGATAAAACAAAACTGTGCTTTCTAATAATTCTCACTTGCACCGATCTTCTAGAACTAAGCAGAGACTACAGTCGCGGGAGACAAAGCAAGTCCATAAGCATGATAGTTGCCGGTTGCTATTTTTGTAACAGAGAAAGAAGTTCTTCACTTTATCGTTTTTTTTTTTTTTTTTTTTTTTTTGTACGGTATCTACATACTTATCTTCATACTATTCTCCTAGTGTCATATGATAACAGCAGTTGAAACACCAATGAGGGATATACTGTATATCTCAAGTCCCAGAGGATCTAGTACCTACAGTATATGTTCTTAGACAAATGCTCACAACACCTCCTTCTTGAATTGCTCAAGTTCACTCTTTCTGTGACCTTGGTATTACAACCCCAGGCCTAGGAACGTTTGTCCTGAGGCTTTGGATCTGACTGAGAAAACAATTTTGAGCCTCTTCCTCCTGAAATGGAATTCGAACTCACATATGATAGAATGGAAGACATCGCTATTCCACAGTGCTAGGAAGAATGACAATTTATTTAAGCCCATGCATACACATACCTGCAGAATGCAGATGCAACTTAACGAAGCCGCAATAGACCGTCCTTCACCGTCGTAATGAAGCACTCAGGGTTTTCTTCTTTAAAAGCTGAAATATTAAAATCTGCGGGTTACAGTTATCAATACCAAGGATTTTTATACCGTTTGGGGTGAGGAAAGTTTATTCAAATGTACGGAGTAATCTTAAGTTAAGAGGTCATCGTGTCCATTAAAAACCGTTCACATAGACACACACACAAACATACACTCATTATATACATATATATATATATATATATATATATATATATATATATATATATATATATATATATATATATATATATATATATAGATATATATATATATATATATATATATATATATATATATATATATATATATATATATATATATATATATATATATATATATATATATATATATATATATATATATATATAATTTTATAACGCAAACAACAGTTAAAAAGTGAATTGCTCATGACTGATGTGTAAGATATCACTTTGAGAGAGAGTGAGGCTCATCTCCGCCACATGACATGATAAGAAAGCAAATTCTAATTAATCAAGCTGCTCTGGTTCTGGTTAGGTGACTCGTGTATTTTCCATCTGCTGATCGTTGAGGGATTCTTTCCTACTCCGAGATTTTTCTTCAGAGACTTCGTCCTTTCGCGGAGCAGTCAAAGGCAACCAACTGCCACAAAAGTAAATATGGTAAGCGCTGATCCACAACACCCAAGTTTATTCACGATTTACCTTTCATATGTTTAAGTTATCTGTAAAAGAAAACTAATGAGATGACTTTATCTGTCCGTCCACAATTTTTCTGTCCACTCCCAGATCTTAAAAACTACTTAGGCTTAGACGGCTGCAAATTGGTATTTTGATCACTCACCTTCCTGTCATCAAACATACCAAATTGCAGCCCTGTAGCCTCAGTAGTTTTTATTTTATTTAAGGTTAGAGTTAGCCATGATCGTGCTTCTGGCAACGCTATAGGACAGGTCATCACCGGGCCGTGGCTGAAAGTTTCTTGGGTCGCTGCTCATACAACATTATACGTTGTACAGAAAACTGTATTGTACCGAAGAAACTTCGGCGCATTTTTTACTTGTTTATATTCATATTTGTTCAGATTTACCATACTTACTTGAAGAAAGGTTTCGCCAGAATTAAGAAAGGCAAAGGCTGTGTTCGATGATGGTTATCTAGTGACTGAGGTCAAACCCTTCGGAACCTGAAACACTCTTTGACGCTGCTTTTGGAAGGGATGAGAGCCATTTTGATGACATGCATTATGCACACATTTGGAGACGTGTTTCAGACATAGATGAAAGAAAAGACACTAAGAAAGTGAAGAGGTATATTTCAGACAGTGTTTCATAGGCGGTGGAAAACTTATTTTATGATGGATATTTCTGAACTGGAAGGGAGGGGGAAGTTATAAATTAAAATGTTTGACTCAAGAGGAGCCCTTTCATGCAAGCCTGAGGCAAGGTCGTATATAAGAGGAAATAATGTAAATATAACGAAATCTCATATGGTGAAGTCCACAAACGAATATTCATTTCAAAGAATAGGACTGCATAAGCACGAGGAAAGGTTGCAAGTATGAGAAAGCGTACAACAGCAAGAAGTCAGGAACTGCGAGGAAGTTTACACCTATCAGAGAAGGCTGAGAGTGCAAGAGAAGAATCTAGATCTGATGAATTTGGTGAGACGACATCAAACCAGCTTTGGTTACAAGTATGAGATAAGTTTACAAATATGATGGGCGACTGGATGATAAGTAAATTTTATAAACATTAAAGAAGCTCTCAGCAATAAGAACTTGTCAAAAATAGGCAAACGTGAGAAAGAAATTAAAGTTTGTTAAAAGCCAAGAGATAATCAAATGATTACTGACTCTTAGAACCAAATACAAAGTAAAATTTTTAACTTCCATTCAAATGAGAGAAGAATTATCTCGTTATGATATTTATCATCAGCACAGCTGCTTCTCCCGGTCTGTGGTTAATGGCACACGAAGGAAAACAATGAGGTTGTCCTTCTGATTCTTTTCTCGTCGTTATGTGGTCACTGACAGAACTTTCAGTCCTTTTTGTATAGACTGAACGGCATAATTACTACACAGGAAAAGTACTTTGACGGACTCCATTTTCATTACTTACATGGTGAAGCGAACAATAATTTAAGATAAAGTAAAAGAATAATGTTTAAGGATCATCGATTTAAGGAGACTCATACGAAGACACAAAGTAGGGAGCTCTCGCTTTAAAGATAAAAAGTACAAATCTCTTCGATTGCATCGTTAAAAAATATGCAGTTGATGTATTCTTAAGTACATTCATTATTATATAGAAGTATGAGGTTTATCTTAAAGGGAAATAATCCAAGACATTAAAGACTAAAGAAAGACCGGAGCGCTATTGGCTGGACTCCAAATAGAATTTTCAGCCAACCTCTTTGAGGTTACTTAAGAACGTTATCGCCATTCCTTAGTGTGACTAGCAAATGTTTCACATTCTTAACTCTCGCAAAGTATTATATGCTCACTTAAGAAAAGTTGGCTGAGTGCCTCATTTCAACGTTGCCGAATCTGGCATCAAAACTTAGAGATAATTTGCGAGCAGCAATGGCCCATTAAGAGGACTAAACATTTTTTAGAGAGACCTAAGTTACACCGAAATTCATTCCTGAAAACCAGTCTCTTACTGAAACAGATAAATTATGCGGAAAAAAGTCATTCGATTAGGGTAAGATATTTTTGAATGAGACATCGATTTCCATTGAAAAGTAAAATGCTAAACACAGGACTCATTGATGAACTGTAACGAATGAAAGCCACTTCATAAAGAACTAGATTATTTTAGAATTGGCGAAACAACTCTGATTACTCCACATTTTAATCTTTTCATGGTTCGGGATCTCATCACAAGGGAAAACTGAACACAGGATTCAGCAGAACTTATTTTCTTATCTCAGAACATTTAAAAAAAACTAAATTAATGGACACATACAGTAACAACTTTCCGACTCAGATGCACTAGACCTCAACTGGAGCATTACTGAGAGGGACTTTGAGAGCAAAGCATTCGTTGGTTTTGTAAGACCACTGTGCATCACCATTCGAAGATATCTCTCAAGCAAGTAACCTGATGTTGGATACATTAAAAATGAAAAACAAATAGCAGTACAAAATCTACGTTAACCTATATACTCGGCTTCTTTGATAAACAGAAAGAAACCCTAACGCAGGGAGTATATTTGTAACGTAGCAATAAAACTCTATTACAAGAAAAACGATAATTATATATCTTTGACAAAGGAAAGCAAGTTTTGTATTCCAAATTTGAGAATATGCCAAATTCTGTATAAGGTAAAAAACTATTTAAACAACTTTCCTATGAATTCAGTATTTTAAAATGGATAACAACGTCTCTATCTTATATATTTCATGAATAAACTGATTAAAAATCGTAAAAACTTATTATATTCTTGCCTGAATACAGAAATTGCTAATACTAAACACACAGAAAATATTCAGTTGAGAATGTAACACAATGTTATATATATGTATGTGTATATATATATATATATATATATATATATATATATATATATATATATATATATATATATATATATATATATATATATATATATATATATATATATATATATATATAAAATCACGATGTGTACTAAGTGCCTACTTATTACACAACTAATCACAAAATTACAAATTTTACCTCACTTCAGCCAGAGACCTGAATTCTCATAACAATAAGAATTACGACTGAGTATGCTAAAGGTAACAACAAACCCCTAAGAAAAGCTCAATAATCACATGAAAAATCAAGCTAAGTTTATCGAGGATAGTGTGAGGTACCAACATTTAAACAAGAAATATACTAGAGTAAAAGGCATCACTCCATCAAACAACTTTACAATTACTTCCTATTATAATTAGAGTTCACAGTCTGAGAAATTTACTATTTCTTGAAAACAACACAAAACTTAATTAATTCTTGAATTAAATCATTAAACAAAACTAAATCACAAAAATTTTATTTTATCAACAAATTAAATTGATGAAGCAAAATTTAAACTATCAAGAATAACTCAAGGTTTGAAAAGAAAATCTTAATAAATGAAAATTAAATCAAGCTTGCAAAGTTAAATGATCAAGAAATATTTAAAATGCTATGTAAATAAATGTTAAATCACTAAAATATAAAAAAGATCTAGAGATTGTAAACAGAAGAACACACAAAAATACACAAAAGATTTATCAATAGCAACTTCACTAAGGCAAAATTTCCTTAATATTTCCTATCATACCATGGTAATAATAAGTAAAATTCACTTTACCATATACAAGCTTGTGAAAACCTTTGTAAGCTCAGTTGCAGCTGCTTTAGATTCAGAAAACACACTTTTTTATCAGGCGCTGTTACTAAATGTATATATTTTTCCTATACTCAGATCTCAAAAGCTAAGATTAACATCAGTGACCACAAAATACTCTACGCTGATAACTTCTCTCGTTTGAAGAGAGAGAGAGAGAGAGAGAGAGAGAGAGAGAGAGAGAGAGAGAGAGAGAGAGAGAGAGAGAAAACCACCACTAAAGGTCTCTCTGATCAGAGTGAATAAACCTGAGGATTCCAGTAGCACATGAAACACTCAAGTGATGTCATTAGGACATTTTGGGGAACGATATACAAGAAGGATGCAAAACATTTTGAATGCAATCGGGACAATACATGATCAGAGCAATGCAATCTTAAACATGACGCACCTGTCATGTGCTTAAGTGCAATACTTGTTCATGTTTCTCAAAAGGTACACTTTTTTACAAAAAAAAAAAAATAGTAACATTGCAAAAGCATTCGTCTTCTTCTCTTGCGGGACAAAGATTTTACAGAAATCTTAACGTGATCAAACAAATTTTTACTGGCTAATCATGACTGGCATGTTTAACAAACAAAACGAAAAACCCCAGTTGGTTTCCAGAATGGAGCAGCGATTATTATTCCCCACCTGTCAGTGCTTAACCAAAACAAAGTGCTGCCTTATCTGAACTGATGACAGATAGCCCATCTGGTCTAGAACTCAAATCTCTCTCTCCCGCTACCAGGCTATTATAAGGAAAGATATTATTAATTCTAAATTACACTGTTAACCCTTTCCAATCCTGGGGCATGTATAGCATGCCCGGTGAAAAAGGAGTTCTCTGATACTATAGGCACATATACAATGCCTTCAGTACAACCAGTTACTGCTCCGTTTAGGCAAAGTTATTCCTTCTGTAGATCTAATGAGTATACCGTTTTCTATGGATTCTCTAATTAAAACATTCTATGTTTTCATGTGAATTTACAACCAAATTCCCCAATAAGATTAATTAAGAATACTGAATGTTTTGGTGACCCTAGTAGGAGGATAGTCTGGGATCTGGCTTTGTTCAGCGAACTCTTCCTGGCCATTCCTCGTGGTAGCGATCATCCTCCTACTTACCTGCGCTCTCGATTCCATACCCATTGTTTTTTTATCATCATGCCTGACTCAAGCGCTTACATACAGATGATGATATATTATCATATTTAGATACGCTTTCATCGGAAGGAGACTCGTTCATCGATAATGAAGATGAAGAAATGCTGGAGAATCCAGAAAATGGGGTTATCATCGTCCAATTCCGAGTGTCACGTGGGCGACGAATGCGATACTGACGCTGATACTGAAGAAAGGCTTTAAGATCCAGACTTCCCATCAGAAGAAGATGTTGATGACAGTGATTATCATGCTAGTGAATGGGAAAATTATAGTGCTGATGTGCATAATATCAGAAACGTAAACTTTACATCAGGTGTGGTCAAGGTTTTACTCCCTACTTTCAATATGGACAAATGGGTCAAGGTCTTTCTGAGCCTCTCAATTTCCCTACCCCAGATAATCTGCTCAGGTATGCGCCTTCATTGCCACTTTTCTACGAAATACAATTAGTATCGTCCTCTTGTAATTTTTGACGGGTTTTTTTAGTGAAATACACCTCCGACATACAAAAGTAAATCAATATCATTATTCAGTAAGTACTTTTAAACCGCTTTAGTATAACATAGGAAAGCCAAACGTTCGCGCTATGTAGATGAGCGGCAATGCTGCTTTGTTTGTGTGATTTCGGAAGCATATGCCGTAAACAGACCAAGTGAACAGGGCTAAATTTTAGCGTATAATGGGTATTTCTTTGCAAAGATGTCGATAAAAGTAAAGCTGTAAGAATATGCACTCTGAGAAGAAAAACGAAAGACAACAAACACATTTACTGTGCTCCATGATGTTTTTCCTAAGAAAATTATATATATTTGTTGTGTATATACTGTAATAAAGTATCAGAGTTTTTGCACGGAAGGAGTTCAATTGTCATTTACTGAGCAAAAACAAGGCTGAGAAAGAGTATTACATTTTGATGAAAGACTGATGTTTATATAAATGAATAGAAAATGTAATCACGATTGAAATGATATGAATAACATTACTGATAGTCATAAGAATAAGTATCATATCAACCATGATGTAAAATCTTTTAAATCTGCACCTTGTATGGTGAGTTAAAATTATACAAAGAAAATTGCTTTTTCTTATGTTAGTTTTAACAGATTTTTAATGATATTTAACCATAACATTCATAAATGTCTCATTTATTATAATAGATTATTTAAAATAATAAAGAGGAAGAATTTTGATGAATCTTGGTGAGGTAAAAAAAAAATCGCACTGATAAATTTTTCTTCCAATAAATTTATGTCACTGTTGGTCTTACAAATTTCATTGAAGAAAGAATTACCTGATTTTGATCAGTGCATTTAAAGATGAGTGCATTTTATCAGCTTTTCAACCATATATGATTCATATGAAAAAGATGACGGTAAGATGAATCGCACTTGTTTTTACAAATACTTCTGCATTTGTAATCATCTTTAACCGCTACTGTCATTGACTGACCTGGACCGGAGAAGCTACCTGGCTGGGCTCAGAGGAGGATTGGAAAGGGTTAAGTTATCTAAACCACTAACTCTTTTGAGATCTGATACTATACTACACATGATACTTCAACAATTATTATTACACCTAATACATGATGAATAGAAGAATAAATATATCAGAACTATGGGATGATATACATATTGAGAAGGCAACAACATAATATATATATATATATATATATATATATATATATATATATATATATATATATATATATATATATATATATATATATATATATATATATATATATATATATATATAATATATATATATATATATATATATATATATATATATATATATATATATATATATATATATATATATATATATATATATATATATACATATATATATATATACATTATATATACATATATATATACATATATATATATATATATATAATATATATATATATATATAATATATATATATATATATATATATATATATATATATATATATATATATATATATATATATATATATATATATATATATATATATATATATATATATATATATATATATATATATATATATATATATATATATATATATATATACATATACATATACATTATATATATATATATATATATATATATATATATATATATATATATATATATATATATATATATATATATATATATATATATATATATATATATATATATATATATATATATATATATATATATATATATATATTATATATATATATATATATATATATATATATATATATATATATATATATATATATATATATATATATATATATATATATAAATATTATGTTGTTGCCTTGTAATATGTATATCATCCCATAGTTCTGATATATTTATTCATCGAACGATTCCACCAGTCACTCTCTACGACACTCAAAAAATTGGAGCATGAGGGAGGTAGCTTGTGAGGGGACAACCTCTCGTACGCCGTTTTTGCCGCCCGCCACGCTATTGTATGCCCATTTCACCTGGGCGCCCCTTGACCTATTACTGTATTTGATGCATGTGCGGACCCTGCTCATGCAGATTGGGCAGAAGAATTGCCCACCATTCAGAAAAACCCTCAGGCAGCTTGGGTGGTAGCCCAGGCCACAGAGGTGGCCACCCAAGAATTGGTGAAGATAAAATTTGATGAGACCACCTGCTCCCACTCCTTCAAAACGGGAGATCAGGTCCTTGTACCTGGACAAGTGTCACAAGACCCCCTCGAAACCCACTTCTCCGGGCCCCAACCAAATCTTGGGAAAGCTTGGAGACTTGAACTACCTAGTACGGTAGATTGCGGAAACGGAGGACCAAGTGGCTCCACATAAATCTCCTGAAACCATACCAGATACATAGCGAGGAGACAACCAAGATGATACATCCACTCCCGAGGCAGTAGTTGGCGCTGCTGCCCTGGCCTATATGCTCGTCACTAACTCTGAAATCCTCAAGAATCTGGAAGTCATCACCCCAGGTCTTGCTGCTGCCACAGGAAGATATCCGCCGGTTATTAGACCAAAACTCACAAGTCATCAGAGACACCCTTTGGGTGCACAGATGTGTTACAGCATTCCATCAATATCAAAGAGGGCTTGAAACCCATTGCTCAGGGATACTATTGGGTCAACCAGGATAAGGGCCTGTGGGATCGAGGAGCAGGTCCAGCTCAACTCGACCTCTGCCTTATAGAGCAAAGCCACAGCCCCTGGGCCTCCCAGTAGTCCTAGTGCCTGCAGGGCGGTGGAGATTGACTTTTGTCGATTTCAGGAAGCTGAATAAGGCAATGGAGTCAGAACCTTGCCCCCTTCCCTGATTGAGGCTTGCTTTAGACAGCCTAGAAGTGCCCCTATCTAAGCAAGATTGATTTGGAGAAGGGCTATTGGCAAGTCCCGCTGTCTGAGGGGAGCCCCTCGGACAGCTTCATAACCCCTCTGGAATATACCAATGCAAAGTTATGCCATTCGGCAAAAAAAAATGCTCCAGCTGTTTCCAACGTTTGATGAACGAGGTACTGGCGGGCATAAAGAACTGTGTCGTATGCTTGGACGACATCGTCACCTACGCCAGCACTTGGGAAGAGCACTCAAAAATCCTAGAACAAATTTTAACTGCCCTGGGAAAAGCCAATTTGGTGATAAATCTGAAGAAGCGCCAATTCGGAGTCGCGGAAATTACATACTTGCATCATCAAGTTGGAAATGGATGGCTAGCACCAAAACAGGCAAACATAGAGGTCATAAGGAATATAGCCTACCCGCAAACAGAACAGGATGGCCAACGCTTCCTCGGGATGGTACAGTACTTCCACAGGTTCATCCTAAACTTTGCGGATGCTGCTACCATCATAAACCTCTCTCTGGGAAAGCAGCCCTTCAGGTGCACAGAAGAATACAAAAGGGCTTACGATAATTTAAAGCATTATTAATGACAAAAACCGGTCCTACATACCCCAACTACGAATGGCCCTTTGCTCTCTCAGTAGATGCCAGCGACATTGCATCGGAGCAGTAATGTTCCAAGAGAAAGAGGAGTTAGGCACCCAGTGGCATATTATGCTAAGAAATTGAAGCCAGCTGAAACTCATTATAGTACTATCAAGAAGGAATTGCTAGGAATGGTGCTGGCGATGAAACACTTCGAGTCATACCATGTTGACCATACTTTCCCACTAATGGTGTATACTGATCATAACCCCCCTATGGTACTTGACTACATTTAGGAACCAGAATAAACGCTTAATGCGGTGGTGCCTCAATCTTCAGGACTATAACTGGAGAGTCGAGCACATCAAAGGCATGGATAACAAAATAGCCGATGTCTTAGCTCAACAGCATAGCGAGTAACACCCCGGGGCCCTTGCTAGCGCTGAAAACTCCATCTCAGGGCAAGAAAACCCAAAAGGCAGTTCTGAGCCAATACTTTCAATCCAGGGTGTGGCCCACCAGCCAGATGGTGGTGGCACGTTCCCTGCCTTCTTGTAATTCAAGGAACTTCATTCCACCCTCACCCCTTTCTTGTCATTGTATTAATGTTAGAAGCTCTTTGATACTTTCGTTTGAATTTAATATATAGGTGAGAACAGTCGTATCCTGATCATCCTTTAGGCACTCCTGCCACCAAGGCAGGCCGTTTAGACACCACCCATCAGTACTGGAAAGAAATAACACAAGAGGTGTATCATAATGATAAGAAGCCTCTTATAGACAAACTAACAGCATGCTGCTATCTCATTTGAATTAAGGAACTTATATGTAAATTAATTCTTAAATTTTGTCACCTGCCTCAAAATTACCTTGTCCTTGTAATCCTAAAGCAATGTATACCTTGCGATTGAAGGAAATTAATGTACCATGTTAAGGTAGTTTAATATTAATGCGTGTTGAAAGTAAAGTAAAACTTCTTTCCATTTTGCCTTGGGAATAAAGTAAAGTAAAAGTTTTTTTCCAAAGTAAAAGTTTCTTTCCATTTTGTGTTGGGAGAAAAGCAAAGTAAAGCATCTGTGCCAACTTCTTGAATATCAAATGCACACCTGATCGAAGGTGAGTATGTTTTCTTCTGTGGGGAGCTATTATAAGTTACAAGAAGTCACTACACAGACAACCCTTAGTTTGCCCTTGGTTTATCAAAAAGTAGAATTGTCGCTGCAGTAACATCCCAGTTGACCTAGACATCAACACACTAAAAGTTATCAACATTTCGATCTATCCATTCGTTTACCTGAAACAGTTATTCTACTCTACAGTTATTCTCGGAACCGACCGTCCAAGTGATTAGTGTGCCGTACCATTCATATGATTGTCCCTCGTCAGTATTCATCTGAGACCCGCTTCCCTAAGGTAAAGTACAGTGAAGACCTTTCAGTCATGACAGTTTGCCATTAGAAGTGTTTTTGAGTGCCAAAATTCCGCTCTGTCCTTGTGCCATTTTATCCAGTTTTATTGCCATTGTTCTGTGTTCCAGCGTAAAGTGTCCATTCATTCCTAGAGTCCTTGGCACCATCATTGTAGCCTCGAGTCACTGTATGTGTTATATTTTCCTTTACTTGCGTGTAATGTTTAACTCTCTATTGCAGAGGGACTTTGCTGTGGACTCATCTTGGACTGTGCCTTGCCATCATTCAAGACTCCAGTAGGAAAATCTTCAGGCTTTGCAAGCCTCCTAATAATTCATTTAACTATTTTCCTTTTAATTCTTTTCTGTAAATACAATTACTTAATTTAACCAAAGTGTTTATGTAACAATCCGCCATGAAGTAGAGCCCTAAGCTCATTGAACCATCCCCATTTTTCTTTTTCTTTTATGATTTCCGTTAACGTAAAGTCAGATTTCCAGCAGGCCTGATTAAAGAAAGATCCGTTGCCGGCCTGTAAAACATCTTACAAATCTAAAAATCCAGGGAAATACACACACACACACACACACACACACACACACACACACACCACACACACATATATATATATATATAATATATATATATATATATATATATATATATATGTTTATGTATATATATATATATATATATATATATATATATATATATATATATATATATATATATATATAATATATATATATATATATATATATATATATATATATATATATATATATATATATATATATATATATATGTATATATATATATATATATATATATATATATATATATATATTATATATATATATATATATATATATATATATATATATATATATATATATATATATATATATATACAAGTCAAAAAAGTTCCAGGAAAATTCAATATACTCTTTGTTTAAAAATTCAAACATCATTTTTCTACATATCTACCATCTAACTCTATACACTTTTCAAGGCACTGTTTCCACCTCTGTAACCCCTTCTTTGTAGAAATTTGGGGCCTTTCTATTAAACCATGTTGAAACTGCATGTTTAGCAGCATCCAAAGATTCAAACTGGACTCCTCTTAAGTGTTTCTTGAGTTTTGGGAACAGGAAAAATCTGAAGGAGCAAGATCAGGACTATAAGGAGGATGTGGAAGAGTTTCCCACCTAAATTTCCATTGATGAATGTGCTGGAGCGTTATCATGATGGAACAAAATTCTGCGGTGCAACTTTCCTCGACGTTTTTAGCCAATGCAGTCTTCAGTTTTTTGCAAAACACCTTTGTAGTAGTTCCCGTGATTGTTTTTTGTCCTTCAAGAAATCAATCAAAAATCACTCCTTTGGAGTCCCAAAACACTGTTGCCATAACCTTCTGGGCAGATCTCGCCACTTTGAACTTCACTGGTGCAGCTGAACCTCTTGGTAACCATTGCTTTGATTGAATTTTACTTTCTGGGTCATATTGATGGATCCAAGTTTCATCTCCAGTAACAATCGGTCAAAAACTCTGATTCATTTGATTCAATCTTCGTTAAAACTGCAAAGAAA
>NC_089796.1:31036454-31061454 GCF_040412425.1 Macrobrachium rosenbergii | reverse complement strand
GCGAGATAGTCTCAAAAAACCTCCAGGATAAAGACCGAATACACACAGCCTTCATCCTCAGCCAACAGTCCCACCAATCGTGAGGCGCGCGAACGAGGAATCGCAAACAAGCATTTCAGCCAAATAATTACATGAAGAAAAACAACTTTCATGGTGGTACCACTTAAATAATAAAAACCTTCAGTAGAAGCGAGAACAACCTTAACCAGCTTTCTTGGCACAAAAAATAAAATTAAATTGAAATTAACTGAAAGTAATTTGCTAAAAGGCCACGAATAAAAATTAAACAGTGTACAATAGAAGCGTATATATACATATACACATATATGTATAAAGTAAAAATATTTATATATATATATATATATATATATATATATATATATATATATATATATATATATATATATATATATATGTACATATATATATATATATATATATATATATATATATACATATATATATATATATATATATATATACTATCTCTCTTCTCTATATATATATATATATATATATATATATATCAAATATAAGAGCCCTTAGAGCACCAAAATGTGGAAAATAAAGGCTATATTTCAGAGACCAGCTGTCTCTCTCTCAGGCAAATAGTGAATGAGAAAAGTTACCCAGAACGCAGTATTTGTATCAAGAAGATCCACTTAAGGTCCATAGATTAAAGTACTCAGTTGACAGTTTCTTTTTAATCTTCTTGATCGCTGGTTGGAGGAAGATTTTATCTCTAATATCTGAATCCCAGGCGCCTCTTGAGAGATTCATTGCATTTCTTTGTTTAACCAAGGCTGATTCCACCATGTGGCTTTTGAACCGACAATTGCTGCTATAAATTATACGAGACATATTCCAGTTTATTATTCTGTGGTTGTGGTTATTTTTGTGGCTAAAAAGAGCTGAGCTCTGCTGTCCGTATCTAACTGAGCGTTTATGCTGTATTAATCTTTGGGGGAGTGATTTGCTCCCTGGATCTCCCGGAAAAGGAAATTGAACTAAGCAGTAAGCAGCTGTCATATTTAAAGTACCCTGGCCATTTAATTGAGAAATCGATCCCCAAAGCAAACACTATTTTCTACTGTCGCCCCCCGCCCCACACCCCATAACAAGACCAGAGAGACCCACAACAATAAAATGAAAATCCCACACCTGGACAGGATTAAGGCGCTGACACAGACACTTGGAAACTGCAACCCTTTTGCTTTACCTGCCAAATACCTTAGCCATATCGTTGATGAGCGTCAACAAACCAGTCCCCAGAGATACAGGAGTTTACGAAACCCCTTGCCTCGATTGTGACCAATCTTACATCGCTTCACAGGCAAAATCCTCCCCCCCCAAAGATAAATACAGCATAAACATTGAGTTAGGTACGGACAACAGAGCAGCTATTTTTAGCCATGAAATAGCACAACCACAGAATAAACTGGAATATGGTTGGGAATTTTGCTTAAAATCGACCTAACTAATTTGCCAGGAAGTTCAAACTTGGCACAGTTGTGCATTGGACCTACACTAATTAAATATTAAAAGTCCTTATATATATTGAAGCTGTGCTCTAGCCGCCATATTGGAAAATGGCGTGTTTATCTTCTAAACCGTTAAAGTTGCAGAAAATATGCAGGAATTAAGAAATATTCCTCATAAAAAATTTTTAAAAAATCATTTTAATAAGTTTTCTTGTAGGATGAAAAATAAAAAAGTTACGGTGAAAACTGTATTTTTCCCCTGTGCGTGAATGCAAAACAGTACGCATTATCAGGTTAAACAGGAAAGAATAATAACAGTTTAAAAACTAATATACATATAAGTGAAATCATCAACTTCATGAAATATTTGCAGTCATTATTTCAGTGTTGATAGAAAATTCTGATAGTACGGCATACCAAAATAATAATAGACAATTTCCAATTTAAATGGAATCGAACTTTTCAATTCAATTTGGTTTATGTAATAACCAGTTTAAAAATTTTCTGAATTACAAGAAACACTTATCTGCCAGATAACATCACAAACATACAGTGAATATTAACTAATTCATATCTTTAAGAGGTTACAGAGAGTATTTTGATAATACTGAAAAATGATAATAATGTCCATCTGCAAAAGCAAAATCAATACATTCTGAATCTGTTCTTTTTATGCAATACTGAAATGACATTTTTTTTTCTAATTTTCCAGAAATATAAATAGTGCATTACTCTTATACCTCATCACAGTTGACAACAAATAATCTCTAATAATGAATTATCCCTAAGGCGTGATTCGTCTAGGCTGCATATATTTCGGAATGGGGAGTGTGCGATAGACTTTCTGTTAGGCAAAACGGGATGGTTTCTTGCTAATAATGTTTATTAATCGTTCTTTGTGTTTTTTGTTTTAAAATTAAAAATTTTATGCTATATTTTTGTGTCTTAGAATTTATTTTATAAAAAGCATTAAAATACTATTAAATTACAAGGTATAGAGCGTTATAACGTTTACATCTTGTTTATAAATAGCAAAGTACAGTAAAATTTTAAGAACTGAGAATTCATGTTGAATAGCTTTTATCATGTTATGTATTTTTTTTTTATTTATAGATGGGAGTTTCATTAAGTCGGTATAGGACACTCGGAATTTCTGTCATTTTGATTTAGGTCATGTAGAATACATTTGGGACCATACTAGAGCAAGTTTTATGATGATGAAATTAAAATTACTTTCAAAAAGGATGTTACTGATAGATTTAAAAAAAAATTTGGTAACCATTGGATATAGTGGATATAAAAGTAATTAAATATTTAGAAATCAAAGCAATTTTACGCACATATCAACATAAATTATGGCTTTCGTCTGAGATTAGGAAAGAGAGACAGAGAAGAAAAACGCCAGACCTTATGCTGTGGGATACATATTTTTTATATTCTTCTCTTTATCGGGTAGAGACAGTGATGCACTTGCTGTCCAAAGCGAGTTCAGTCACAGAGATGCGCATGCTGAATGGGTTCTTTCTTAAAGTGAGGTTAACCGATTCAGGAAATGGAGGTAGAGGATATAAATAGGATTGATCAAGCGGACTTACCATCTAGCTTAACAAGACCAAGGGACTGTAAGGGTAAACATTCAGAAATTCCACCAGTCATGCCTAAAATGATGTCAACAGACCAGGCAGACAAAATTACAACTACGTTACACAGCCGAATTGAATCTTAGCTGGAAGTGAGATTTGGGTATTTATCATGCTGTGTGCTTTTATTTCAAATCTATCAAGCCGGGCAGTGGGCAAATGTAGAGCCATCAACTACAACAAAAACCGACCACGCTGATAAGGAAATTGAAGTGAGTGTACGGAGGAGAGTGTTATCGCAAGGACGGATTCCGTTTGCTCAACAAAAAGTTGTTTTTCCGGCATTATCGGAATTTTCGGAAATAACCAAAACTGTTACACAATTTCTCAAAGTTCCATTGAGAGAATAACCGGATGTGGGTTGCCACTTTCATGCATTCTTAGGTTTGTGTCGATCATTAATTAAAAAAAACTATGGGCTCCTAACGGAAAGAATTATGACAGTTTTATTGATAAATGTGTGTTTATATGTATCTTGCTATGAATGCACGTTTATTATGCAGCAATAAGTACGTTCTCATACATATCTGTGTATATAATACGCATGCATATATGTATATATGTATATAATATGTATATATATGTATATATATATGCGTGTGTATGTATGTATGTATGTATGTATGTATGTATGTATGGCTGTGTTTGTCTGTGTAGGTAGGCTATACAGCTTTCACAGCCCAATATGAAGGTAAAAAAATGAAAAGCGCCCTCATGCAAACGTAAACTATTTAAAAGTGACCTCTAGTTGCCCTTATGCTCTTGATTTTGAGAATTAAAGCAGAATGGTAGAGTTAAATATACTTTCACACATGTGAGTCACAGAAAGTAGATTGGGATCTTCTCTTGAAATCACCTCTGAATATGCTTTTAACTCAGTTTTCTATTGAAAACAAAATGCATGATATATTTCAGGGATAGGTTATAAAGGACTGCCTTGATGAAGGAGGCAATATTCATGGTATCATATGTTTTAAATGTTATTAATAAATGTTGTTATTTTGTATGAAGCGTCGTTTTCCGCCGAGTTTCCAGTTAGAATTAGTGTGAGAAACTTGCGTATGATATTTGGTACAAAGCCTTGCCACTGTGAGCGACACTTCAGCGTTTTCATACTGTAGGTAGGAAATGTTTTCATATTATATTTTCAGGTATGTATATTATATATATAGTATCAATATGTGTATATATATATATATATATATGTATGTGTGTGTGTATCTATATATATAGTTTTACATACATACATACATATATATATATATATATATATATATATATATATATATATATATATATATATATAAATATGTATATATACTTTACATGTATATACTGTATATGTAATATATATAATCGTACAATTCATCATTTTTAACACAATGAATGAGTAGGAAGTATGCTTAAGTAGAAGATATGTAATTTTTTTTTACTTAATATTGCTCATCCGTATTTCTTTTTCCCCTTCATATCTTGTGCTAATTTCATCTGTTTGTTTGACATGGGAATCCTTGTAAGTTCCCTTCTTGTTCGTTTGGAATGCTCCCATTAGAGATGAGATGATGGGATTGTGACGCCAGTTCTAGTAGCCATAATCAATCAATAATCAGATGAAATGGTGATGAGGATTGAGTCCTCTAGTCGAAGGATGAATTCCTTAAGTAACTGAGTTTCATCGTTTCCCATTATTTCTAATATTCTGCAGATTTAAGGGTGTATTTTATTGTGTATTTTATTTGATCTAATTGCTTTAATTCGTGTGTATCGAGGTTTAGACCAACTTCTACGTACATACACGCTTTTATACAACCACACATTTAGAGGGAATGGAGCCAAAAAGAAAGGCTCTGGGCTCGGTCATCATATAGGAAGCTTTCCAGACTTGAACCACGAACCTTGCGGACACGACCACTGTCCCTTACCACTAATATTAAGTTTCATGTTCTCAGGAACTGTTATTAGGTGTCCTTCTTAACTCTGGGTACGACCCACCGCAGTCAACTATATAGCAGATAATTTACAACTTAACATTAATAGAGCTACTGTTGATTTGATTTTTTATGAAACGGGGTAAATTTTCCTCTTTCCATGTACGTCTTTCTGTACACACACACACACACACACACACATATATATATATACATATATATATGTATATATTATATATATAGATATATATATATATTATATGTATTATATAGTATACACACACACACACACACACACACACACACACACACACATATATATATATATATATATATATATATATATATATATATATATATATATATATATATATATATAATAATATTAATAATATATATATATAATATTATTATTATAACTACTATGATCACTGACGCCATAGATTGTGAGTATGTGTGTGTACGCTGTTTTTGGCTGTGCCTGTTTTTCGTTTGCGTATGCTTGTGAAAGTATATGTAAGCATATATGGATATATAAAAAAAATATGGACATGTTTTGCTAAAAATATTACGCAGTATGTTGGGAGACTTCTCTTTCTGTGTATGTATTTCATTACCTTTTTTGTTAGTGACTTGACGACGCTTTTAATTTCCTTCAAGACCACAATTATTTTTTTTTCTAACTAGGGAAAGATCGCTGTTCGATTTTCATCTCTATAACTGATCTCTTGAGATAAAGCCGGCAGACACGTCAGCTAAAAGCAGCTTATTCCCCCCCCTCCCCTCCTCCTCCTCTCCTCTCCTCTCCTCTCCTCTTTCCCTCCTCCCCTCCCCTCCCCTCCCTTCTGCTGTCCCCTTCCCTCTTCCCCTTCCCGCTCCACCACCCCTTCCCCCTGGAACATCGATCAGCTAATGGCATGCACAGACTCACAAGCAATATCCTTCCCCCTCCCTTCCCCACCACCCGGACATAACACATCTCCTTAGCCTCATCTCCACTAGGCAGCATCCTCTCTGTCCGTTCAAAAACCCCCTTTGCAATTCGCTTCTTAATAGACAGAGAGGCAACTTTTCTTACTACCAGGCCTTCTATGTACCTTTTTCAGGAAGATGAAAGGCGACTGCTTGCGTATATCATGTAGAGTAGCTGCTGGGTACATTATCAGTACACAGACATACATGCATACATATATATATATATATATATATATATATATATGTATATATATATAGATATATATATATATATATATATACATTATTATTACACTATATATATATATATATATATATATATATATATATATATATATATATATATATATATATATACATACATGCGTGCGTGTGTGAGTGTAAACATACAAAGTTCAGAGGTCATTGTAAACCTGGATGTAAAGGTCTTTCCTTTTCAGAGCTACTTTCACTTCATCATTTCACATGTATATTGGTATTTCTCTCCGCTGTCCTAACAACATTTTCCTGATTATACACTCGTCCACCAACTAATTGTGCTCCATTATTTTCACATAACCAAAGCATCTTGTAATCCATCTTCATACACACTTGTACATATCTCAGCGTTTCTCACCTTTTCAATTTTTCGTACCCAACAAGTACTACACAATCAATTCACTTGAAAGACTTCACATTTTTTTCTTCAATTTTCATTCATTATCCAAACTTCACTCCCATGAAGGAGAGGATCCTCTGCTATCCCTGCATTTATCCACCATGGCATCCAATACATTCCAAGTGTCTTCCATGTCTTTTGCACATATTCTGTTCCCTACCCTTCCTTGCTCCACCTGTTCTATGACTCATCTCTATAACTGGACTCATCTCTATAACTGCTCCCATTTTTCCGCCATCCATATTAACATTCATTGCTCCATCTTGGTATCCATTACCTTACTCTTGCTCACATAGATTCTCATCTTTATCTTCTTCAAATAACTTTCAGACTTCTTTACTAGTCTCTTCAATTTTCTTCTATTCTTTACTAGTCTCTTCAATTTTCTTCTATTCTTTACTAGTCTCTTCAATTTTCTTCTATCTTCAGCAGGTACCATATAATGGGGAAGCATCAACTCCTTCTGCACTCCATTCACTGCATATTTCCGTATCGCACAACTTTTCATCTGAGTGTAATATTCTCTATGACTTCTCACTTGACATCATTCCATCCAGGAGGATTTTGAGCACCCCTGGTGGGATAACACATTTATCACAAACCAGCCACTTTAACATTGATAATATTCTAACATATTTGGCCTCCATCTTTAGAACCCACACCTCAGTGCTCTTCAAGATTGTTTTTCTGTCAGTTCTTTTATAAGCTTTTCCATTGTCTATGTGTGGCACGTGTATCTCTTCCTTTTCAAAATACTCTCACTATTCCACGCGTTTACTCTTTCCTTAACACCATTTCTGTTATCTTTAGAAATTTCTTAGTCAAAATTCTACCATACACATTCCTATGTATAAAGGGTAATGATAAATTCAACAGTCATGCCTCTCTCTCTCTCTCTCTCTCTCTCTCTCTCTCTCTCTCTCTCTCTCTCTCTCTCTTATATATATATATATATATATATATATATATATATATATATATATATATATATATATATATATATACCTACATGTATATGTATATTTATATATATATTTATATTTATATATTTATTTATATATTTTGGGGAGAGGGGCGCTGCTAATCCCACTTTGTTTTCCACCAAGTGCTATCGCCTTTCCAGCCTAAAGCCACTCTGTTCTTTCCTTATCACTATTTCTGTTATCTTTGAAAATTTCTTAGTCTGAATCCTACCATACACATTCCCACCAGTTATAAAAAGTAATGATACATTCTAACAGTCATAGCTATATATGTGTGTATTATATTTATTTTTTTATTTATTTATAAATTTTTCAGGGGTTACTTCATCTGTCTGTTCGTACAGGAAAACTGGATTTATGGTACATGAAAGGTTTCCCACCACGATAATAAACCTGCAGACTAAGAACCCTGAAGCTGAGTAGGCCCATTAATTCTGGCCTTTAGAAATTTGCCAAATTTAAATTTGAGATGAAAATAAACTCAATAACTTCCATCCTTCTGTAGTTGAATATAAATTCAGCTTCCCTGTAAAAATGTTGTGAGAATTTACCGGAAAACTATAAAGACAGAGAGGCTATCGACTCTGCATCCGAAACTGTCTGACAAAGCATGTGCCTTAGAGCATATAAAAATTTGGATCCTCTGGAAGGCCTCTAAGACCTAGTCTAATTGGATATTGTGTGCTCGTTGTTTTTTAGTATTTTCTCTTTTTTTTTTTTTTTTTTTAGTTTTTGGAGACTTGGGTTATGGTATACACTAGTTTATGTAGTTTGGGAATAGTTCTCAGCAACTAGTATATGGAATGTTTTCAGGAACAGTTTCCCCCGTAGAGGGGTAGTGCAGTCAGTGCACCTCACGCGTTGTACTGTAGGCATTACTTAAGGTTTTTGCAGCGTTCCCTCGGCCCTTGCGCAGCCCCTTTCATTTCTTTTACTGTACCTCCATTCATTCTCTTTCTTCCATCTTGCTATCCACACTCTCCTGACAATTGTTTCATGGTGCAACTGCGAGGTTTTTCTCCTGTTACACCTGTCAGAACTTTCTACTCTCAGTTTCCGTTTCAGCGCTGAATGACCTCATAGGTCCCAGCGCTAGGCCTTTGGCCTAAATTCTGTGTTCTATCCCATTCCATTCAGGAACAGTTCCCCTCAGTTTTAGTGACTCTTCCTTGAGCTGGAATGAGAGTTGGTCAAGTTGAGTGTGACCAACTAAATTTCAAACCTTATGATGCTGCACCTTATTTAATGACAGCAGATGTCAAAATGAATTTGCATAACGTCATATAGTTGTAACAGCGAAGAGGAGGAAAGCGTTTTACAACTTCCAGAGTTGGAGAATGACCTAGAAATATATTTAATCCAAGAACATGTAAAATCTGTGTGAAATCGCAGTATCGTTTACTGCGATTTCACACAGATTTTACTATAAAAGATGCGAGAATTCATGATAGGGTGAGCTATGCACTCCCAAAAACGGCTGCGCTCATTTTGTTTTGAATTAAACTAAAAACTAATATAAATTAAGCTTTGGCTTTGTGAGCAATACGAACCGCTTTGTAAACGGTTATGTTCGTTTGTGTAGTTAAGGTTATCGGGAACCAGTCACAGTAATCATGAAATTGTTGTGTAAAGAACATCCATAAAAGTAAGTATAAGTCAGTCATTATTGATAACTAAATGAATATTTTACTATCAAAGTCGATTAAGTGAAATGTATAAAAAATAACCTTATATATACTGTGTACTGTATATGCATATGTATATATATTATGTATGATGCATGTGTAAATATATTATGCACATACATGTATGCATATATATATATATATATATATATATATATATATATATATATATATATATATATATATATATATATATATCGCGTTCGTGTACTTTTCTAAATGCTTTAATTTCAGGTACAGCATTATACAGTAACATCAGTCGATAGCGCAAATCATAAAGGGAATCCTGCGTTCTTTCTTACTCTCGCCATCGGAGTCATGAGGAATGGCGATTGTGGCAGGCTGCTATAACCTTCCCCCGACACTTTTCATAAACATTAAACCGAAGATGGAAGCGGCCCCTCGAGTAATTGGGACTCCGTTTAACTGAGGAAAATAACGATGCTAATGGAGTAAGTTGGCCCTTCTATCTCTGCCGGAATGGGCCTGTTTTAGGCATGATATTAGGGCCAGGTTCCTCGCCTTGGTTCTCTCCTCGTTTTTAGCTTTCTTCATTCAGTTAACGCTGGCGGTTTCTTCATTAGTTGGGCTCTCGGTGAAATGGCTTCCTTATCGTTCGTTGTTGCAGTTAGCGGTTTTTTTTTTCTCTCTCCCCACCCCCTTTCAGATTTATGAGTCCGCGGAGACGACACGCTCAACAAGGTAATTGCAGGGCTGATAACTCGCTGTCGGGAGATAGACAAACAGGGAGGGAGCATTGCTGACGCATTTGCTGACTTATAAGCAAACTCTTTCAGAGGTGGGAGAAGCGCTTGGCAGGCCGGTTTTACAAGCCAGTAAATGATTAACTCGTGTTTCTACTTATTGTCTCTAATATTTTAATTCATTCTGTTATCTCTAAGGAGAATTTATTTTTTTTTATCTCATCAATATGAGGGCGTCGTGTTTTTGCTTATTTCTTAATGTGTTTGAATTCATTCTCTTATCTCTGGTGAAAATATATATTTTTTTGTCTCATCAGTATTAGGCCTACGAATTTATTCAAATGAGTGTATAGTTTGGGTGCTGTCTTGGCTTATAAATCTGTATATAGCATACAACTGACGTAAATATAAAATGAAATATTTTGGGAGATGGGGAAATTGTGCTAACAAATTTGTAATAATTCACGGTGCTAATTCCAACAACAGTGGCTTAATTTATTAGTGAATCTAAGTGCTTTGCTTGGACATTACTGTATTTCAAAAGAGTGCGATGTTATTAATGTATCTCACTAACCACTGGGACAAGAGATAAATGACTTCACATTTGATTAGCATTTTTTCTTTATTTAGTTGGATCTGACCACGCCGTGTAAATTTTTTAGGAAATTGTTGGTGAATTACATTTTTAAAAATGAGTGAAGGACAATTATAGCCTTATTTTTCTCATTTTGCAAACCAGTTGTATAGTGTTTTAATGATTCTGACGGACAATTATAGCCTTATTTTTCTCATTCTGCAGAACAGTTGTATAATGTTTTAATGATTCTGACAATTCTCTTAACGTTTTCCGATTGTTTTTAGAAATTGTTTTTCTTGAAGTTCGAGTTCGTCAGTCTTTTTTTCAGTTTTTTGCACTTGCAAAGAAAATATTCCTCTTTTCATACTCACTTTTTATGGCTTTTGAAGTTATCCAGTGGGTGCGAAAGAGAAAAAAAATGGATGGCTTAATACAAATTGATATTCGTAAATGTCGGTAATTTGTGAACACTCGATTATTGAAGAATTATTCTAAGGACGAATCTTTTCTGTAAACTTTAAAGTTTGATA
Source organism: Macrobrachium rosenbergii (assembly GCF_040412425.1). Taxonomy (NCBI): domain Eukaryota; kingdom Metazoa; phylum Arthropoda; class Malacostraca; order Decapoda; family Palaemonidae; genus Macrobrachium; species Macrobrachium rosenbergii. The sequence continues at coordinate 31,050,293 of NC_089796.1, read as the reverse complement.
TTAGTGATATCCCACTGCACTGTTTTCCTTCTTTTATTTTTCTATTTCTTGTTTAAACTTCTAAGTGAACTTTGCACTTAACATCCTGATTCTATTCCAAAATCTGGTTATATCTCGTCTTGATCTGAATTGTATGTTAAATTTATTTTTTTTATAGAATTTGTGATATTTTTATTTGTCTACTTTGAAATCACGGAATTCTAAAGGGTGCCAAACTTGAATATGGGGCCCTGTAGAGAATTTGGTTGAAGATGTTGAGCCTTGATAATGATGATGATGATGATGACTGATGAAAAATGAACATTTTACAAATGTTATATATATATATATATATATATATATATATATATAATGTATAGCCTATAAATATATTTCTGCTCCCACTATTCATTGATGGTACTTTTCTCTGGAACGACATCAGTGAATGGTGGAACCAGCGGTGGAAATCGTGTTAAGACATGGTAAAGACATCTTAGGAGGAAGCAGTGGGGAAAATGAAGACACGTGGTTTAACAAGAAAATACAGTATGGAACAAAAAGAAAGAAGGAAGCGAACAAGAAATGGGAAGAGACACTGAAGAGGATAAGATAATCTACAAGAAAAGGAATACTAAGGATATTAGTAAAAGGCAAGGGTAAAGCATAGATCACTTGAATCAAGATTTAAAAATGAATTAAAGAAAAAAAAATTGTATTTAACCATATGAGATTCTTCCGGTAGAACTGTGTAATTGAAGTACAACAGTGTTGTCAGTCATACCTTGCTGGAATTGTCTGCTTGTTACAAGGCTTTTACGTTCAGCTTTTCCCTCAAGGCCTCCTATGTGGTTTCCTTCGTAAGGGCCCCATAGACGTTACGATCGCCGGATCAGGTCGTCTGAACCGGAAGTAAACCTCACTGTCTATGGTGTTCTCCTCCGACCAAAAGTGGGCGGAGTCCGTCAGCCTCTCCGACCAGCTTGCAACCTGCCGTTGCCAGTTCGTGGCTTACGTTTTAGTTCAGGTGGCCCGAGGCCTCCCTGTCTATGGCGTGATCTCAAGATATACTTCAGTTTCAACTAGAAGCTGAAAGGATAACATGGCAGCTACGTTGGCAGATGAGTTCTTGGAGGAGTATATTGAACGTCGTAGGAAAGCGAAATGAGACTTATGACAAATTAGTTTGAAAATACAGAGAGTCGATGCTATATATATATATATATACAGTATATATATATATGTATATATATATATATATATATATATATATATATATATATATATATATATATATATATATATATATAGTGGGTTTAATGGCCTATTCTGTTTTAACGGATCATAGACCTACTGTATACTAGACTATAAACCACTAGACTATGCAGGATGCTGTGTATGCAACATAGTTACTTTTTACCTTTGTAAACTCGTGTTGCATAACTTGAATAACTGCTTTACATGTCTCTGGGATTATATGCCCCAAGGAACGACTTGTGGCGCGGAAGCGAAGTGTGGCCAGCAACCTCTCGTACAGTGATACTGGTTGTCTCATACAAGTGTGTTTTTTATTTCTAGAAGAGGGGAGACCACATATAATAATTCCATGTAGGTCTGCTCGTCGATTCTTCGGTAATTAAACCAGTCACCAGGGTAAAGTTTCAATTCATTTATTTAATAAATAAGTGTGAGATCATTCATTTCTCTTCTCCAACCCCACACACACACACACACACACACACACACACACACACACACACACACATATATATATATATATATATATATATATATAAGTTTAATTACCAGAAGAATCGACAGAGCAGACCTACATGCGGTGTATATGTGGTCTCCCTCTTATAGAAATAAAAACACACTTGTATGGAGACAACCAGTATCACTGTACGAGAGGTTGCTGGCCACACTTCGCTTCCGCGCCACAAGTCGTTCCTTGGGGCATATAATCCCAGAGACATGTAAAGCAATTATTCAAGTTATGCAACACGAGTTTACAAAGGTAAAAAGTAACTATGTTGCATACACAGCATCCTGCATAGTCTAGTGGTATATAGTCTAGTATACAGTAGGTCTATGATCCGTTAAAGCAGAATAGGCATTAAACCCACTATATATATATATATATATATATATATATATATATATATATATATATATATATTATATGTTTCAATTACATATATATATATATATATATATATATATATATATATATATATATATATATATATATGCTATATACTCTTTCTGCATGTGTATGTATGATGTATGTATGTATGTATGTATTAGTACTATTTTATATTACATTCTTATTTTCCTTACTAAAAATAAAAGTTTGTGATATTTTCAATAATATTTCAGTTTTCCTTGTATAAATAAAAAATTTTGTGTACAAAAAAGTTGAAAATTTTACTCTTACTTGGCTACAGAAAAGTAGGTTTAAGGGCCTATTCTGCTTGAACGGGTCATGGACCTACTGTATACTTGACTATATACTACTAGACTATGCAGGATGCTGTGTATGCAACATAGTTATTTTTTACCTTTGTAAACTCCTCACGTTGCATAACTTGAATATTGTTTTGTATGTCTCTGGGATTATATGCCCCAAGGAACGACTAGTGGCGCCAAAGCGAAGTGTGGCCAGCAACCTCTCGTACAGTGATACTGGTTGTCTCATACAAGTGTGTATTTATTTCTACATAATAGAAGAGACCATATATAATAATTCCATGTCGGTCTGGTCTTCCATTCTCCGGTAATTAAACCAGTCACCAGGGTAAAGTTTTAATTCATTATAAAAACAAACGTGAGATCATTCATTTCTCTTCTTCAACATTAGTTTCATCAAGGTTCTCCTTTTTCTCTGGGGTTTTCCCATTTCTGCTGCAAGAGCGCAGTCTATAGCGTCATCACTGAGCGGAGCGGATACGTCTTCCCTCGATCAGGTTTCGGCAAATTGAAGTGAATCCGAACATCTATGGGCAACGCGGATGCCGGAGTTTGAACGGAACCTGATCCTCCGGTCGTAACGTCTGTGGAGCCCTTTAGCCATCACTACTCATCGTTGTTTTTGGGCTTCCTGGAGTCGTTCTTGGAAGATGGTAACAACCTCCCGAGGTTTTATGTAGAGCCATGTCAATTTATACTGTTAGGACTCTTGACAATTTATTTTTTTTTTTTTTTGTGAAAGTCAGTGGCCGTATTTGCAGAAAATACTTTCTTATATTTTTAATATCTCTTAATATTCATTCAGCTGTTCTCAGGAACAAGGAGAGGTTTTTCATGTACTCCATTTGATATTTCTACCTGGATATGCATTGTTGTCACCATCTAAGTGAAAAGAACATTGCACATTCAGAGCTAAATGGTGTCCGAGGGCTTTTCAGGAATGAGGGATACAGCAGTAACCTTGGGGAAAGCTGTATCTGTAAGCTTGATCAATATGCAAGAATCCTGGATGGCCCGAGCATGAAGAAAATATCATCCTTAACTGCAAAACAGCAAAGCACAAATTGACACAGATAATCGAACATCCTTACAGATCTACTACCACATGGATCTAGTGATCGCCCTGGTTAAGAACAGAGCCTCTCTTCACCAATGTAATATATAAATTCTGATTTACTGAAGGTGCATGTCACAACCTCAGTTATTGCTACCTTAAGGCCGCCACTAACGTTTGGTTATACCTGCGCAATTATGCCTGCACAGTCAGCCTATGCAGGCAAAACTGAACCCACTAACGTTCAGTTTTGCCTGCACAGGCTGACTGTGAAGGCATAACTGCAAGGTATAACTTAGCGATAGTGGCGGCCTTTAGACATGACACACAACCACCACCAAGCCGAGGCGTTTACTAAGGTCACCGCAACTAAGGCGCTATTTGTCATCATGTACAGTAGGTGCTTATAATCAAAAGCGCTCACTCCTGATGCTGATGGGGGATACCACTTCTGCCTTCTACAAATAGTGGTGGCAGTCGGGTCCATCAACAGATGTAAATGGGTGACGTATATAGAACTATGGCAAAACCCAGCCATGCTTCCCTCACCCTACCCCCAAGCTCATACTTATAGAAGAGAGGATATATAACTTACTTGGTATGCGACTGAATCGACAGTCAAAACGACCAATAGGCATCTACCATTCACTTTGTAGTTTGCTAAAATGCCTGCAACGTGTAAATATACTGTAGTTTTGCATTTTAAGCTAATTTTTATTACAGTCTTGTCAAAATTGCTCGGGATGAAGAAACATTTGTCGGGTATGAATTATATATACAAGTAAACCCGAAGGAAAAATCCCGTGGGGGGGGGGTTATGCCATCAGTGCACCTCACGCGGTGCACTGTAGGCATTATTTAAGGTTCTATGCATCGTCCCTTCGGCCCCTAGCTACAATCCCTTTAATTCTTTTTACTGTACCTCCATTCATACTCTTTCTCTTCCTCTTGCTATCCCACCCTCTCCTAACGCTTGTTTCATAGTGCAGCTGCAAGGTTTTCCTCCTGTTGCACCTTTCAAGCCTTTCCACTCTCAATTTCCTTTTCAGCACTGAATGACGTTTTAGGCCTTTGGCCTAAATTCTATATTTTATTCATTAATTCATTCCGAAGGTAAAAAGGTATTTAAATACTCAAAATATGAATAAGAACATCGTCTCCACAACCAACGGTTCTAAAGGAAGAATTTTTTAGTATGGCACCTGTACTTTGTGGAATTGGATTTAGTGGATGATACTAGAATGAAATCGAGGTGAAGAAAGGAAGTTAGTCAATTCTCATGTGCAGCAACGAGTGACAATGTAAGAAAGTGTGGATTGTTGAGCAAACTCGTCTGTAATGAAAACAAAATGTGAATGTTTAGTTAGTATCATTGAAAAAGGCAGAAAATGTTCAATTTCAGATTTAATGAAATAATGAGAATTTTAGAAGTAGGTGTAACGCTTGGTGAGATGGTTTCACGTGGGTGCAAAAACTGGTTTGTAGCTGTTTGAGGTGGTTTGGTCAAAAGGAGAGAATGGAAAACGATTGATTGGTGAAAAATTTATTTAAGTTGGAAGTTTGACAGATAAGACTTGAATTCGGTTTCGATATATGTCCTTTTATTGAACTGAAGTACTCTACCTAGATTGAAATTAACCTTTCAAATTATATATGTAAGATAGTTACTAATTTTACAAAACGTAAGTCTAAATTGCTCCCAAATTAAAGTTAATTCCATTTCAGTGGGTTATTGGTGACTTAACATGTGAAAATGCTATGCGTATGTTCTCAGAGGACATATGTTTCACAGTTACTGTCTAGAATGAATACATTTATAGAATAATTAATTTGTTGGTATTGTTTTCTATTTTCTGGTACGCTTTTCCTACTTTAGATATTGACAACGACAGGAAAGCGTGTTTTTAGATATTTCTGGGATATTGTTACATTTCTGTCGACGTTGACATTTATGACAAAGGAAACCACATGGAGAAATATAAAAGTATATGAAAATTTCATAAGAATAATTTGTGTATAGGCATTTCAAGTTATATATATATATATATACATATATATATATATATATATATATATATATATATATATATATTATATATGTATATATATATATATGTATATATATATTATATATATATGTATCTATAATATACATATATATAAATATATATATATATATATATATATATATATATATATATATATATATATATATTGTCATGAATTGTACCAAGTACCTGGTTATTAAACAGCTAGTCACAAAATCCAAAAATTTACCTCACTTCAGCCAGATACCTGAACTCTCATAACAATAAAATTATGACTGAGCATTCTAACGGTAACGTTGATCCCTTAAAACTTATTTATCACTTGAAAAATTAAACTAAGTTTATCAAGATTTGTGTTAGGTATTAACAGTTAAACAAGAAATATACTAGAGAAAAAGGGTATCACTCCATCAAACAACTATAATTGTTTCCCGGGTCTTAATTCACTTTCGCAAAACTCAAGGGAACAAAACCTGTTTATCACTTTGCCTTATGAACACACAATTAATCCTATTCACTGGTGGTCAAGAAATAAAACACTGTGTTTAAAAATTTTAAATACGAAAAATTATTAACTTCAAAATTTATAATTAGAATTCACAATCTGAAAAATTTACCATTACTTGAAAACAACTTTAAGGATTTATTAATTCTTAAGCAAATTAATCCACAAAACTCTATTTTATCAAAATTGTGTTAACCAGCAAATTTAAACTATCAAGAAATTACTCAAATTTGAAAAATCTTAATAAATGAAAATCAAATCAAATATACTGTGTAAAGTATCAAAATGTATAAAACGCTAAGTGAATAAATGATAAATCTCCAACATAAAAATTGGGCAAAATTAAGAAATTGCAAACACAAGAACACACAGAAATGCACAAAAGATTTATCAACACAAGAACACAAAAAAAATTTACAAAAGATTTATCAACACAAGAACACACAAAAAATGCACAAAAGATTGATCAGCAGTAATTTCACTAAGGCAAAATCTCCCTAATATATCTTATTATACCATGGTAATAATAATTAAAAATCCACTTTACCTTACACAAGCTTGTGAGAGCCTTTGTAAAATTCACAAAAACACACTTTCTATGAGGCGCCTGATACACTTTTAATACACTTTTCTCATGGTCAGATTTCAAAAAGGGAATATGATTATTAGTGACCACAAATAAAATTGTGCTTTCTTTTGAAGAAAGAGGGTAAGAGAGAGAAAGAGAGATCCCAACCAACTCCAACAGGGTCTCTGTGAGGAATGACAGTGTTCTGATATTCAATTTGAAAAGAAACCTATGTTGCCACTAAGGCATTTTGGAACGTGACACTAAATATGATGCAATCGGAGGGGAAAAATCCCGGGGATTATACCAAACAAAAGGGTTTCCCTGGCTGAAGGGGTAACAACAGGGATTTTTCCCCTGGGCCAAAAAGGCCAAAAGGATCATGTAGACCTGTCAGCACATATCTCTTTTAATGACAGGGGATTTCCTGCCTGAACACTTGCTCAAACAACAGGCTACCAGTATTATCTAAACCCGTCATCCCATATCTCCTTTGATGACAATTTAAGTAGATAAGAAAATGAACCTTCGCAAAAAGGGGTTACCCTGGTTGAACGCCTGACACCTGTGCAAACATCACCAGTCTACCACTTGTGTAAACATCACCCTAACAACAAAAATGTATTTTTAAATTCTACCAGTAACTTTTAAGATCTGACATTTGATATTTCAACAATCATTGTTACTACACACAACACATGACAAACATATAAGGTCGCATTTCCAATTAAATTTTAAACGTGCAGGTTTTGAGAGCTCAACACGCTTACGACGAGATTCCCAATCTCTGCAGTCTGGTCTCGTCTCTTCGCCAGTTGAATAGTTTTCATGACCAGTGATATGGAAGAAAATGTTAAGTCAGAGCGAACCTCCATTTCTTCTTCATCTTTGTCCCTGGTTGTGTTCTCGGCTTCATTATAACCTCCAAGTGCTATGTAACTAATCCATTTATATCAGAAAATTAGAAAAAGCAGGGAAATAGATGCGTGAATTACTATTTTACTGTAGGTATGCATTCAGCATATAAAATATAGAAGTATTAAAAATTTATTTATTGGGTACAGAATATAATTATTTATAAGAATTCTGTCAAAACAAAATCTAAAAGCAAAAAATTCATTTAATAATAATAAATGTAAAAATCACAGAGAAGAGAATATGGAAAATATTTCTAAACAGAGAATGATAATGAGTCACACTTCATTTATTCGTGGCCTTGGCGACATGTAGCCAGCCGAGCTTACAAGCACGACGGACAGAAAAGAGAGAGAGAGAGAGAGAGAGAGAGAGAGAGAGAGAGAGAGAGAGAGAGAGAGAGAGAGAGAGAGAGAGAGATTTGTCGAACTCCACAGTGAAATACTAAAGCATTCATTTTTACGATTTCTTGAGAAATTGACGATGAAAATCATCACTCGCATCCCGGCAAAAGAATTTTATGTCTGTTTTGTGAGGATTGTGGAGTGACTTCCCGATGTCAATTCTCTTTTGTTTCTCTTTTATTGCTGGTTAATTTTTTTGTTTTTAACTTTCAGAGTTCAGTATTATGCATAATGCCATTATCGCTGCCTTCAACCTGACAAGATACTTCTACAGGCAACTTCTGTAAATATTATGTAGAAACTATAAATATTTTCTTCTGTACAGTGAAGTGGAGGGAACAGATACCAAGGACAAGTTCTACGAGTAATTATACCCATTTTCGAACCGGGCGCATTTGCTCGAAAGTTTTATTCAGTTTAAACGGCAAAACTTATCAATAATAATGATGGGGGACCACGAAGGGTCAAAGGAATTGATTAGGGTTTAAAATGATTATTCTTGAAAATATCTGGAGTCATTCACTGAATGCAGAACGGGTTAGTGGATAAATGAATGGCTAATTGAATGTCTTACAAGGACAGAAGGAGACCGATGATTAGAAGGGCGACAAGAGGAAGCACGAATAAAGAAAAATGGAGTGAGGAAAAGAATAAAAGAAAGACGCAGAGCGTTAAAGAAGGATGGGGAGTAATGTGAAAAGAACAAATTAATTGAGGACAGAAGACGGGCAAAAGGCAAGGAGGAAGAAAAGGACAAAAAAAAAAAAATGTGGAAATATATGGAGTATTGTTAGGAGGAAGGAACGGCATAAAACAATGCAAAGTAATGTTGTCTGTTTATCACTGAATAATAATATTGCACACAGATAAAAATAATATATGGATGCACATTGCATTGTGCCTCTCATTTGTATTATTATAGAAATGATAAAAATGTCTTTAAAATGCATGCCATCAACAACAGGCCTGAGTGGCATTATGTGATCAAATGGAGCAAAACGATAAAAATTTGGGATGAGAATATCGAGGGAATATTGTGAATGAGGCAGTTGTCGTCCTTTGGATATTATGAATGATTATTAAGAGACCTGTGACGTTACTTGAGTAGCGCTCAGATGCTACTTTTATTATATTGTTACTTTTCTGCTGCAGTTAATTCATGTCTGTACTTTTCAGTGTCAATTAAATGAGGCTGGCTGGCAATCCAATGTCTTTATCCGATTCAGGACCGAAGAAAATATGGTAATATGAGGAAAGGGGAAAACCTCATCCAGAAGGAAATGCCTCATGAAGGATGAAGGTTACCAAAGTCTGGGGGACTCGGAGGCAGTAAGAGGGTTGCAAAGTTTGCCAACTGAAGAAAAGTATCATCGACCAACGTAATCCAAGGATAACGGTATTCACCTGTTAGTCCATTTTCTTTTCTTTCTGAATTCTGGTTTGCACGTGACTCCACGTCTCTCATCTTGAGTATATGGTGATCCTAGTACCCCCTTCCTTTATGTTTCAAAAGATGATGAAAGCCTTTTGATTAATTCTTTTTCCTTTCAGGAACTACAGAATACCCAATTTAATTCATCACTTTATATAAAAACAATTCTTCATGCTACTTCTAGACCCCGGCCGGCCAATGAAGAATTAGAGGAATTTATTTCTGCTGATAGAAATTCATTTCTCGGTATAATGTAGTTCGGATTCCACAATAAGCTGTAGGTCCCGTTGCTAGGTAACCAATTGGTTCTTAGCCACGTAAAATAAGTCTAATCCTTCGGGCCAGCCCTAGGAGAGCTGTTAATCAGCTCAGTGGTCTGGTTTAACTATGGCATACTTAACTTTTTTTAAGCTACTTCTAGAATTTACATTAGAAGCTGAGCCCTGCAACATCCACCACCCAAACATTTTGTTTTGTTAACCCCAGCACAATCCCCTCGCTCATTTCCTGTGATACGAATAACGGCTGTTTTACATGAAAATTGCCCCTTCTTATATTTTCATTTTGGAATACCTTAACTTGTAAATGTCATCATTACAACTACGTGTTGAATTATATTGGTATTTCTCATATCATCCTTCCTCTTGTATGGATTCGAGAACAAAAGCTTCGAAGAGCTACTATTTCGCTACAGTGCCCACATTCCTACCCCACATCAGAAAAAAATCAAATACTGTCCAATAAAAGCTACACAACTGACAGTTTTAAAAATGTGAATCAATAAGCCTTCAATTTAGCTCTAGTGGAGAGGGACCAGGAGATTTATATCTTTCCAATGTGATAATCATGAATATCCGAAGGTAACATATGGCAATTCAGCCGACTCCGAAATAGATGAATTTTGCTTAAAAGCAAAATATTGAGGAAGATTTACGAGCTACTTCTTTGTTTTGAATTGCTTTCCTATTACCTCACGAACAAGCAGTCAGTTATTATCGCAATTCATGGAGATTAATTAGAAAACAAAAAAGTATTTCTGAAGTACTTTAAAGAAAAAATTTCTCCCTTACGTGGACTCTTGTGCGGGTATTAAAGACAACCCGTAAAGCCCAAACTTTCCTTCAAACGATTTCACTCCAGAAACACTAAAAATATCTATATCAAAAATTCACTCTCCCTGTATCACGGGAAGGCAGTCAATCACCTTTGCGTCTCCGTCAATTGCAATAAGGGCTCTAAGACAGTCACGGTCAGTTAATTAATTCGAACTCCTCAAGTCCCGGATGAAGTTGAAACAGACTGAATTCATGAAATGTCTACGTTTTGACTGATTAAGCATTCGGAACTATATTTTTGTCGATCCGGTCGTATTCATCTTTAGTTCACATAACTATGTTTATGTATGATTTCCCAAAATATTATTTTACTGTTGAGGACGAGTAAATCATTATTATTGTTGATTAGTTTAACGAGACAAACAAGTCCCATTTCTAGCTCCTCGATGGACTAGGCAAGTTTTCCTTTTATCTAAGAGGTAGTGAAATATCTCAAAGATACCAGAGGCAACGGTTCAAAAGTAAAAGGCAGAGAGCAATACAACCGCAAAGAACTTTTAGCATTGCCATTATTGTGCAGCCATTGTAATTCATACCCCCAATAGGATATCTACTCGCAGGACAGCACGCAGTAAAGTCACACATGGGGACGTTTACTTACTCCTTTTCCTGGGGAAGGAGTAATTTAGGCATTTCTGCCTGACTTATTTATTTTTTCCAACAACAAAGATAACCGAGAGATGACACCTGATGGCCTTTACAGCCCAGACCCGAAGAATCGAGGGAAATGGAAAAGTAAGGAAGACGCGTTTACAATTAAATAAGAGACAGATTTGTCTTTTGATGGAAGGGAGGAGATGAAATGAGAAAAGCAGCGGGAAGAAAGTTATAAAATCTGGAAGACAGGATAAGAACAGTTCCTGAATCGGATGATTCGATGATTACCGATTTCCAAAGAGCCAATGTGGGAAGAAGTGGCAGCACGGGTGTCCACCGAGGCCTGTTCAAGAACGTTTCATCACCATTTTCGCCTCCAACGCCGCGTGACGCAGATGGCCGTTAAAATTCCACCACCCAAGTCCTTCCTGTCCTTTATCTCTCCATAAATCTCACGCACCTCATCATTTGGGAACATTTACTTTCAAGAAATAGAAAATGAGCTGAATCATGGAGAGCTATAGGTGCGTGGATATATATAAAATATCTGGGTAAGTATATAAAATTGCTATCTGTTTGTAGGTATGTGGAAAACGTATGTTTATAATAAACATATACAATGCAACTTAGTTCATAATCACTTAAACTTTTAATGTTAATAAACAGGTTTATGTACATGTTTGCATGCAATGCTCATGCAAACGGAATCATTCACTAGAATTCTAAGAATCTTTGTGATTTAGGCACTAAGGACGGAGCGAGAGAAAGGAAAATTCCATTCTCCTTAATTCCAGTTGAAATACTATTCTGGTGAATATTATTCACCAGAAGGCCTCTCATAATCTAGAACAGTTCTCTCCCCCTCCCCCCCCCCTCTGTAGAATTTTACTTATGACTCACGAAAATTTTATTTAGCAGCTTGGATGAAATTTATTGAGTACATGCAAATAGGCTCGGAATGATTATGTTCGCACTTTGTGGTTCTAATTCTTAATTACGTTAATCAACAGAAATTTTACGTACGATGTGTAGACAGTGATTTTGTTTTAAGTATTGAGTGTATGTTGGAGTGTTAGTGCGCAAAACGCAGGCGCTTTTGAACTTTTTTTGGGGGGGAGGGGAGTCATTTATGATATCTCACTATTTCCAATCTTCTCTTTGTTATTTGAAGTTGAAATGTCACTGAACCATGTTTCGAACTGTTAATGCCAATTTATTTCGTGCTTCTAACTATCTTGTGTGTTCCTCTTTATTACAGATATCTGAAATACATATATTAGACGTGAAAAAAATATCTTGTAGAGACAAAAGTGCAGGTGATTTATATATGATAAGAATCAACTTTAAGCGTGAAATCCAAAACACTCTTTTGAGATATTGCCGACGCGTAAAACGCAACCTGCAACTCTTTGATATCAATTCTTACCTTTTATATCAATATTTTTCCATTAAGTCAACATTTGATATCAACATCACTGGTTGGAAGTTCCGTTTTGAGAGAGCTGTTTAATGAGTTACGTGCGTGTGTTCGAAGAGATCTATCACTTGAGAAGTCTTGGAAATCGTTCTGGAAAATGTTTTGGAAACAGGATTTTGTGCAGAGTTCCTGATGGATGATGACAGGTACAGAGTAAGTGGAAGGTAAAATGAACATGGTGTGTTTAGATGAGGAAAGGTTCCGAAGGAATGATGAGAGAAATGATTGCTCCTATAGAAGTGAATGTAATAAACAATACAGGGAAAGTTTATGGCAATATTCTAACTGAGAATTGTGATACTTGGCAGAAGGAGCAATTAGGGATGAGCGGTGTTGGTTTAGAAAAAGGTGTTGCGTCTGATAATGTTTGGTATAGTGATGTAACTGAACATGTTACAATTTTTAAAAAAGAGAGATTGATTTGGTTTAAAACTGGGGCCGAACCAAGAGTGTTTCATGTTTTTATGCAAGAAGTGACGCAAGAAGTCAGAGGAAGGGTAAAAAATGGAACTGCAAAGTTGAGGGATAATAAGATCGATCATGAATGGTGTGAGGAATGGCTGTTGCTTGCAGATGATACAGTATTCACTGGAGGTAGTGAAAAAAAACACTGGGGACTTGTGGGATACTTTTAGTGTGTTTGCACAGGAGAAAGTTGAAGGTAAACGTGATCAAGAGTAAGATATGAGAGTAATTGAAGAAATTGATGTTGATATGGATTGTGGAAGAATAAGGGGAGTAGATTCATATAGGTATCTGGGAGAAGAGGTTAATAAATAAGTTACCAGAGTGTGCATGAACAGAGAAGGAACTTGATGGGTTTATGGAAGTCAAAGTTGGAATGTATGAAAGTGTTGATAAGGAAACTCTCTTTAACAGAAGTGAACTATGGTTGGTGAAAGCAAATGAAAGAAACAAGATGAAGGCGGCAAAGGTGAATTGTCCGCATAGAATATATGGTATAACAAGAGCTGAACGGTAAGAAATATAGTGATATGTGGAACTGTACAAGTTGGAGACAGACAGGATCAGTGTACTGAGATGGTTTGCTCATGTGGAAAGGTTGTTAGGTTGGTGTTAATGAGTCTATATGAAACAGCTAATATTTTGGAAGTTTTCTTCATGAGAGGTCCATCAGAATTCAGCAGTTAACATATGAATGCAGCAGTGATCATAGTCTATTCTTTTCTCAGGAGTACCCATCCACCCCTTGTTAGAAAAAAATACGCTTAATGTTGAGAAAAAGCAATACACACACACAAACACACACACACACACA
>NC_089796.1:30978954-31031454 GCF_040412425.1 Macrobrachium rosenbergii | reverse complement strand
TAGGATTGCTCTGTTAAGATGATGCACTGTTACAGATATACGATACAAGTGCTGTGAGAGAGCTGTGGCTCTAGTAACTACCTGGACTTTTTACATTCCCTCCTCCTTTTCCTCCTTGCCTTCCTTCACACTTTAGGTGTAGGTATCTTGGTTGGAACCTGGGCAAGTGGCTCCAGAGGAGGTTGAGAAGACCCTTTTGCCAGGTCTGAGCTCAAAATAGCACTACCCTCGGGACTTAGACCTAGAGTGACTATAGGTGTTCTGTCATCTGGTGAAGCAGGCTACTGCGACAACCTGGACAGTGATGTTGCCAATCTGTTCTGCTACCTTTTGTGGTATGGCTTCCATAGCGGTGACCAGGTTAATCAAGACTTCTTGAAGAGAGTCATCCACCAGAATCTTGTCTCCTTGGGACTTTGATGAAGTAGAAGAGATGGATGTAGGTGCTAGAGGTTCACAGGTTGCAAGGACTAACTCAGGCATGGGCTGCAAGGCTGCACCGGGGAACAAACTTCTGCTAGGTTCAGGGGAATCTGGGAAAGACCCTACTGAACTTCGGACTGGCTCTCAGCCAGACACTGGTAGCCGTGCCAGGCTGATAGACGAGACGGGGCCCAGATTGGTATCTCCTGAAGGGAGATTGGCATCGTGTGCAATGGCACTAAGGCAGGCCCAGGCACTGGACTTGGAGAGGGGATGTCATCGGCCTTGGGACCAAGAGTGCCGGACATCACAGTTTGCACACTTTGAAAGAACCAGTATCTGGCTATGTGAGGGGCTCAACGACCAGACTATTCAGAGTACTACACTGGTCAGGCATAGGAACTGGCTGTGGCTCAGTGGCAGGGCCGGTATGAACATCAGCACCTGATGGAGAATTGTAGGGAGCAGGACTCAAGGGAGGTCCTGAACGGGGCTGGTAAGGGGGGTCCTGCCCTAGGAGGAGGTCATAGCCTCCAAGAACTTCACTTACTACTCCAGCCTTACAAATCCAACTTCTAGTGACCCCCAGTTGGACTGTAGGGGAGAGTAAGCCTTCAATTATCCATGCCTACAGCAATTACAGGATTATTTTCTTTAACAATGGCCCCATAGGATACCTTGTCTCACCTTATGAGGGAGATTTGAGTGTCAGTGTCTTCAAAAGCTGAGACCTGTTGAGTGTGATAAACACCTCGGGGAGGTGCAACATAAATAGGGCCTGCAACTGGGGGCCCTAAAGTGGGTGAATGTGTGGCCACTAGAGTAATAATTGTGGGTGAGTTCCTTTTGGGACAATCTTTAAAATTCAAGGAATGCCCATATTTCTTACATACTGGACAATAAACTTTCCTGTAAGCTAGTTGTTCTGATTAGAGAGGGGCTTTGATGTGGCTCCCCCTTTAACTTTGAACTGCACTTCTAAATTCCCTACCCTTTTACAATTAGTAAATACAGGTGGATTAGAAGGTCCGTTTCTTGGTTGGGATCAGGAGGAATTATGCACCTATTTGAAGTGCTAGAGGATGAGTGGTATGTCTCATATGCACCAGCCATGTGACAGCTCTCAGTGAATACTTTTGGCTACTTGTCAATGCATAAGGCCAAGAGTCCAGGAGCATAATAGAGGAAATCTTCAAGCCTAGTTCAATTCAATATATTCTTGAATTCTTTGCACTCTAAAGCGTTGACCAACCACCGCAAGGCTCGGGTCTTTTTGTAAGACCAGTCGGTCCATGTTTGCCCAATCTCTTAGGGAAGACCTCACCATCTTTGCCACCAGCAATCAGGCGTAATCCCATATCTGACAGCTATGCCCTTCCTAGCCTCTTTTCGCCATTTTCTAAGGAATTTAAGGTGGATTGACCCCTCCCAGTCATGTGTTTTACAAGAATCATTCCCTTCTCAGTTTCAGTTGGATTGTACTCTGAGAAGAGGGCTTCTACTTGGTCCAGCCATGCTTCTGGTTCTGCTATGTTCCACTTTGGTATGAGGTGGCTGATATTTGAGATAATGGAAGGAGCAGAGACCTCGGTTGGATTTTTGGCTTATTATTAGGCCAGTGCCATGGCACTGTCCTGCTTGGATCTCTTGAACTCAAGTTACTTCTCTTTCAAGGCTAATTCATGCAGTTTTCGGATTTCTTCTTACTCCTTTCTCTCTCTTGCCAAAGTGAGCTCATGCTGTCACTGCTTCTCTGCCTACTTCTCCTTCTCTTCTAGTCACAGCTGTTCTAGCTGAAATTCATACTTTCTTTCTTCTTCTCTAGCTTTCTTAGCGGCAGCTACTTGCTCCTAGACCCATTGTTGAAAAAAAAAAGGTGAAACTTTTTTCACTTTGTTCTTTTTAACTTTTGAGTGTAGTGTCCACCCTTTATGGTCCTTGATTTGCTTGTTTCAAAATTTTACGAGTGGGTTTTTTTTTTTGGGGGGGGGAAAGTTTAAATTATTTATAATGGTTAGTTCGTGTTCTTGCTTTGGAGACTCATTCAGTTTCAGAATGTTACGTTTAAGTTTGGAAAAGCATCAATAGTTTGCAACCATAAAATTCCTCCTTTAAAGTGATTAAATTTAATACTAGAGTTTTGAGACTGAACGAAAACCTTTAAACCACCTCAAAAGTTTACTTCTAGTCCCAGCGTTTGAAGACGGATAGTGCATTTTCACTCAGCAGCCGAGAAGGGCGTGTCAACTCTTCTCCTGTAATTTTCACCTATCCAGCCTAAATTTTATCATGAAGCATTAAGTGACTAGTGTGACCGTTGGTCGAGGATGATCCTGCTTGGAAGTGCGAGCACTTGGATTACTTCTTTTTGAGGCTACTATACCATGGAGTTACAGCAAGTTTACATCGATTCGTGAATTAACAACGACAGCTGCAATTGACCTAGAGAGGCTTGCTTAGAGTGGAGGTAAGTTGCAGACCACATTGATGCTTGTGCCTTGTAAATTTCACTCAAGTTACTCATTCACTTTGAATGAATTGTCTCCTTAACCTGAACTATAAAAAATAATCCAAAGGACCAACCAAATTGTTTTTATTTAAAATTTAGAATTTATTGCCGGTTTAATTACTTATATTTGTGAGGTGTCGGTTTTATTTTGCTCGTTCGAGTTCATATTTGTTCGATCTTCATACATTTATTGGCAATTAAATAGTTTTTGATATTATATTTTCGTATATTTGCTCTCTATTAATAGAGCGTATTTATCGCATATTTATAGATCCTGAGAACTTTTCTGATATTGGGGGTTATTAGTGAGGTCGCATCATCGGTCTTCATAGGGACGGATACCTCGCTTAAATGCCAAGAAGCAATAAGACAACCTACGATCCTGAGCCATTTTCTCTAATACATATTTCAGTGAAAGTTCTGTTTTATGTAAAATAAATATTTAAATTCGCTCTTGATTATAATTTATTGCCATTTGATAAATTTTTAAACTCCCAGTATTTTGAAAATGGCGCCCAACGTGGGGCAGGTTAAAGGTCTTTTGCTTCATGGTGTTCTTCCTCGTCGGGTTAAATCTTTCGATCGCGGTCACACATTTTTAGCTTCGTGAATATTTTACTTGTCTATTATTTTGCTGGGTTGGTCATATTTTTTGTGAATCTTTGCGAATTTTGCAAAGATTCCTTCGATAACGCTTTGCTTAATTTCTGAATTTGCTAATGGGTTTATTCCATTATATATTGTACATTTTTTGCTTTTTAAGTTTAGCTGAATTTACATGCAATATGGAGAATTTTAGTGCTCTTAAGATTTCACGTGGTGATTGTCGAACACAGGTGACCAAAAAGTGTCTCAGTGTAAGGCTTGAACATGGTAATTTCACTGAGCAAGAAAGGGTTAGTTTTGTATTATCCCTTCAAAATTTAAAAACAAAGTTAGATAATTTGGACTCTCAGATAGTGGATAAGCTTTGTAGTGAAAAAAAGGATGAATCTGATATCAAAGATGAACTCGATTCTTGTGCTACTTATACGGATAATATTTTATCATCATTAGCTATGCTCGAGAAAGTCACAGCAGAAATTACCTTGCCTAGTAACCCTTCTCCGAAGATTAAATACCCATGTTTGCCTCTTCCTGTATATAATCATTCTGAGGGGGAAAGCATAGAAAAAATTTTTAAGGATTTTGAGAAGGCTATGGAGACGATGAAAGTAGACTCTTATCTTAAATTTATTTATCTCCAAAATCAACTAGGTAAACAGCCATTAGCTCTTGTGAAATCTTTATCTTCTACTGAACAGAATTATGAGGAAGCCAAAGCCTTGTTACAAAAAGCTTTTGGTTCTGAATTAGGTCAGAAATTTGAAACTATGCTTGCAGTTTCAGGATTAAAATTAACGTATGACTCTGACCCATATGCCTTTATTGGTAAGATGAGAAGCATTAAAGACTCATTCGCTGCACTTGCAATAACCACTGATGATGTCTTGCAATATTTCTTTTGGGATGCTATGAATGATGGTCTCAAATTACAATTAACTCAGATTACAAATAAAAACAAACCTTTGCTTAAGGATATTGAGGATAATATTTTTGAGGCCACAGAGCGTTACCTTGGGGTTCAGAAAAGATATCAGGAGAAGAAAGTTAATCGCAAAGTTCAGTCAGATGCTAGATCAACATTAAGTTTTGCTAGTAACGTACAGATTGACTCTTCCAGTGCAGTGAAATTAAAGGGTTGTATTTTGTGTAGGGACGAAAATGGTTCCGAAAATGCTGATCATCCAGTTAGCAAGTGTAAGGTTTATGCCTCTCCAAAAGCAAAGGTCGAAAGGCTGCAAAAGTTGAATGCTTGCACTAAATGTGCTAATCCTCATAAAACAAGTGCATGTAGATTCAGGTTCTTGAGAAAATGTAACAAATGTAACAACTGGCATTTCAATTTTTTGTGTGATAGTAATGGTAAAGTTGCTACTGATAACGTTAATAAAGAAAAGGGCTCTTCCCTCGGAGCAACAAATGGCATGATAAGCACAGATTGCAACAAGCTCCTTTTACGTACTGGGGCTTCCATTTTACCCACTTTCTCGGTTGTTTTGTCTAATAATGAGCAAATGCGTTGTCTTAAAGACAGTGGTTCTCAGCTTAATTTTATTGATGCTGAATTTGCAAAGCGAAATAATTTGGAAATATTGGAGTCAAATTTCAGTGTCACTATAAGAGGTATTAACTCTCAAAGAAATTTGTTGACTAATGTTGTTCGTGTTAATTTAAATAATAATGTGAACAGTTTTTGTGTGGAAGCAATCTGCATTCCAGAAATCAATACAAAGCTAATTCTTCCAGGTTTAAGTCGAATTGTTGAAAGATTTCTGGAAAAGGGATATGCATTTGCAGATAAATTTTTGGCAAAAGGGGAGGATATGATCTCTGATATTAAGTTCATACTCGGAACTAATTCTATTCATTGTTTACCAGAAATGACGAAATTGTTTGGCTCTGGTGTTCCCTCTGCATATTTGGAAACTTCCCTTGGCATTATGCTTTCTGGAAATGTTAATGAATACCTGAGAAATTTGCAAAGTATTCCTCATAGCAGTAATTCTGCAAGGAATCCAAGCGTATTACTTAATCAGTCTGAGGCTGAATCAGTGACTATTATTGAGCCGGAGAAAGATCATTCCCCTAATACTGAATGTATTTCTGCAGAGGTGAATTATGCTGTACTTGATGATAAAGGTAATCTTGTTCAATCTGAACTAAATAAGGCTACCGATGCTATTCTCTCTGAACAGTGTTCTCAGATATTGAATTATGATCAAACTTTGTATAATGAATCTTGTGTCGAAAATGATATGCATTTGGTAAATTATGTTTTGAATTCTGTTACACGCAGTGATGATGGGAGACTAGGTCTTCCTATCTTATGGAACAAGAAAGTGTCTCATTTTCTTGGTAAAAATCAAACTCTTTCAAAGTTGGTGCTAAAGTCTAACTTTAAGAGATATCACAAAGACGGTAAGTCTCTTGGAATGATAGACGATGTTTTCAGAGAACAAGAGCATCTGGGTATAGTAGAAAGGGTAGATAATTTATCTCAATTCCTGGAGGAGCATCCTAGTTATTCCTTTTTGCCACACATGCCTGTATTCAGGTTCGAAAGGAGAGTAGCAAATGCAGAAATGTTTTTCTTTCTAATATTTGTGAAAATGATCCCTCAAAGCCTTTAACAGTCAGCCACAATCAGGCAATGTTAGCTGGCCCTTGCCTTAATAAGAAAGTATCTACTTCTATACTGCAATTGAGATTTGATAGCAATGTCCTGTGCTTTGACTTGAAAAAAGCATTCTTGCAAATTGTGTTGCCTGAATCTGATCAGCAAAAGCTTTTTGTTTTATTGGTACAGAAATGTTGCCAAGAGTGATTTTCATTAATTGTGTACAAACATGTTCGACTTCCTTTTGGTCTTAGACCTAGTCCTGCTTTACTGCTTTTAGCTTTATATTATATTCTCATGATTGATAGAGAGAATGATTCGCCACAAATTAGGAATTTTAAGAGAAATATTTATGATTTATGTTATATGGATAATTGTGCGATTTCATTCAATGACCCTGTCAAATTGAAATGGGCCTTCGATAATTTGAAGCAGATTTTTGAACCTTATGGATTTGAAGTACAACAGTTTATAACAAATTGTAAATCTTTGCAGAGTTCCATTGATGGAGAAACTGGTGAGAAGTCGACCCCTGTGACTAAGCTTTTTGGATTGCTTTGGAATACAGAGACTGATTCTTTGTCCACCCAGAAATTAGTTTTGGATAAGAATGCTTCATCTAAAAGGCAGATTTTGAGTTCAATTGCATCAAATTTTGATCTCTTTAATTTTTGTGGACCTTTACTAAATAGAGCTAGAATATTCATGCATTCTTTACAGTGCAATAAAGAAATTGGTTGGGACAATAGGTTGTCTAATGATCTGCTAAGAGAATGGATTAATATTGCTAAGCAGCTAAATTCTTCTCCAGAGATTTCAGTTAATAGATTTGTTGGTAGGAGAGATGATATGTATAATTTGATTGCATATACAGACAGTTCTAGAAGCTTTTACGGTTGTGTTGTGTTCTTATATAATTTGAGAACTAAAAACGAACTTTGTCATGGCTAAGAACAGATTTGTTAACAAACAGTTAGAATCTAAATCCATACCTTCTCTTGAATTTCAGGCAGTTTCTTTAGGGACTGAAGTATTACATGATATTAGAAGAGAATTAAGTGGTTCTAATTGTGTTGAGCCTATTAACATAGTAGGAATGGATCTATACACAGATAGTCTAGTTTGCTTACATTGGTTATCAGCACATGTTACAAAGTTTGATAAATTACGTAATTTGAGCATCTTTGTGAAAAATAGATTAGATAGTATCTGCAGAATGTGTGAAGAATTCCCTATTAAGTTTAAATTTTGTGCAGGCTCTAAAAACCCAGCTGATGCAATCACCCGACCTCTCTCCTATAAGCAATTAATGAATTCTAATTTTTTTCAGTGGTACTGTTGCTGATGTAGATATTGATGTTTCCGCAAGTGATCTGATGGAAGTCACCATTCCTAATACATTGCTCAGAGAAGAGGGTATAAGCTCTTCTCTTGAAAGTAGTCATGTTCATGTTGCTACTGAATCTGTGGTTCGAGAGGATATAAACCATTTGGTTTCTATGGATTCCTTTTCTGGCTTCAAGAGTATAGTTTCAGTCCATAGGTATGTGATAAGGTTTATTAATAACCTGAAAATTGCCGTAAAGATGAGGGACCCAAGTAAATATTCACATTTTAATTGTCTTACTGATGAAGAAACTTTGTCAGAAGCTTATAACTTGGTAATCTACAGAGACCAGCAGATTCACTTTAAAGAAGTTTTTAAATATTTTGCAGGGTCTTCTAATGCAGTTAAAGAGATCCCTAATATAATCAGCCAACTTAATATTTATCCAGATCACAATGGTATATTGCGTGTTAGAAGTAGGACTGCACGCTGGAAGGACAGATAAATTTATGTTCTTGCCTATCCTTTTGTCAAAGGATAGCGTCCTGACCAAGAAAATAATCTTGGAAATGCATAAAATGACCAACCATGCTGGCATCTACTCATTGTTGACCGAATTTCGGAAAACTTTTTGGGTTTCACATTTCTTTTCGACTGTAAAGAAGATTTTGAAAGAATGTATAAACTGCAGACGATTTCACAGACATGCAGTCAAATTGAATCAAAGTCCATACAGAGATTTTAGGTTGAAACCTCCCAATATTCCCTTCAGGTCTATTTTCCTGGACTATCTTGGCCGTATTATATTAATTACCAAGGGGTTAAAACAAAACCTTGGTTGCTTTGTATAACCTGTTTGTGGTCTCGAGCTATAAATTTAAAATTATGCCTTGACCTGACTGTACCCACATTTTTGAGAGCACTTCAGTTACATATTTGGGAGTATGGTACTCCACAATTGTGCTTTTCAGATATGGGATCTCAAATTGTTGCAGGTACTAATTTAATTTCTGATTTTTTAAGGGACCCAGATACTGTGCAATATCTACAGGAACATGGAATGAGGGCTGTAGAATTTGAGCAATATTACAAAGGCTGCAACCAACTTGGATCGCTTGTGGAAAGTTGTGTTAAATTAGTTAAAAGACTTATATATGGTTCAGTTCGAAATACTGTATTGAATTCTCTTGATTTTGAGTTTCTTATAGCAGAGACTGTACATTTAGTTAATCGCAGGCCAATTGCATTTCATGAGTCTTTAAGAGATAATAATCCAAATGAAGTCATTCCTGCTGCAATAACACCTGAAATTTTGCTAAAGGGCTATGAGTTGGTGTCTTTGAGCATCATTCCTAATTTGCAACCTCTTCCAGATTCCGACCCTTCATGGACTCCTAAGGATCCAATAGAGCATATTAAAGACAGTTATAGTAAATTGCGCAAGTCTCGTTCATGTTTAAAAGAAATTTATAACTATGAATTCCTTGCGAAACTTGTGCATCAAGCCACTAATGTTGGTTCTAGATACAAGCCAGTATCGCTTTTGAGAATTTGCAAGTTGGTGATATAGTTTTACTAAAAGATGTTCATTTGAAACCTGCAAATTATCCTATGGGAATCGTTAAAAGCGTTCAGATGAATTCAATTGGTGAAACCACTGGTGCAACAGTAATGAAAGGAAACAAAGAAAGAGTAAATAGACACTCTTCGTCACTAATTCCTCTACTGAGTATTAATGAATATTCTCACTCTAAAGCAGTGCATAGGCAAGAGGATGAGCATTCCAATGAGGATCTTGAATCAAAGAGGCCTAAAAGATTGGCTGCTTTGAAAGGCGCACAAAAAACGAAAAATCTTTATCTTCAAGGAGATGCTTAATATTCATTACTTGTACCTTGTAAATAATTCTTGTATATATTTAATTGTATGGGACGTGAGTTTTTTTTTACTACTAATAAATATATATTCAATTTCTTCTGACACTAAAACAGTTGAAATTGAATGTCTTTGCTGGGAGTGTTGAAAAAAAAAAAAAGGTGAAACTTTTTTCACTTTGTTCTTTTTAACTTTTGAGTGTAGTGTCCACCCTTTATGGTCCTTGATTTGCTTGTTTCAAAATTTTACGAGTGGTTTTTTTTTTTGGGGGGGGGGAAGTTTAAATTATTTATAAATGTTAGTTCGTGTTCTTGCTTTGGAGACTCATTCAGTTTCAGAATGTTACGTTTAAGTTTGGAAAAGCATCAATAGTTTGCAACCATAAAATTCCTCCTTTAAAGTGATTAAATTTAATACTAGAGTTTTGAGACTGAACGAAAACCTTTAAACCACCTCAAAAGTTTACTTCTAGTCCCAGCGTTTGAAGACGGATAGTGCATTTTCACTCAGCAGCCGAGAAGGGCGTGTCAACTCTTCTCCTGTAATTTTCACCTATCCAGCCTAAATTTTATCATGAAGCATTAAGTGACTAGTGTGACCGTTGGTCGAGGATGATCCTGCTTGGAAGTGCGAGCACTTGGATTACTTCTTTTGAGGCTACTATACCATGGAGTTACAGCAAGTTTACATCGACTCGTGAATTAACAACGACAGCTGCAATTGACCTAGAGAGAGGCTTGCTTAGAGTGGAGGTAAGTTGCAGACCACATTGATGCTTGTGCCTTGTAAATTTCACTCAAGTTACTCATTCACTTTGAATGAATTGTCTCCTTAACCTGAACTATAAAAATCATCCAAAGGACCAACCAAATTGTTTTTATTTAAAATTTAGAATTTATTGCCGGTTTAATTACTTATATTTGTGAGGTGTCGGTTTTATTTTTGCTCGTTCGAGTTCATATTTATTCGATCTTCATACATTTATTGGCAATTAAATAGTTTTTGATATTATATTTTCGTATATTTGCTCTCTATTAATAGAGCGTATTTATCGCATATTTATAGATCCTGAGGACTTTTCTGATATTGGGGGTTATTAGTGAGGTCGCATCATCGGTCTTCATAGGGACGGATACCTCGCTTAAATGCCAAGAAGCAATAAGACAACCTACGATCCTGAGCCATTTTCTCTAATACATATTTCAGTGAAAGTTCTGTTTTATGTAAAATAAATATTTAAATTCGCTCTTGATTATAATTTATTGCCATTTGATAAATTTTTAAACTCCCAGCATTTTGAAAACCCATTGGGTCACCTGTTCTCCCTTGAATGTTTTACTTTTCCCCTGCCTCCGTAAAAGTTTTGTACTCCTCAGCAGACATGTTTGCTAATGCTTAGAGTGGGGTCTGATTCCCCAAAATGTGTTCAAAATTGTAGGATGGCTACACAAACAATTTTGTGGAGAATGAAATGCCACTCAGGACTGACAGAGTGTATTCTAAATAAGGAAGCGGCCTTTAGAATGCTCCACTGGAATGGAAGTGTCCCTTAGGAATGGTGACACTTTTGGCTGGAATAGGAGTGTCCCTGAAATAAGGATGCACTGGCACTAGATGTGCAAAGTGGTTCCGAAGAACAGAGATATGACATACAAGATTTACATGCAGATGTGATTGAGTCTGAAGACCGAATGATTCAAAGGCACATAGCCTAAATGCAATTAATAGGTTTGCATGGTACAAAAATGTGCAGATTGGTTCATGAGGAACGATGGACTGTCACAAAGAGCAGTAGGCTTTGTTCATGAAGAACTCTTAGCTTAAGTTTACATGAGGCAATCAATAATTTAGCCAATCATGCGTAGGCACGTAGTAGGTGGTGGCACATGCATAAGTTGGTGTATATAACACAAGAAATGCTTAACAGGCACAGACAGAGCTGACTAGGAATAAAGATTCTTGTTCAATAAGAACAGATTAGAATAATCAAATGGACCTTCAGGGCGACAACGAGAAATTATTAAGTACAGGCCAATAATGAGTTTATAAACTTCCCCATTGGGATATATATTGTGATGGAAAACCCCAGTAAAATGCTGCCTAGTACATTAAATGGGTTTCTTTTCTTGAAACCATAATTATATTTGCTTGTCCAAGGCGTAGCAGAAAATCAACACTCTCAGGACAGTGACTTTATATGAGATGTGCTTCCAGAGATTTAATTTCTGGCATGTAAATTCATGTATGCTGACTCGATGGACTCAATTATTGTAGGGCAATGGTTGTATTTGTATTGAGTAATATATAACCAAATGTTAACTTCCCATAGCCCAGGTAAAAGAATACCACATTGGTTAAGGATATTGAAATTCTTTCTCTCCAGATCAATAAACACTATC
Organism: Macrobrachium rosenbergii; assembly: GCF_040412425.1. NCBI lineage: Eukaryota > Metazoa > Arthropoda > Malacostraca > Decapoda > Palaemonidae > Macrobrachium > Macrobrachium rosenbergii. The sequence goes on along the minus strand of NC_089796.1, from coordinate 31,019,701 downwards.
TTTTTGCATGTTTTTCCATTGCTTGCCTTAGTGCAAAAATTGCATCTACCATATCCTTTCCCAGCATAAACCCAAAATGTTCTTCACTTATTGTTGTTTCATTCCTTATTCTTTTCTCTGTAATTCGTTCATATATTTTCATAGGCAAGAAGTGTGGAGATGTATGTGAGAGAAGGGTGTTTCAGAAAAGTATGTTAAAGTAGTCCAGGATATATATGCAGAGGTTACCACTCAGGTAAGGAGCACTGTGGGAACAATAGAAAAGTTTAGTGTAAGAGTTGGTTTACATCAAGGTTCAACTCTCAGTCCCTACATCTTTGACCTTGTGATGGCTGTGCATCAGATGTCAGAGAAGGAGTCCTGTGGTGTGTGATGTTTGCTGATGATGATGTTTTGGTGGACCTGACTAGAGAAGGGGTGGAGATAAAACTAGAGTTGTGGAGACAAGCACTTGAAGATCGAGGTTTAAGAATAAGCAGAGCTAAGACAGAATATCTGTGGATGGGAGGGGAAGGAAAACAGGGTGCAGTTAAATTAGGTTTAGATGACATCAAGAGGGTTACCACTTTCAAGTACCTTAGGTCCTGTGTGATGGATGATGGTGGTATGGACTCAGAAATAAACCACAGGATACAGTGTGCTTGGATGAATTGGAGAAGATCATGGGGAATATTGTGCGACAAGAGGATTAGTGCAAGAGTAAAAGGAAGGTTTTATAAAAGTGCAATTAGACCAGCAATGGTGCATGAGGCTAAGACGTGGTCAATAAAGAAGGCGCAAGAAAGGAAGTCGGAAGTGGCAGAGATGAGGATGTTGAGATGGATGTGTAGAGTCACAAGAAAGGGGAGGATCAGAAATTATTATATTAGAGGGACAGTCAAAGTGGTAGAAGTGTCAAAGAAGATTCAGCAAAGAAGATTGCAGTGGTTTGGTCATGTCATGTAGAGAGAGGAAGATCATGTGTGTAGAAGGGTCATGGACATGGAGGTGGTTGGGAGGAGGAGGAGGGGAAGGCCAAGATTCAGATGGAAAGATAACATAGCAAATGACATGAGGGAAAAAGTGTTAAGAGAACAGGATACGCAAGATAGAAGAAGATAGAGAAGGCTTTCACGGAACAACGACTCCATATAGAGATATGTAAAGGCTGAAGACAAAGAAGGAGAAGAAGACTGAAATTTTTTCTCTACTGCAAGGAATGAACATAGTGTAAGGATGGATACATGACATTTGCATGTTTTTTATGCCGAATGACTACGCTGTCAAGTTAAAATAATAAGGGAGTGTTTTCTTTTCATGCTAAGAGAAAAGACTTCCTTTCTAGCGATGGCAATTACTTGTATAGATGTAAAACAGTGCATATTAGGAATGTACTGACAGAACAGCAGTGCATTTGACAGATGATGGTTACTCCAAGATGGCTGCTTTAATATGAAGTTCAGGGTTGCTCGCATCAGTGCATCTGACCACGGCACAAGATGGCCATCTTGTTATGACAGTTCAAGGCCAAATTGCACGCATGTGTTTTGGTGCGCGGTGGAGCAAGTGAACTCTAGTGGTTGCTGACAGCATGTATGAAAATGTACGCTTGCGCACACAAGGAACAAAACACCATAACTGTTCTTGAATACAAGACAGATTTAAGTATGCTGATCTATTCTATGTGAGTTAAGTCCAAACAGATGTTACGTTAATGATACTTGAAAATACAGCTAATCTCTATGAACGAAGAATTAAATAAAAAAAAAAAAGATAAACAAGTTGGAAGACGAGGCAAAGTGGTGAGATGGGGTGAGTTGCCAAATGGGGTATATCCTACGCTGTGGTTATCAAATCCCACAGCCCTAATTGAAGAGGAATTACACACTTTCCTCTCGATACACATGCACTGACCTCACCTAGATAATGGTTCACTACTACCTATCATGACTAGCTAATTTCATGCTATGATGTGCCAGCATGCAAATGGAAAGAAAACTCTAACTCGATAACTCAGTAACTTTCAACCCCTTACCAATGGATGGAAGCTGACAAACAGCTGGCCTACACTTGAGAGAAGTTTGCAGGGCGAAGCTATGTGGTCACTAACTTAAGGGAAGCGCAGCTTATTTTTAATCTGATCGAGACTCACGATAAAATAATTTAGAACCAAATTTACGAATTCCTAATCACTAGTTTCAAATGTGGCAGGCATTATTCACTTATTTACACTTTCCTATTTCATGAGATTGAAATGAAATTCACTGTAATAAGTACCTTGCGTTTTCCTGGTTCCAGATTGCCTTCGGAGATTTATGTACAAGTTAGCATCAATTGCTAAAACAATAATTTGGTTGATTTTACTTAAATTTTTACATTAAATCTAATTCCCGTTAAATTATCAACGTACTGGCAAAGTCGTCAGTGTTATAGATTACGAAAGCTGTTTGACTGCATTTCTTACATTACATAATCTTAGCCTTACAAATAACCCATATAAGCCCACAAACAGAATAATGGAAAGAATAATTAGTAGTCTGAAGGTTGCCAAGTGAGGAATTGTTTCTTAACACTAATTTATTATTTACACACACATGGTAAGTTTAACAGTGGAAAAGTTGAACAATCTCACTAAAATAACAAATGGAGAAGGGACACAACATCAATTACTGAGTGAATGCATAACGCATCGAATGTACGTCTAATGGTCATTTAAAAGTGGACTGTAAGCCAGTCGGCAATGAATTTCTATTGGCCTCAGTATGGGCAGATTCTTCAGGCAATCGGGAACACAGGAGCATGGCTATGTAGGTAACTTGCACTGATAATACTCCTGGAAATGAAACAATTCTAGATAACTCTACTTCTGAGTCACTATCTCTGTAGAAACGAGTTATTCAACACTTGGAGGGCACGCTTCTACTCTACACACTTCTTGGCAGGGGGCATGAATTAAGTTATGCACTGTTTAAGGAATCACACACTGGGTATAACAAGTTGCTGTTCAAGTCAAAGAGACAAGAAACTTACTTAAGCAATGAAATGCGGGAGAGAGATAATGAAAGAAACGAGTCAAAGAATTGAGACACTGGTAAACCTTCCCTTCCGGGGCACGAACAGTATTTGATTCATGATATTTCTTACCCACATAAATCTTCTTTGACAAGATCCATGTTCTATTGGGCAGTGTCAGGTAATGGGCTTCATCAATCCAGTGTGAGAAGGTGAGTTCTACCAGCCAACTGTTCAATGCTCAATCAACAGAGATTTCCCATCATTGAGAGTAGACTAAACTAATGATGGAAGCTGCTGTCGCCTTATAAAGCCTCGTATATTGCTTGGGGCATTGCTTCAGGCGGCGGCGTCGGCGCACACCTACTGATTAAGGGAAAGGCCTACGGACAGTAAAGTGAGGAAAACTCAGAGTGAGCTTGATGAAATTTGTAGATTTAGACAGAGGGAACAACTACCTACTGCAGGTGTGTTCCTTGGGGACACATAAAAGCCCAATACCTGAATAGGTTTTTGATAATTCCTAAACTCTCCTCTCACTCCAATACTTATGGATCTATCTACACCCCCTTCCGGCTGGTATTATTCGCTTAAGATTCCTATAAGTGACTGATCCAATGCGTGAAAATTAAATATAATATACATACACACACACACACACACACACACACACACATATATACATATATATATATATATATATATATATATATATATATATATATATATATATATATATATATATATATATATATATATATATATATATATATATATATATATATATATATATATATATATATATATATATATATATATATATATATATATATATATATATATATATATATATATATATATATATATATATATATATATATATATATATATTATTATGTGGGTGGCTTGGTTGATCAGTTATTGTTTAATTTACATGAAATTTCACGGCCCTGCATGCCAAGAATACACGTAACCTGTCACTTGAAGCCACGAATTAACCTCAAAGACAGACGTTAATTAACCAAAGGTCGCCAGTTAAGGGTAATTAACCTTAACAAAGAATATTCAAGGAATAAAGACTTTATGATAAACGTCACCAACTGCGAACACAGAAAAAATCTCTACTTGTTAAGATGGTATTAAATACAAAAGCACAACAGTTCTCCCCAAACAATGAACGCTAGGCATAACGAATACCAGAGTATTAAAATGACTTGCTTGCCTAAATCCCCGAGACTTACTGGGATAATTCAGCTAACGCTAAACAATATAATAATTTGGCTTAATCTAGACTTTGTAATAGCATATCCCGTAAGTGGTGGCTGGAGGATGAAACAAAGGAAACGGAAATACAGAAAAGTTATTAGTCAATCGACGAAGCTTGAACAAGAATCGGACTTACCTTGAACGTCGAGTCGTTTTGCGCGCATACAACGGACACTCAGAAGTCTTGATACTAGCAGTCTTCCCAATTCACTAATTAATATAGACGTAGGAGCAAAAAGTGGTGTAAAGGGAACAAAGGACACCGTTCCGGCACGCTACACGGGCGTACTCCTCGTTCGTTGGCCTGTCTCTCTCTGATCTCGCTCTGGTTCCGTTCCGCAAGGTGACTGGCTGCATCTTTACATGACGCCCCAGGCACTCCGACCTTGACAAAACATCGCCGAATGCGTAGGGTAAAGGGAAAGACAGCTTAAGACCACCATTACTAGAGATTATTGAGTGAAAACCCTCTCTGAGGTTTAGGTCCCTAATGCCATCAGCATATTTTGTTTTTGAACTACCCAGCCTATTCCTGCCATGCGAGGACACCATCTGTCTCTGCTGTGATCGTTATTTTGAATTGCCTGGCCTACCTGCGGGACAGAGATGTTCTCTGTCAAGGTCAATCTGACTAATATTACTACACATAAATACATCGAGGGCAAACAGCAGTAATATTTATAAAAGCTCCCCCTTAAGAGGGCCTTCACTCCCTTTTCGGGCGTGAAGGTCTGTCCTAAACAAGCTGTTCGCCTCTAGTAGGTTACTCTTCTTCCCCTGAGCAGATTAGTCCTGGTTAGCCTACCTAGCTACAGAACTACCTAACCCTAGATAGGATATGAGCTATAATCACTACTTTACCTAATTCTAATAGTACTAGAAGGTGCTTACGGTTATTATAGGCTACCTCCTACAATCATGATGTTTTTAGACCTAGCCTAGTGGTACATTCTATGGTATTCCCTAGCCTAACCTATCCTAACCCGACCGTAGCACCAACATAAGAGTTAATGTTCTAACTAAATTACAACATGGTTTATGTTTAATACAATTAATAATTACTAGTTAATTCATGAGGGTTGCCTCATATGATAAATGGGTGCCTCACTGAGGTCTTAGGCCATGCGTGTCATGAGCATCGTGGCTCATTTCACAATAGTTAAGATTATTGAAAGTTAGTTATGCTACTTACATGATTACTGCGGCTCGGTGGTAAGTGGAAGGAACAAGGCTACTAATTTGATGTACCGTACTTAAGGCGGTCTAGGCTATGTACAAGAAAAAGAGATCACACTGGCTACCTCCTCTGGGCAAGGGGCCAGGATCACTCTAAGATGGTAGGGCACTGTGCCGAGAGGGCACTAGTGCCTGGATGAGCTTATGGCTCGGCAACTACTGGGCTCTCTTCTGCCCCTTCTTCTTCTTCTTCGGGTTCCTCCAAGGCCTATCAGTAGCAGGCCTAGGAGGTGATGAGGGCACCGACTCTGGGGACAGGCCAGAAGGGCTAGCGGGCGTGAAGTCAGGGGCAACTTCAAAAGCTACAGGAGGGCTCCCTACTCCGGCTGCTGCGACAACCGGAGCGAGAGCGATCTCGACTCCTGCGTCCGAGGAGGCCAGTTCCTGGTCTTCCAGAGACGGGGTAACATTTCGATCCTCCAGGGGTTCATCCCCTGGAGTCAGATTTGGCAAAGAAGAAGTCTCGGGTGCTGGAGGCTCTCTGGTTGCGATGATCAACTGCATGGGGAATCCTAAATCTCCCGGAGGAGGATTCGCCTCATGATTTAGACCCGGCATAGGGGCCTTCTTAATTGGTAGCTCAACGTCCGTGGCGGACGGAGTGTGGCACTGCTCAGTGCTCGCAAGTGGCACTGGCAGCAGTTGAGGGTCAGGCATGCCTGACAAGGGGTCCGGAGGTGCAATACCTCGCGGACGACTTGGGTTTGGCTGCAGCAGAGATTCCTGCCCCAGCAGGAGATCGTAGCCTCTCCGAGAGTCTTGTTCGGGGGCGTCCGCTGGGCGTTGCTTGCTTGGGCAGCCCTCCCAATTTGTGGAGTGGTCTGTCCGCTTGCACGTCCTGCAGCGGTACTGCTCCTCCTGAATATCTCTTCGGGGAGAGGGAGGACCTCTTGGTGGGCCAGCCCTTCATGATTGGAGAGGGCTAGGCCTAAAATAGTTTGGTTTATGCCCCCTTCCGCGGACCACTTTGGTGGGCGGAAGGTGGGGGTTTGACTTTATCGAGAGTTCTAGATGGGGCCTCCGTGGAGGAGGTAACGTGGCTGCGAAGTGGCGTTGGTAACGGGCTTCCCCAGAGAAGATCCCGTCCCAACAAGAAGGCCACTCCGGGCCGAATTCCACCCACCACGCCAAGGCGGTGGGGTATCGTGCCCCAAGGTGTCGTAACCTGGAGTTGGACCGTGGGAACGGTAATGGTGTGGCCCTCTATCCACTTCATTTCCCACCGGGTTTTTTCGTCAACCATGGCACCGGCTGGCACTTGGGCCCTAGTGATCAGGCTAATGTCTGCTGCAGTGTCTACTGTGACCGGAAGGGTCACGGGCAGGCTAGTGCTCTGAAGAGGGGCCACCGAGATGAACTGGGTTTCCAGTCTCTCGGGGTAAAGGATCCGGTGCGGACCGGCCGCAGAGAATGAAGTGCTAATTAGGTTGACAAATTTTGTGGTGGGGACATGATGTGGACAGGCCGGAGATCCAGCATTGTAGTGGCTGGCAGCCCCACAGGATTTGCACGGGCCTTTTGGATGGGCTCGGTGGCCTGCAGTAACTGTTGGAGGAGAGGGCTGAGTGGATGAATCAGGAGAGGAGTTCTGGCTGGTAGTGGTAGGCTGCTTATTAGTGCCGAGTTTTAAATCGGCACTCAGCTTCAGCGTGCCCCCCCTTCTTGCAATAGTTGCACATGGTCTTGCTCGGCAGTCCATTCTTCGAGGCGATTGGAGTTCGAGAGGTAGGCTGGAGGAACGATTTGCTTCTGCGAGGTGCTATGCGACTGATTAAAAGTTTCCCACGAATCAGCCATGCGACAAGCTTCCATAAGTGTGGGGGGCTGTTTATCGTTAAGATATACAGCAAGGGGCCCAGGCACACATTGGTAAAGGTCTTCTAGCATGGTCCGATTGAAAAGATCCTCAAACGTCGTGCAGGCCAAGGAGTCGAACCAGCACGTACCGGACTGGGTTTTGTGACACGCCCATTCCGTCCAAGACCAGCCGACTTCCTTGGCAAGACCTCGGAACCGCTGTCTCCATTTTTCTGGGGTTATTTCGTAGGCCTTTGTAATGACTCTACGAACTTCCGCCATGTTGCCTCTCTGGCTCTTCTCCAGTGAGCGAAGCGCTGCCTTGGCTTTTCCCTCCATATGCTTGGCTAGTATTAAGGCTCTCTCCGTCTCCGTGGTGCTGTAGTTATCGAAAAGAGCCTCGATCTCCTCCAGCCATGCTTCTGGCTCGTCCTCAGTCCACTTGGGGACTAGGGAATTGATGCTCGAAATTGGAGCGTTTGATGCAGCAGGTGTAGGACTGGAGGCTTGCTGTCTAGCCATAGCTTCGGCATTCTCCATTTTCGCTCTTTCCAGCTCGAGCTCTTTCTCTTTGAAGGCTAGCTCACTTTCCTTGCAGGCTAACTCATGCTGTCTTCTTCTTTCTTCTCTTTCCTCTTCTAGTTGCCTCTGCTCGGCTTCATACACCCTTCGTTCTTCTTCATACTTCCTCCTCTCGTTCTTCTTCATACTTCCTCTGCTCAAGTCTTTCTTCCTTCTCCCGCTTGGCCAAGTCGTCCACTTGCTCCTTGACCCAGGTGGTAAGTTCCGAGCCAGTGAGACCTGCCGCCGTCCCCAGCCCCAGGAAGGTTTTATAATTCTCTGCTGCCATGGTTCTGGTGGGGAAGGGCGTCTAACCGGGTCGACGGGCGTACTTGGGCAGCGAGGAAGTGTCTCTTCAGTGACGTGGCACCCTTTCAAAAGGTGGCACTGTAGTTGGGTGTGCCGTGTACAGGTCACACTGGTGGCACTCAGTATCCCTAGGCACTGGTGCAGGTTAGGTTCCAGAAGAACTTTCTCTTCTGTGTTCCCTTTTGTTTTGGTTTTATTTATTTTTTCTATATGCTTGCTTGGTGGCACTATGGTGCCAATGTGTTCCTAGGGACCCTCTACTGGAGTCCAACTAGGCTATATAGGAGGAAAGGCACTCTACCCCCCTGCAGAGTGTAACAATTGAATGAGAGAGAAAGGGAAGGTAAAAAAAGGAAAAGAGAGAGAGAGAGAGAGAGAGAGAAGTAAGCTATTCAATTGATGACAGTGCAGCAAATTATTGGCACTGTGGAATAAAGTGATTTTGGTTTTTTTTTTTTTTTTTTTTTCTAAAGGTACTCTTGAGTGGCTGGTCCCAGTGCTAACCGCTCTTCTTTCAGAGGGTGAAAACTATGGTTTCGCTATGGGTATGGGTACCAGGCCTCAGTCGACCGACAATTTATCACTGTAAAAGCTTAACTTGTCCTCATCTGACTTGTGGGACAGAGGTATTTCTTTTACTTATTAATTTAATTTCTGTGTCGGCCCGTCTTTCTTTGAAGCGGGTCACGTACACTCGAAAGGTTATCACTTCACGGCTTACTTGAATGAAGAGAGAGAGAGAGAGAGAGAGAGAGAGAGAGAGAGAGAGAGAGAGAGAGAGATTTTCAATCAGCTAATTTCTTGCTGCTTGAGAACATGTTAAGCAAAGATTTTATAATTGCACAATGGCATGGTTCTAAATAAAATGTAGATACGTTGTCTTGGCTTCCTTAGCGATTGCTTTATATTCTGACCTTCAAAGGAGCCGACGTGACGTCACAAGATTTTAGCGTAAAATTTAAAATTCTTTTTATATGATTTTTGGCATCAGGTATTTGTATAGGAACTTGTTATTGTATTAATCCTAACTAAGGCCTATCTTTCCCTGACTAAATTATATCTTGGTTTTGTCTACCGAAGTCTGTCTAGCTAAGATATTGCGAGGTGGGTTTACTACGCCGAAAGTAGTTCCAAAGGTGGCTGAAAACAGAGTCTGGTCACAACAAAGTCACAATAACAAGGTCTTAAGATGGCGGCCAAAGCTCGTTAGGCCTAAATTCAAAACCTCTGGCTGGAACCCCAAATGGTGGGCCCTCTACACCCAGTTCAAAACAATTCGAACAACCCCAGATGGAGGAATCAAGATGGTGGGTATTTTCTATTTTCACAAATTCGAACGAAACAAATGCAGGTAGTTCAAATGCATAGCATTTTCGTTAATGATGGAAAACAAAATTACCAAACAATGTTGTGTCTTTTGTTATTGCGGAAGAAAACGTCCGTTTAAGGAGTGACTTCAATCAACTGAAAAAATGTATTTTATGGGTATTTTTTCTTTTTTCACTGACACGGTATTTTGAATGACTATATGAAAAAATTCAAAACATTACTAAATTACTTTGTGTACATGAAAAGGACTCGCGCATTCGGCCTTAGGATCCGAAACAAATGCAGGTATCCGATTTTTCGACAGGTTGTTGATATATAGGGGTTTGTTAAAGGATATTGTGTGGAACTTCTGGGGAAAAAATCAGTCACCTTAGGTTTTTGACGCCAGAGCATTTTTCGGCCAAAATGGCCATTTTCAAAAAAATAAAACACATATGGACCTTCGATACAAAACAATTTTTGATTTTCTTATGAATTTTTTTTTTTTAATGAAATTTTCCCGGAAAAATTTTGCCAAAATTCAGAAACTCAAAATATTAAAAATCCCCAGCTTTGTTTTAATCTAACGTTATATTTAAAATTTCCGTCCAATTAATCATCAAAAAGGCGAAAAACTTATGTTTTGAAAACGGGCCTTCAAAGTTTTAGTAAAAGGACTTCAAAGGACAAAAATGGTTTTAATTTTTATTTTTGGGTATTAATTAATGCAAAATGATTATAAATAAGAATATTAAAATTGTATTTTGCCTAAGACACATTCTTATAAATTTAGGTTCCTGGATCCCCTTGTCTGATCTTGCTGCAAGGTATTACTTACGGTAAAAAGTTGTACACGTTGCCAAATGGATCCTGGGAATTACTTTACATTCACAATTAGGGATTTGCTATTTCACTTATTATGACATTTTAAGGTGTTTTGAATGATTTTCTTTTCTAAAATATCTTTGCCCTTTGGAAAACAAATAACGTTTAGGGGTGGATGTGGTTGGTCTCTGGTCAGCAAGATCGCTGCCTGCGCCGTTTGATGGGCGACAGCCTCTCTCTCTTTCCATTCCTCTATGGCACTAATTTCTTGAACTCTTTCTACTTCTCGCCTGGACTTTTCCATTTCATTCTAGAAGCAAGTGAACTCTTGGACAGAAAATGCAGAGTTCAAATGGCATGAAAAACTCCTTCTTGAAGTTTATGCAACTCGGATCCACATTCGGCGTCATGGCATGATGTCCTGTTATGGCTAGAATAACAATAACGATCGGATATTATTGACATTATACATTTCGATTTTTCGTAATATGATCGCAAAACTAAGACTAAATCACTTTGTTTTATGGGTACATGAAATTTTGGCCATAACGAATTCGGTCTTAATTCTTGAACCCTATACGCCATAGAATTTTTTCAGCAAATCGAATTTTTAAAGATTCGACGACTTAACTCGAATGCTCTGAACGCGGTAAAAATGCCCTTTCTCACAACGTTACAAATTATGACTCGCTCTGCTTTCGATGCACCCTTTCCTACCTACGCTAATTCTCACTATACCTGTTATTCTAACTATTCTTCTTATTGCTTATTATTATGCCTGGCTCCTTGTTTGGAAGAGTAAAATGGAATTCAATATCTGACTTTTATCTTTGGAATTAATGTAATTAATTTCCTTTTCTCCAGATTCTTTCTCTAAAATTTACTTTAGATTCTACGCAAGGTCGTCAATGTTACGTGGGTGTCTTGGCTGATCAGTTATTGGTTAATTTACGTAAAGTTTCACGGCCCTGCATGCCAAGAATACACGTAACCTGTCTCTTGAAGCCACGAGTTAACCTCAAAGACAGACGTTAATTAATCAAAGGTCGCCAGTTAAGGGTAATTAACCTTAACAAAGAATATTCAAGGAATAAAGACTTTATGATAAACGTCACCAACTGCGGATGCAGAAAAAATCTCTACTTGTTAAGATGGTATTAAATAAAAAACACAACAGTTCTCCCCAAACAATGAGCGCTAGGCATAACGAATACCAGAGTATTAAAATGACTTGCTTGCCTAAATCCCCGAGACTTACTGGGATAATTCGGCTAACGCTAAACAATATAATAATTTGGCTTAATCTAGACTTCGTAATAGCATATCCCGTAAGTGGTGGCTGGAGAATGAAACAAAGAAAACGGAAATACAGAAAAGTTATTAGTCAATCGATGAAGCTTGAACAAGAATCGGACTTACCTTGAACGTCGAGTCGTTTGCGCATACAACGGACACTCAGAAGTCGTGATACTAGCAGTCTTCCCAATTCACTAATTAATATAGACGTAGGAGCAAAAGTGGAGTAAAGGAACAAAGGACACCGTTCCGGCACGCTACACGGCGTACTTCCTCGTTCGTGGCCTGTCTCTCTCTGACCTCGCTCGCGTTCCCGCAAGGTGACTGGCTGCATCTTTACACGACGCCCCAGGCACTCCGACCTTGACAAAGACATCGCCGAATGCATAGAGTAAAGGGAAAGATAGCTTAAGGCCACCATTACTAGAGATTATTGAGTGAAAACCCTCTCTGAGGTTTAGGTCCCTAATGCCATAGGCATATTTTGTTTTTTTGAACTACCCAGCCTATTCCTGCCTATGCGCGGGCGCCATCTGTCTCTGCTGTGATCGTTATTTTGAATTGCCTGGCCTACCTGCGGGACAGAGATGTTCTCTGTCGAGGTCAATCTGACTATAGTATACCTCAATTAAGTCTATATTAAAGATGAAATTTTCCTCATTTAATATTTCAATCTTTTCTTCCTCATTAGATGGTTTAAGATTATATTTTGAATTCAGCCTATATAGTGTCTGTCACCTGTGAAATATGTGAATCTGTGAATTGGTAGAAAAATCTTTCTGGAGAAATCAGAATTTGTCTTCGAATCATTTTTCTTAAAGATTTTTTCCACCTCCTCTGAACGGCTCCTGGAGAAACACCCAGAATTTGTCTTCGGGATTTTTTTATAACTTCTTCTTGAAGGCGACTTCACGACTCCAGGACCCTGTGAAGCCATCTTCAGCTACTGAAAAACTCCTGGATAAATATTCATTGGATTATCATGGATTCCTGAAGAAGTCTTCAAGAGTCCAACTGTCTTCATCTCCTTCTGCTGCAGACTTGTTTTACTGTAGACCTGAGAGAGAGAGAGAGAGAGAGAGAGAGAGAGAGAGAGAGAGAGAGAGAGAGAGAGAGAGAGAGAGAGAGAGTGAGAACACAGGTGTGTAGGTACAGATATATTTGCTAGCAAGCAGGAACTACACTCTGGTGTTAAAATGTATAGGTACGCTCTGAAGAGACTTATCTTGTGAGGAAGTCAATATTGTTAAGAATTAGGGTATGCCTTCTTGGTTTGTATACGTGTCTCTTTGATGACTGAGGGTGTTTTTATGCAGTTGAAACAAGCGAGCACTGTTTATCAACTCAGTGTTGTTGAGATCTTGTGGCGAGTGTGGAGTGCTTGTGTTTGAAAGGTTGAAAAGTGTTATTTTTCAGGATAGCTACATGTTTTGCTGCCATTGGAGTAAGAAGGGGTTACGTGAGTGTTACTATGGTTTTTTTTCCTTGTTAGTTACTTGTAGTGGGGATTAATTAAGGGAAAGTTCTGTTGCTTTGTGGTTACATCACAAAGACAGTTGGGCATATTTTTCATTAGTGAGCAGTGACGCTTTTGTGATGCCGTTGAAAGCTCTTGATGCTGCTATCCCTTTCTCTCTGCTAGCACATTTTCTTTGGGTGGGTGGACTGAAGTGTTTTGAGTATTGTCGGGAAAATATCTGTTCATTGTTCGCGTTTGGCATTTAGAATGTTTTTTTTTTCTCAATTGTTTGCATCTGTGGTTAGGGTTGATTCATTGTTCGCATTTGGCGTTCAGATTTTATTTAGTGGTTGGCATTTGCATTAGTGTTGTGAGTTTGCTGAATTTTTAACTTTTTTTTCTCCTTCCTCTTTCTACCTTTAGGGAGTTATAAGTGGGGAGTTATATGAAGTTGAGATCAGGTCGAGTTCTTTGATCTTGGAGGGTTATCTGATCGGATAAGATGGCATAGGCTAACAAAGATAAGATAAGGTGACAATGTTGCACAAATTTAGATCTGCAAATGCTGGAGTTTGGGCTTTTCCTGGGCTGGTTGATGGCGTTCTTCCAGTTCTCCTCGAAATTTTTATAGAGGGTGTGTCGAATTTTTTTAGTTGCCAAGAAAATAACGGATGGGGTAGAGGCTTTCAATGGAGCAATAGGCTTCCTTAGTATAGATAAAGGGGATATTAGACAGTGTTGCCGGAGCTATCACTTTTTGAAGTGTAGGACCTGGGATGATCTTAAGGATTTTTTGAATGTCATTTGGAACAGCTGTAGCCGGCAATGCAGTTCAGGATCTCAGATCTCTTTTCAAGGTCCGTAAAGGCCATGATTCACTTGTCACATTTAGTGCCAGATGTTTTGATGTTACGAGGATTTTTGAAGAAGTTGAGAAATTCTGGTCGGGTAAATGGAGGTCTATTACGATAGAGAATCTTGAGAAACTATTGCAGTATGCGTGGGTTCTGAATGACGTCCCTGCTGCTATCATAAATAGTTTTGACAAGGAGACAGAAAGGGGGTCGGACGAGAATTTACTGTTCTCTCAAAATCGTAAGCACATGTCAAAATGCCCTACAGTAGATAGCTCCTTTTTGGACAGGATGCCGAAATCTTCTGGGGCTATTCTGAAGCATCACACACAGAGTAGGCTAATTCTGATTCCGCAATTTGAGGTTATGTGCCAAGACAGAGGGTGATAAGACTTCTGCGCGTTCAGGATCTCAAGGGCAGTGTTATAACTGTAATAGGCTGGGTCATACTAAGAAGTTTTGCAGTGTGAAATATTGTGGCGCTTGCAAGTCTGTATATCATGGTTGATGGTTTTACCCTCTTCTTAAACAGAATGAATCTAGAAGCACGCCTCAAAGCACTGGTCTGTCAGGTAGGAGAACTCCTTGAGGGGGTTTTTTGGGAACCTCTAGGGGCAGACAAAATTTTTTGTGGACCAAGTAGCAGCAAGGGAAGAGATAAAAGGGGTTGTTTCTTGTGATATAGGACTTCTGGGTGAACCCTCAGAGGCGAAGCCAGCGGTAACAGGGTCTGTGCGTGGGGCTGATGTGAATATCTTTATAGATACAGGTGCCTCTATTAATTTGATGAATTATGAGCTGTTCCGATCAATGTTTTCTGATCATTCTTTGAGGCCTGCTACAGAGACAGTATGTGATGTTGGAGCAAATATGTTATGGGTTTTGGGTTATGTAGATGTGTGTTTTTCTCCTGGGGTAGAACTTTTACAGAACCAGTTTTGGTTATACAAGGGGGTGCTCTGGGGAATACATTGTTAATGGGTCATCCAGAGTGGTGGCGACACAAAATCTCCGTTCATACAGGGGTATGAGGTATAACAATGTTGGAGTACCAGGTGTTTTTGTAGCTTATGAGGGAATGGATATAAATAGAGTGGATGATGATAATGGATCGGGTGTACATGAGGATTTGCGGGTGCATTTGGAACATGTTTCTGTGGGTAGGAAGTGTTATAAGGGAGTTTTGTCGAATGATGCAGTTCTTGGTCCTGGTATGGTTTCTATGCAAAAAGTTAAAATGAAAGGTGTCCACAAACCCAGACAGGTGTGAGTGGATGAAAAGAGATCCAGAAAATGAGATGAAGTACAAAGGTCTTAGTAGATAAATTAAAAAACAAAAGCTGCATTAACTGCAGAGTTGAACAGCAAGACAGAAGAAAGGAAGCAGAATTGGATGTAAAGTAAAAGGCTAAAAAGTGTGTGCAGCTAGAGGACCAAACGACGCTGAACAGCCAAACTTTATCAGCTTTCGTCATCTGGGTATTGTTCTACTTAACTGCACCTTTTGTGATATTTGGAAAGTTTAATAAAAAAATCTATTCATAAATGAAAAACTGTCCATAAATTCTAAACTCACTTCATTCAGACTTTTCAGAAATCCCACCTCTTCTTCTTCCATTGTTACGCATGATGACAGTGCTCTGTTTCACCAACTGCATAAATCGTCAGATTAGAAATGGCTGATTTTTCTCTCTGTGATATTAATACTCCTAAAACTGCAACATCTGAGATAATTAAGGTAAAACTTATGTAAATCTACTTCCTTAACAATCTCTGCGCTTCATATTTTTTTCACTGGATGACTGTCGAAAAAATTACAAGATAATTTATTCAAGAATTAACATGCTAACCAGATAATTATATATGCGTTACAGATAAACTTCGTTTCAATGTATATATATATATATATATATATATATATATATATATATATATATATATATATATATATATATATATATATATATATATATATATATATATATATATATATATATATATATATATATATATAAATATTATCTACAGTTGATCTTTTTCCATTTCATCCCAAAAATGTAATGACAAAAAATGGTGGCATTATCTTACAATGCCTTCGTTCAACCATATGCACATTTTGTAAAAGTTCAAATGGTCAAATGATATTGAAGGATAACGTTTCTGAGAAAGATAATTTACACTCATTATTGGAGAGTAAAAACAAAATTCTTCATCCTCACTCTAAAAAACAACTCAGTAAACGACAAACAAGAATTATGAATGGCTGAAACCATACAAATGAAAAGTTATCCTACTCCACTCACCTTGGCTATTATATTGGAGTGGGTCTTATATCCATTTACTAACATCTTTTCTTTCATTAATTCATTCTTTCGTTTTTAATTGCTTTTCTCCGTTTCGTCCAGTAACTGAGATGAAATCCTCAGTTGGCTTCAAATTGCTTTTCATCTCCTCCAGCTCAAGCTGTCTTCCTTGAGTCTCGGAGAGGACACTCCTCAGCGTCTCATCCGCTTCTTGGATGTACCTGAATAACTTTTCATTAGTTTTCTTGGTTTCCATGAAATCTCTTGCAATTTCGTTATCTATCTTTATATTTTCTAGTTTTGAATTTCTTTCCATCAGGTTTTCAATATCGCAACAAGTCATTTTGTTTTCTCTACAAATTTTGTCAACGTCATTTTCAACCCTCTTGAACCACTCCTCAAAAGCCCTTTTCTTCCTAGTGGGGACAAGGGAGCAGAAGGGGACAAAGCTCTTCCTCGTCTAGAACTTCATGACAGATCCCACACTCCATTCGTGGATGAGAGTCCTGGCGATGGAAATTAAAATAGCATTTGAGCAACGCCAAGACTTTCTCGGATGTAATTTGATCTAACTCTTAACCATAACTTTACCAATGAAGCTGCAAGGTGATGTTTTCACCTGCGATTTCCGGGAATCCGCTGTATGTGACAGACAGTGACCAAAAACGGACATAGAAAAAGATTACACATCTCACGACTGGGTAAAGAAAATTAAGCAATTTTTGTTAAAGAACCCTTCAATTTTGAGTTAACAAAATTAAATCATCATTTGAGAGTTACCTAATGAACATGTCTTCTAGCATTCACAAATACCCTTCTCTCAGTCATGAAAGATCGCAGTAACACAATTACTGATACACCTGCACAACAAAAATAAGAATTTTTCTGCGGTGTCAGAGCTTCATAGCTGGGCTCATTTTGTAGTGACTTTGGCGGTGGTTTGCTCTCTGCTTGACTTACAAATGGTCTTTACCATGTTTCTCAATTTAAAAATAAGAAATCAAATTACAAACACTGCATTGTGCACTGTGAATCACTTCAAAGTTGATAACAGAGGTAGCACAATAACATGTTCAAAATTAACTATTATCACAATGCATAGCTACGTAACTCCAAAATATTAATAATGGTTGTAGTGGTGTCAATTTATGGAAACACAGCTATTGTACAAGGGATGGCGAGATATTTTAAACTAACGATCATGGTTATTAGTAGCAATCATCGTAACATCATCACTAAAAGCTTGTTTTCCAATAGGAACTTAAACTGAAATACTCTTCAGAATCACACAGTTGTGAAAGAACGAAGATTTTTTCTTTTCAGTTTTCTGCAAATGAAAGCTATTGAGATGGCTATTTGTCTGTCAGTCCGCACTTTTTCTGTCTGCCCGCAGAACTTAAAAACTACTGAGGTTTGAGCGCTGCAAATTGGTATATTGATCATCCACCCTCCAATCACCAAACATACCAAAATGCAGCCATCTAGCCTCAGCAGTTTTTATTTTATTTAAGGTTAAAGTTAGCCATGATCGTTCGTCTGGCACTGCTATAGGTGCCAACAACATGCCACCACCGGGCCGTGGCTGAAAGTTTCGTGGGCCGCGGCTGAGAGTTTCATAGGCTGTGGCTGAGAGTTTCATACAGCATTATACGGTCTACGGAAAATTCGATTGTGCCGAAGAAACTTCGGCATTTTTTACTTTTTTGTTTTAGTCTTTGGTGATAAAATCTACAATGGTGTCAAATTTGTTAAGCAGAACCTCTGTGCTGATGCTGTATTGATTTTTAAAGAAAGCGCGTACACACTTGTTGCATTTCCACGTATCGTATCATCGTTGCGTATTAAACAGTGATACGATACGGTGCAACAGGTTTTATTGTATCCACTTGTTGTGTATCCGCGTGTTGTATCATTGTTCCTTGGTGCAACAGTGTTATTCAGTTTCTTTCTGACTGCAGCAATGTCCCGTAGGAATTTCATATTGTCAAAGGCAAACCATGAGCAAGTGTAAACCTCATGTACTCCTAAAAAAAAATAAAATAATAAAATAAAATGGTTTAGTAGGAACATAGTAGAATGTTTTGAATGTATAAGCGATATATAATTTTCATTTTTTTATTGTTTTTAGGCATTGAAATAAATGAGTTCTAAGTATTAATCCTATGTCAACACTTTTTCAGTAAAAGTAGCTTAGTTACTAATATGTTTTCACATTGTTAGTTATTGGTTTGAATACAGGCTATATAAGTAGCACATATGGAGCTGTATTGTAGAATAGGAATATGAAGTATATATATGTATAATGAGTTCATATTTTATGGTTGAATAAAGATAATTCAATATTATTTATTCACCTTTTCCACCACCAGTGCTCTTCTTCATTTTCTCCGTCCTTAAGGCTGCCAAAAGATATTCCATCTTCTTGCACACATCTACCGATGTTCCCATTTCCTTGGCAATTTCCTCTCACGCATCTTGTTTAAGATGCTTGTTGTAATGATCCACATGTTTTGGGTCCCTGATCAAGTCCTTTTTCTGGAAGGTTTCTATCAGCCTTATGACGTTCTCCTTACTCCACTCCATTAGTAGATAGTACTCCACACTAAAAATTGCAAAAAATAACAAACACAAACACGGGCAGCCACAAACGTGCCTGTGTACGCGTGGCCGTCCATGACAAGACTGGACGTGCAACGGGACAATGCCACACTCCCCGTCCACAGGATGGTATGTGAGTTGCGTATCATTCCTTTGATGTGACGGCAAAAGACCGACAGGTGGCGGATCGAGCCCGTTACGTATGTTTGTATCATTATTTTGACACGCAACGGTGCAACGCTTTCCCGTCCACACTGCTACGCAACGATGATACGATACGCGGAAAGGCAACAAGTGTGTACGCGAATGAGTTCTTTAGTGAGATAATGAAATGGGTGAGGTCCAAAGGAACTGAATTCAAAGATCGAATAAAATTATCATATAAACAATAACGATTATTAAAAATGGGGTTTAATTTTGGGCGTAAGGCTTCTAAAGGCACTGTGTTGTCCTTTCAAGTGACCTCTCAGTGAAGAAAAAGTTGACTCACCATTTCAGCTGAACACCTGAGGATCAGAAGCGGTGTCAAGTACTTGGGATTTGGGACCTGGATCTTTTCTCTAAATTCAGCAAGTCCTGATTCGTGCCGAGGAAAACCCTGGAAAATTCATATTTAAAAGCAAGATTATCAATTTCTAAGCAACGCGATTATCTTTCGCCTCCACCCCTATTCTCTATCTCTCTCTCTCTCTCTCTCTCTCTCTCTCTCTCTCTCTCTCTCTCTCTCCTCTCACATACATACATAAATTCACACACACTCACACATAATATATATATATATATATATATATATATATATATATATATATATATATATATATATATATATATATATATATATATATATATATATATATATATATATATATATATATATATATATATATAACATAATTGATTCTGTACTACTCTTTCTTCCAATTAAATGTGTGCACAATAGAATACTACTGCTACCGTTACTATTGTCACTACTACTACTAATTATTATTATTATTATTATTATTATTATTATTATTATTATTATTATTATTATTATTGTTATGAAAAAGTAAAAAAAAAAACAGTCTTCTTTCTGTCTTTCGCACTTTTACGGGTCTGTACTGTATTTTAGTATCGGTATAATCTATATATATCTCATCATGCAGTGGCTTCTTACCCTGAAAATGCCAACTCATTGTGATAATGATGGGTTAACTGCCATCATGATGCAATTTGGCTGTTGTCACTGACGCCGAAATTTAATTACCTACCAATATTATTCATAATGACAACACGCCTGATAAAGATCATTTCCTTGCAGCATTCAGACAGCTCATGATATATATATATATATATATATATATATATATATATATATATATATATATATATATATATATATATATATATATATATATATATATATATATATATATATATATATATATATATATATATATATATATATATATATATATATATATATATATATATATATATATATATATATATATATATATATATATATATGTATATATATATATATATATATATATATATATATATATATATATATATATATATATATATATATATATATATATATATATATATATATATATATATATATATATATATATATATGTGTGTGTGTGTGTGTGTGTGTGTGTGTGTAAGCAACATGTAAATTGTGCTTAAATAGCAAGCTGGGAACTGCATAAGCTTTAGCTTATTACTCTACGATGACCTTTTGCTCGATAAAACATCAGTCAGTCATAACATTTAGTACAAATAAAATTATTTTTAAGGCATATTGGTGTACGAAGGGTAAAACTTGCACGGAGTGATGCAACCGCCAACACGTATCCTACGAATGCCGTGGCACATGGTTGGTCGCGATGCAAAATGCTCATAGTATCTTCTAACGGTCAAGGTACACCACTTTTTTACAATTCCTTTTATTGGAAACACCTAAAATAGCATAACCTACACATTTTCAGTTCAGTATTGGGTAAAAGTGCCTTAGCTTTCAAACAGGCGATGAACAAAACTGTGCTTTCTAATAATTCTCACTTGCACCGATCTTGTAGCACTAAGCTGAGACTACAGTCGCGGGAGACAAAGCAAGTCCATAAGCATGAGAGTTGCCGGTTGCTATTTTTGTAACAGAAAGGAATTCTTCACTTTATCAGAAGTTTTTTTTTTTTTCTAACAGTATCTACATACTTATCTTCATACTATTCTCCTAGTGTCATATGATAACAGCAGTTGAAACACCAACGAGGGATATGTATCTCAAGTTCCAGAGAATCTAGTACCTAGGTACAGTAAGTTCTTAGAAAAATGCTCACAACACCTGCTTCTTGAATTGCTCAAGTTCACTCTTTCTGTGACCTTGGTATTACAACCCCAGGCCTCGGAACTTTTGTCCTGAGGCTTTGGATCTGACTGAGAAAACAATTTTGAGCCTCTTCCTCCTGAAATGGAATTCGAACTCACGTATGATAGAATGGAAGACATCGCTATTCCACAGTGCTAGGAAGAATGACAATTTATTTAAGCCCATGCATACACATATCTGCAGAATGCAGATGCAACTTAACGAAGCCGCAATAGACCGTCCTTCACCGTCGTAATAAAGCACTCAGGGTTTTCTTCTTTAAAGCTGAAATATTAAAATCTACGGGTTACAGTTATCAATACCAAGGATTTTTTATACCGTTTGGGGTGTGGAAAGTTTATTCAAATGTACGGAGTAATCTTAAGTTAAGAGGTCATCGTGTCCATTAAAAATCCGTTCACATAGGCACACACACACAAACATACACTCATTTATATATATATATATATATATATATATATATATATATATATATATATATATATATATATATATATATATATATATATATATATATATATATATATATATATATATATATATATATATATATATATATATATATATATATATATATATATATATATATATATATATATATATATATATATATATATATATATATATATATATATATATATATATATATATATATATATATATATATATATATATATATATATATATATATATATATATATATATATATATATATATATATATATATATATATATATATATAATTTTTATAACATAAAAGTACAGTTAAAAAAGTGAATTGCTCATGACTGATGTGTAAGATATCACTTTGAGAGAGAGTGAGGGCTCATCTCCGCCACATGACATGATAAGAAAGCAAATTCTAATTAAGCAAGCTGCTCTGGTTCTGGTTAGGTGACTCGTGTATTTTCCATCTGCTGATCGTTGAGGATTCTTTCCTACTCCGAGATTTTTCTTCAGAGACTTCGTCCTTTCGCGGAGCAGTCCAAAGGTATCCAACTGCCACAAAAGTAAATATGGTAAGCGCTGATCCACAACACCCAAGTTTATTCACGATTTACCTTTCACATGTTTAAGTTATCTGTAAAAGAAAACTATTGAGATGACTTTATCTGTCCGTCCACAATTTTTCTGTCCACTCCCAGATCTTAAAAACTACTTAGGCTTAGACGGCTGCAAATTGGTATGTTGATCACTCACCTTCCTGTCATCAAACATACCAAATTGCAGCCCTCTAGCCTCAGTAGTTTTTATTTTATTTAAGGTTAGAGTTAGCCATGATCGTGCTTCTGGCAACGCTATAGGACAGGCCATCACCGGGCCGTGGCTGAAAGTTTCTTGGGTCGCGGCTCATACAGCATTATACGTTGTACAGAAAGCATTTTTTACTTGTTTATATTCATCTTTGTTCAGATTTACCATACTGACTTGAAGAAAGGTTTCGCCAGAAATAAGAAAGGCAAAGGCTGTGTTCGATGATGGTTATCTAGTGACTGACGTCAAACCCTTCGGAACCTGAAACACTCTTTGACGCTGCTTTTGGAAGGAATGAGAGCCATTTTGATGACATGCATTATGCACACATTTGGAGACGTGTTTCGGACATAGATGAAAGAAAAGACACTAAGAAAGTGAAGAGGTATATTTCAGACAGTTTTTCATAGGCGGTGGAAAACTTATTTTATGATGGATATTTCTGAACTGGAAGGGGAGGGGGAAGTTATAAATTAAAATGTTTGACTCAAGAGGAGCCCTTTCATGCAAGCCTGAGGCAAGGTCGTATATAAGAGGAAATAATGTAAATATAACGAAATCTCATATGGTGAAGTCCACAAACGAATATTCATTTCAAAGAATAGGACTGCATAAGCACGAGGAAAGGTTGCAAGTATGAGAAAGTGTACAACAGCAAGAAGTCAGGAACTGCGAGGAAGTTTACACCTATCAGAGAAGGCTGAGAGTGCAAGAGAAGAATCTAGATATGATGAATTTGGTGAGACGACATCAAACCAGCTTTGGTTACAAGCATGAGATAAGTTTACAAATATGATGGGCGACTGGATGATAAGTAAATTTTATAAACATTAAAGAAGCTCTCAGCAATACGAACTTGTCAAAAATTTGTAAACGTGAGAAATAAATTAAAGTTTGTTAAAAGCCAAGAGATAATCAAATGATTACTGACTCTTAGAACCAAATACAAAGTAAAATTTTTAACTTCCATTCAAATGAGAGAAGAATTATCTCTTTATGATATTTATCATCAGCACAGCTGCTTCTCCCGGTCTGTGGTTAATGGTACACGGAGGAAAACAATGAGGTTGTCCTTCTGATTCTTTTCTCGTCGTTATGTGGTCACTGGCAGAACTTTCAATCCTTTTTGTATAGACTGAACGGCATAATTACTACAGAGGAAAAGTACTTTGACGGACTCCATTTTCATTACTTACATGGTGAAGCAAACAACAATTTAAGATAAAGTAAAAGAATAATGTTTAAGGATCATCGATTTAAGGAGACTCATACGAAGACACAAAGTAGGGAGCTCTCGCTTTAAAGATAAAAAGTACAAATCTCTTCGATTGCATCGTTAAAAAATATGCAGTTGATGTATTCTTAAGTACATTCATTATTATACAGAAGTATGAGGTTTATCCTAAAGGGAAATAATCCAAGACATTAAAGACTAAAGAAAGACTGGAGCGCTATTGGCTGGACTCAAAATAGAATTTTCAGCCAACCTCTTTGAGGTTACTTAAGAACGTTATCGCCATTCCTTAGTGTGACTAGCAAATGTTTCACATTCTTAACTCTCGCAAAGTATTATACGCCCACTTAAGAAAAGTTGGCTGAGTGCCTCATTTCAACGTTGCCGAATCTGGCATCAAAAGTTAGAGATCATTTGCGAGCAGCAATGGCCCATAAAGAGGACTAAAAATTTTTTAGAGAGACCTAATTTCCACCGAAATTCATCCCTGAAAACCATTCTCTTACTGAAACAGATAAATTATGCGGAAAAAAGTCATTCGATTAGGGTAAGATATTTTTTAATGAGACATCGATTTCCATTGAAAAGTAAAATGCTAAACACAGGACTCATTGATGAACTGTAACGAATGAAAGCCACTTCACAAAGAACTAGAATATTTTAGAATTGGCGAAACAACTCTGATCACTCCACATTTTAATCTTTTCATGGTTGGGATCTCATCACAAGGGAAAACTGAACACAGAATTCAGTAGAACTTATTTTCTTATCTCAGAACATTTAAAAAAAAGCTAAATTAATGGACACATACAGTAGCAACTTTCCGACTCAGATGCATTAGACCTCAACTGGAGCATTACTGAGAGGGACTTTGAGAGCAAAGCATTCTTTGGTTTTGTAAGACCACTGTGCATCACCGTTTTTGTTGTTGTGGTCCCGCTGTCGTTCCTGATGTAGTTACATGGAACTTTCGCTTCCCTTTCATGGTTCTACGTATTTCCAACACAGACATTGACTTCCAAAGAATAAGAAAACATAAAGAAAAAAATGACAAAACTTGCAACAGATGGTGGCATGATGATCATGGCGTTTAATCTCGAACCATTAAATTTCCCAAAGGATTTCTCCATCTTTCCTGGTGATTATCACCAGCCAGAGGTCATCTTTTGTTTGACAGGCAGAAACACGTGGATCACATGAATGCTCATTTGCATCAGCAAGTGAAATATGGAGATGATTCCATCAGCATTATATTCAATCAAATTTTTGCATTTTCAGACTTCAGTGATTTCCAATTCTCCTATCACTTATGAGCCTCGTGTTTCGCGTCGCTGTTTTGGTTATTCACAATGCATGGTTATTTCCACACTTGCAAGCGCATGTGTATGTATATACATGAGACACACACATATATATATATATATATATATATATATATATATATATATATATATATATATATATATATATATATATATATATATATATTGTCATAAACTGGCCCTTGGCTTGATGAGAAAATTGAAACAAAATTATAATGATTCTGCCATGAAACCAAGAGAGCCCAGTTTATGAGCAAAGGACAAGTTATTAGAAAACTTACCTTAGATTTTCCTGGATTTACAATTGAATGGGGAAGGTCACCATAACATAATCACTAAGGGGCAGATTCAGTTATAGGACATAGGGAACAGTGATGCAATGATTTGGCAACAAACAAGTTGATTAAAAATGGGGCCAATATGCACTGCAATCAGGCCAATGATAATAATAACATTTTGTCTTGCCCGGATTACACGGAATAGTCTCAGGTAATGCAAATGATGGAACTCCAGGATGGGAAGATAATTCATGTGAACATTCGGGCCACAACGGAATTCGTTACTGACTGCGACCAGGAATTATCAGGATCTGGGTGGCAGACGAGATACTGAAGCAGGGATAGCGATCGTGCCAAGTGTGTCCCCTGAAAGAGACGTTCTCAGTTAGGAATGACGGTATACACTGAAGGAGATGGAATCCCCCTATGAAATATCACCCACTACACATTCTTAAATACAAAACATAACGTAGCCTAGAAGATGATTATACTGAAATCACGTATGCACAATCTGAGAATCGGAGCAGTGTAGGCTTTAACAATGAACACGTGATTGCACTCACAGAAAGATAACATTGACACTGATATGGCTTAACACGTTGACTGCTATGTGCTCCATATATGGTTCAGGGGACTCTCTGAATGAGCGATGTGTACCCTATGTGGTACACATGCTAAGAATTATATCTTTTTCAAGTATCCAAAATTTAATCAAAATGGGCTTTTTATACCAAAATATTATTCTAATATATTGAAATTAATTAAATTAAACTAGAACATTAACTAAACACTTTATTTATTACTGAAAATAATCTTCATATGCTGGCAAAAGGGCATATTTTTTTAAATTCTTTCTTTCTTTCAGTAAAAAATAGAAAACATTATCATTAGATCAACAAAAAATGCTATCCTTTTAACCCTAGATTATATTTATATAAATTCAGTAGAAAAATAAATCAGTTTGGTAAACATTTTACTTCTGAAAAAATTAATAGTGGGGTATTATTTTATTTATGGACATTAATTGCTTTCAACATAAAACATAGGTTTTTCCGTTGTATTATGATGTGATTTGCATGATTTTGAGGTTTATTTCCATTGCAAATGAATACTTATCCTTCCCCGGCAAATGATATACTGTATACAAAATTAATAAAATTACGCCTTGTCAGAATACTGCACCACCCTCTCCATAGCTAATACGGCAAAACTGTGTTTACTGATTACAGTTTTGCCGTATTAGCTATGGAGAGGGGGGCAGTATTCTGACAAGTCGTAATTTTATTAATTTTATACATATATCATTTGCCGGGAAGGATAAGTATTCATTTGCGATGGAAATAAACCTCAAAATCATTCAAATCACATCATAATACAACAGAAAACCTATATTTTATGTTGAAAGCAATTAATGTCCATAAGTAAAATAATACCTAATAGTGTCCTTTTCTTGGTGAAAAAATATCCATTTATATTTTGTATGATGAAGGAAATCATGTAGTATTTAGAGTACAAGTATAAAATTAATATTCTTTCTGTTTTGCTTCTACATAAGAAAAACAAATTAACTTTTCATCATATTGGGACAATGGGTAATTTGTATATCAGTCTATATATGTATGTATGTATGTATGTATGTATGTATGTATGTATGTATGTATGTATATATATATATATATATATATATATATATATATATATATATATATATATATATATATATATATATATATATATATATATATATATATGGATAGACACGTACAGAAAAATGGGCTACTGTATACAGATGGGCAGATACAGTATATGAATAAGAACTGCAGAAGACCTAAATAATTTACTTGTATATAAATACTTTTATTTATGCAAAATACAAATTTATATTACCAAAAATACAGCCTGTATATATGTTTCTATTGTGTCTGTCTGTAACATGTATGTGCATCTTATATGTATTATATTCATGTGTGTGTTTATATATATTCCTATATGCACATGTGTGTGTACTACAAATTTCATGTACACATGAAAACATACAAAAGGTTATATATATATATATATATATATATATATATATATATATATATATATATATATATATATATATATATATATATATATATATATATATATATATATATATGTGTGTGTGTGTGTGTGTGTGTGTGTGTGTGTGTGTGTGTGTGTGCATGTACATACATGTGCGTGTGTGTGCATGTGTGTCTGCAAAACACCAAATGACTAATAAATCTGTTATAAAATAACAATATATTGAAATTCTACACATTTTTCAGTTGACCACATGTGGTACATATCGCTTATAGTAACGTGTGTAATCATTCAGGCGATGTGTGCCTTTAGAGTCACACTGAGTATGAGCCACGTCTGGTACACGTTGCATACGGTAATTCCTAGATCAGTCTGAGCGATATGCACCATAACTGAACATCCACAGTGTGACCATATTTGGCACACAACGCCACCAGAACTGTCTCTAATAGTTTTGGGCGACATGAGCCATATGACCACATCTATTATGTCCATATTAGGTACACAACGCCTGTAATTAAGACTTTTGTTATGTCAGGCGAAGTGTACCACATAAAGTCACGCTTTTTACACTGGCTGAGCACTCTGCTTACCTTAGGGATACACCATAACAACTCTCACGTCAATAGCTAGCTAGTTACTGATTTTATGAGGGTTTAAAGAGAACGCCCATTGGGCCGTTTCACAGCATTGCCAATCGCAGTCAACGTGTTAACCTAAATAGCCCTTAAATCGCACTGGTGGAGGGATAATTTATGGTTATCACAGGATCTTTACTTGAATTCAAGGTACGTAATTGGCAAGGGATGGGATACAGGCAGGATTCTAACAAAGGGGGGATTGCTTTGTGGAGGGAGAAGTTAAAGTTTAAAGAAATGGAATTTTAATGAGTTTAAGTAAAAGGGGAAAGGGCTGGTATTGACTACTTGCAACATATAAACATTTTATGACTCTTGTTGGTGCCTACAACCATTCCAGATGTCCGTCGAAGTTAGTTCAACCAGCGGAGCTGGAGAAAAAATGCAGCGCGTCCGCTACAGATGAAATCAGAAGAACGTCTCTCCTCTGCTTTTCAAAAGCAGGGCTTCTTCGAGCGTCTGGCGGGCCAACCGTACCTGCAAGCATGTCAAAAGGACCAGCAAGGAGGGCAGAGGAAAAGCACACTTATCATTATATGCCTACAGATTAGAATATGACCTGTTCCCTAGTGCTAAATGGCCCTTTTAGCCTCCCCTATCCGTACATGTCTCCCCATCGCGTGATAGGGGGAAAAGGGGGTTTGTATTGTTTGCTGGATCGCGCGATGTTAGGGGGTTACGGAAGCCTAGCTTACGGCTGTTGACTGGTTCAAGTGAGCACGTTTTTGTTCAATGCCCAATCGATAGGCTGGGATAACAGATTATTTCAAAATTACATAATGAAATCAAAGTTACAGGAAGGAGGGGTGTTTATTCTTGATAATATACATATATATATATATATATATATATATATATATATATATATATATATATATATATATATATATATATATATATATATATATATATATATATATATATATATATATATATATATATATATATATATATATATATATATATATATATATATATATATATATATATAATGTGTGTGTGTGTATGTGCATGTTTTGTGTGTGTGCTCAGAAAACCACAGGAGATGTTGCGATTTAATATAAACTAACACCACAGGAAAGTAAAAGTCGGGCGATCCATACCATTAAGCTTTCATAAGATTGTTTATTCCCACATACCCAGGAATAAACATTCCAGCGATTACTTAGAATTTATTTTCCCATGATACTAAACTTATATTACATTAATACACACGCACACATACATATATATATATATATATATATATATATATATATATATATATATATATATATATATATATATATATATATATATATATATATATATATATATATATATATATATATATATATATATATATATATACATACATACATATGCACACACACAGTATATACTGGGTGCTTGAAATTAGAGCGCCCCCTCCACAGAACAGATGGAAAGTTATGAAGTTTTCTGCTATAGCCTATCTCCAAGTACATTATTTTAAGTTTCTATTAAGCTATTTTTCATTTTACATTTATTGTATTTTCAGACTGAGTGACGGAGTTAGATACAGCCATGGCTAACGACTCGGAGGAAATCAGATGGATTGACCGAATCTTGGCGATAACATTCAGAGAGGCCAGGGATGCATTAAAATACATTAAAAGAGATGAATCCTTTGTTAAAAGAAACTGGAACAAAAATCCATATGACTGTCATCACGAAAAGAGTGAGAATCTTGGAAGGTCAGAAGTCCTTTCTCAGGAATCAAAAGACATCATAGCTGAGGCAGTGGGTAGACCAAAAAAGTCTTTACGTAAATTGGCGCTTGAACTAGAAACAAAAAGGGGAAAGAAGAGAAGTTACAGTGCTGTAAATTGTGAGTTGAAAAAATCTGGTATCAAGCCATTTCACGTTATCAGGAAGCCCAACATCACTCAGCAACAGAGAGAAGACCATGTATGGTTTTGCTTCATTTCTTAAAGATTGGGATGAAGCCAACTTTCTCCATGTTGCCGCATCAGATGAATTCTCATTTACACAGTCAGGAAGCCAAACCATAAAAATGACATCATTTGGGCTGCAAAGTTGGATGATATCAGCGATGATGTGCGCTATCACCAAGTTGTGAAATTTCCTGAATGTTTGGGAATTTTCTCTGTTTCACAGCCAAACAGTTAACCTGTTAAGCGTCACCCACGTAATAATACGTTTGCTGCGATCTACTCGGTAGCGCCTTCAACGGGATATTACGTTCACGACTTTAACTGTGCTTTTCAAGCTGTCAGCCCCGTAATAATACGTTTACTCGTATGGAAAATGTTGGAACATCATTTGGTAACACTCTTAGAACACGTAAGCTGTAATTGATGACTTATTTCCTGCCTGGCAACTCTTTTTAGTTGGTCGCTTGATGCCTAGATGACTATTTTTTTCCCAGTGCGTGTTGGGCGTTTTCAGAGACAACATGGCTTCGACATCTTCCGCAATGAATGCCACAAAGAGGAGGCGTATGTCTTCAGGTGAGATAAATCATATCCTAGACGAGATATCTGATACTGAAGACATATTTGATGATGAGAGCTCTAGTTCTGAATCCTCCAGCGATGAGGATATTGAAGAGACAAACTTTTCTTCCGATAGCGGAAGTGAAGATGACTTCTCATTGCCGAAAGTGACTGGACTCTGAGAGGAGAGAGAGATCCCTTTACTTTTGTTGCTGATCCAGGCGTGAAATTTTCAGTTGAGGATAAAGAGAATCCATTAGAATATTTTGAGAAATACTTTGATGATGAAGTCATTGATTACCTCGTGAAAGAGACAAACAGATATGCAAGTCAGTTTCTGGATGAGAATGTAGAACATTTGTCTCCACAGTCACGAGTGCATAGATGGTTTGACACGTGTGCAAGCGAAATGAAAGTCTTTATAGGGCTACTTATTTTACAGGGAATTGATTCTAAGTGTGACAATTCAATGTATTTCTCAACACGAGAGAGTGTTTCTTCTCCTTTTTTTCGAAAGGTAATGAGTGGCCGTAGATTTGACTTATTGCATAAATTCTTACATTTGGTTGACAATAGTACTATAACAGAAGGACCAGGAAGAAAGTTAGCAAAAATAAAGCCATTCACCGATCTTATTTTGAAGAAATTTATGAACAATTACATTCCAAGTAGGAACGTTTCTGTTGATGAGTCTTTTTAGGCTGGAAGGAAATTTATCATGGATTCAGTATATACCAGCTAAACGTAAAGGTTTGAATAAAGTTTTATGAACTTTGTGAAAGTTCTACTGGTTATATATGGAACTTCTTCATTTATGCAGGTAAGGATACACAATACATGGAAAAATATATGGATCTTCCTGTGTCTAATAGAATTGTTTCTCTCTTATGGACCCTCTTTTGAACAAGGGCTATTGTTTATATACAGATAATTTTTATACAAGTCCAACATTGGCAGATGCACTTGTGGATGAAGAAACTGACACTGTCGGTACTGTAAGGGTCACGAGAAAGGACGTGCCAGCAAAAATAAAAGGAACTAAACTGAAAAAAGGTGAAAAGTAGCAGAATTCCGAAAAAATCTATGGTACTGAAATGGAAAGATAAAAAGGATGTATGTGTTCTGAGTACAATGCATGATGATTCTATGGTGAAGGTGAAATCTAGGAGAGGAAAAGAAATGTATAAACCGAAAGCAGTTGCAGATTATAATGCAAACATGGGCGGAGTTGATTTGTCTGATAACCTCTTGGTTCATTTTTCGACTGCAAGAAACAGACTGAAGAAATATTACAAGAAAGTATTTCGACATTTGTTAGACATGTCTGTTGTGAATTGCTATGTCACATATAGAGCCCTTGGTGGGAAGGTTGTAAGACGTGAATTTATTTTGAGGATAAGTGAAAGACTGATTATGAAATATGCAGAAGAAAGACCTGTTCCTCACGCAGGCCCCCCCGACTTGCAGCAAAACCTTCACGGCTAATTGGCAGGCACTTTCCTGAGTATTGTCCACCTACAGATAAAAGAAGAGGCCACAAAGGACTTGTGCTCAGTGTCGGAAGAACAACATAAGAAGGATAGCTCATACTGGTGTAAGGATTGTGAAGTAGGATTGTGTGTAGCCCTTGCTTTAGAGATTGGCATACAAAAGAATAGTGCATGTTGTATAACACTTTTCGTTCAGTATTTTGTAGTCTTATGAAATAAAATAATAGTAGTATTAATAGTTTTTTTATCCCATCATTTAATAGAATTCCTACCTTAACTACAGTATGAATTATAAGCATAAAAATCAATATTAACTTTGAAAAACTATCATCAGTGATATGATCACTAAATGCAAGAAAAAGCGTGACGGTACGTTAGCAGCGAGCTCACCCACGGGGGACGCTTAACAGGTTAATGTGGATCATCAAAGAAAAGGACAGTCATGGAATGGCGAATACTTTAGAGAAACTGTGCTTACTGGTGGAGTATATTCTTTCCTCAAAGATCCTGAAAATGTGCTATCTGTTGAAGAAGTCACAATTTTACATGATAAGGCACCATGTTTCAAGGCTCTTCAGACACAGGAGCTGCTTCAGAACAGTGGTATCGATTTCTTCTCATCAAGTGAATTTCCAGGTAGCTCCCCTGACCTTAATGTGTGTGAAAACATTGGTAGTATCTTAAAGGATCGTGTTGAAGTGTGCACAGTGAACTATGATGGTATACCAAGCCTCGACGACCTTCGAAGAGAAGTGACCGAAGTGCTCAGGAAAATGGAGTTTGAGGCTCAGCTTTTTTGTGATTTGCTGAAAACATACCCCTCAAGAATGCAGGCCGTGGTACAGGCAGATGGAGGCCACATAAAATATTAAATACTCAGAGAGAAACTTAAATAAATACCTGTTCTGAATTACTATTGTTTTTGTCCATATCAATTTTAGTTTATGCTGTAGAGGGGCGGCCTCTAATTTCAAAACACCCTGTATATATATATATATATATATATATATATATATATATATATATATATATATATATATATATATATATATATATATATATATATATATATTCATATTCCCAAATGAGATTGAATTCATTGCATTTCTATGATTTGTCCAATATGAAAGTCACCATGTGTTAGGGTAAGGAAGTCTGTACCCCAGCACCCTGTTCATAAGACTTAAAGTCTAAGAAGAAACAAAATACTAAGCTTAGGGTTCAGAGCATAAAGGATGTGGTAAAGGAGATCAGTAAAACGCAACTGTTGATCTGTTTAATGAAAGAAAGCAGGATGTTATGGCCTTTACTGACACTCAAGTGAGAAGGAAGGATGTTCAAGGTTAAAAAGGAAAAAGAATGACCGCGTGTGTGCTTCAGGAATGCTGGGTGATAGGGCCAAGAGTACAAAGATGTTAGTGCAACGATTGTTTGGATAAGACTGAGTAAGTAATGGAGGGGGAGGAAGCTCCGATAAGACGTGTGCATGATCCGGTCGTGGGAACGTGTTCTGGATTTGGTTAGGCTGTTGAACGAATGGTTATTCCTCGGGCAAACTAGCATGAGTGCTGAATTTCCCTTTTAATGTTTCCGCAGGTGTGAGGTGTTTGTAGGGTTGCCTGGCATCTCATAGGTATAGCTGCAGGTAGATATAAAGGATATCTAAACTCAAACAAAATTTGGGACTTATTTTTACTAAGGAGATTGTTGAGTATTGACATGCACCTCCATTTTCTTGATGTTAATATTTATGAAAAAAATACAGAATTCAGTACTTCTGTTCACCTAGAGCCTACGAACGTGAGATGATATCTATAAATGATCAATGGTATCTCCCTATATAAACTGAGTCCTCAAAAATTGTGGCTTATGAAATCTAGTCAATACAGAATCAGATAGTATCTCTCAACTCCTAACCAATAACGTGTAAGAAGACTGTGATCAATTCTTGTATCAAAATATTTCATGAATTCAGTACTATAAACAAAAAAAATAAAAACAATAATTAAAAAAAGACAACAAAAACACTTACTAAGAAACGCCAGATGAGAGTGAGTGAAACACATAAGAATCAGAGAATTGTTCTTGAGGAAACCTAATGCCGTCTGTAATTATGACACGTTATAGTACCACCCAAGTATGACGTAGAACTGACTAAGACTACATTACAGAAAGTCAGGTGCAAGGACCTCAGTAATATTTAGAGACTCCATGTAACAACTACACTTCAACATTGTTTCCATTATCAATATAACCATCTTTCAGCATTACATCAGCGGAAGCAAAAAAAACAAAAAAAACAAAAGCAAATAAATAAAAAATAAAACGGACACTTTCTTTCAAAACCGGCATTTGTCAAACTATTTCCATTGTATAATAAAATATGCAAGCTTATCCTTTGAAATATAAACACCATCTCTCACTATCTCAACATCATCCTGCAAAAAAAAAAAAAAAAAAAAAAAAAAAAAGAACAAAATAGGAAATTGACACAATGTATAAAATACATTTTATCACACAGAAAATAATTCAGTCCTGGGGGTCAATCTCTCATGAAAATAAAACTCTTGATATATCATATTAAATATATTTATGCTCTTATCATCATTACTGTTGTAAGTATTGATACTACTCCTACCAATTTCACATTACAGTGCTACCACTATAATTATGATTATTCTGTGATTTCTATTTTATATGCTATAAACCCTGAAAGCACACCTGTTTCAACTGTAAAATAGGTTAATCTTCAAGGAAATTCCTTAAGAAGTTACAAGTACTTCATTCTGTATTGAACGTTCTGATGTTATTATATATTACTGTCACCACATTATGTATGTACATTGGTCATGATGGAGGTATTTCAGATCAGTAATCACGATTATAATAGCAAGATTGAAATATACTAGCTGCATCTTTGCTTTCATTTTATTTAATAATGTTATTTTCCAGGCCTTCTTTTCTCATAAAGAATGTGGAATCTGTCCAAAGGAATTTGATGAATTTCAATTCTGCCTGAAGATATTACCTTGCCCACAAAACATTATGTGGAAAATGTTTGGATAAAATTATCAAAATACAGAATAAATTCTTCCCATTTTGCCGAAAAAGCTTCCAAGAAAATTCGTTGCAGAGTTTTGGCACAAATTCCCCTTTGCAGGATGCTTTGAAATGTTTGAAAGAACTGGAGAATAAGCAGAAGACAAGAATTCGAAAAAGCTTCTAAGAAAATTCTTTGCAGAGTTTTGGCACAAACTTCCCTTTGCTGTATGCTTTGAAATGTTTGAAAGAACTGGAGGATAAGCAGAAGACAAGAATTATGGTAAGTGTACACAAAAAATTCTTCGAACTAAGGCCTTAATAAAACACTATACAGTATAAAAGGCATTTAATGAAAGTGAGAGAGAAAGAAAGCAAGGGAGAAATTTCTAGCTTCGTGTAAAATAAATTGTCTAAATTGTCAATTTCAGTGAAACAAATGAAATATAGTTAATCTAGTTTCAGCCACATAAACCAAGCTGTGTATGAATTTCTATTACAGAACAATTTGGATGAAGGGTTTGAAATGATAACTATCCATAATTATCAGAATAATAAAGACCCAAGAGACCATACAGTATCATCTCACCAAAGAAACAGATATGAGTCACCTCACCAGAGGGGTAGAAATGAATCATCTTACCAGCAGGACATGGCTGAAACACCCAGCCATAAGGACCAGAGAAATAGAGATGAACTTCTCTACCACAGGAACCGTATTGAATCATCTCACCATAGGCATAGGGTGAACCACCTCAGCAGGGGGACCAAAGTGAATCATCATACCAGAGGTATAGTGGAGAACCGTCTCACTGGAGGGGCCAAAGTGAATTATCTCACCAGTGGTATAGAAGTGAACCGCCTCATCAGAGGGACCAAAGTGAATTATCTCACCAGAGGTATAGGGGTGAACCACCTCAGCAGGGGGATCAAAGTGAATCATCTCACCAGAAGTATAGCGGAGAACCACCTTACCAGAGGGACCAAAGTGAATATCTCACCAGTGCTATAGAAGTAAAGCACCTCATCAGAGGGACCAAAGTGAATCATCTCACCATAGGTATAGTGGTGGACCACCTTACCAGAAGGACCATAGTGAATTATCTCACCAGAGATATAGAGGTGAACCACCTTACCAGAGGGACCAAAGTGAATCATCTCACCAGAGGTATAGTGGCAAACCACCTTGCCAGAGGGACCAAAGTGAATCATCTCACCAGAGGTATAGTGAACCACCTTACCAGAGTTACCAAAGCGAATCGTGTTACCAAAGAAATAGGAGTAAATCACCTCACATGACAAATTGTGGTGAACTGCAGCACCAGGGAGCCTTACTATCGATACTGAGGGGGATCACCTGACCAGAAGAATAGAGGGGATATTAATGCACAGGAGATTGGAATCAGACTCATCACAAAAACCCTGATGAAGCCACTTACAGGAGAGGCAGAGGGGAATTTCCATGCCAGATCCAAGGTACATCGACTTATCTGGAAAACCGAGATACATCACCTCAGGAGAAGAACAGAGCTGTAATGCAACATAAAGACCGGTGCAAAACCCCTTACGAAACAACCCAAGAATTTACTTTCTTTGATCTCTTAAAGATCCTAATAAATGCAGAAGACTTCAGGATATCAACTCAGATAATAATACAAAACCATGGCACAGAACCTGATGGCATCCACAGAATCCATGATGATTACAAACAAGTCTTTGAAGAAAATCGCCGAAAATTATGATATGCTCATAACATATAAGCACTGAAGGTTGCCACAACAGATATTCATGTTCTAAACTTCATATTTGTCCAATTATACATTTTTCTTATATCCAGATGAAAATTATATTCTAGGTCACAGTATCAAGTCCAATCACAATCAGCCTGTTTTAAAACTATTCTTGATGAACAAACTTTCAGCTCAACAACTTCTTCACATTTTATCTCAAGTGATACCACAGTCAACATGTAATTCAACAGGACGCCATAATCACCAAGAAAAGTCTAATTGTTATGAAGACAAGGTATCTGCAAGTTAAGGCTTTTAGAATATCCCACGTCGAACTCTGTGGAACGATGATTATGAAGGTAACATTGAGATACCAGATACCTGTTATTATTCAATGACCAATGAATGCAGAAATGAAGTTACAGGCTGTAAGAGACTCCATGCTGATGCCCATTTTCACTGGGAAGTTAAAGAAAGGGGGTAGGATGGGTTATTCTGAGAAAAACCCAGGTATAGGTTTTAGAAAAGGCTTATTGAAATCCAAATTGGGACACTGCCATCATTCCATCCTTTAACAAAAATAATTGTCAAAGGAGAATCTTCAGTTTGTTTGGAAGTGATAAATGGGAAGTAAACTTCAAGGAGATGTCTTTGTGGAATGGAAAACAAAAGTAAAACTGAGTCTCAGAAGGATAACTTCACAACAACTTAATGAGAATGCAGTAACGATCCCTAAGTACCTTTGGTATTTTCAACACCGGAACAAATATTGAGTCCAATATGGTAAAACCGATACAACCAGAACATCTTCCGGTGTGAGCAGCCTCACCTCCCATGAAATAGAAAGGGAGTATCAGAAAGATCCCTCAAGCTCAATCAATTTTCATATTTGTGGTACCCTGTACATCCTAGACTTGAATACCATGGTCCAGATGAACACAGCCACAAATGTTCGTAGGAATGTTAAGCGCAGGCCAGCCTACCATGAGAAAAGGAACATCCATGAGAAATATATGTAATTGTTTTCCTTGCAAATTGAGGTATTTGTTTTGACTCAATGCCCGCTTCCTGTACATCATACTTTAACTTATGCCTATTAATCTAATAAGATTAATAATAGACATACCATTCGAAGATATCTCTCAAGCAAGTAACCTGATGTTGGATACATTAAAAATGAAAAACAAATAGCAGTACAAAATCTACATTTTTATATACTCGGCTTCTTTGATAAACAGAAAGAAACCCTAACGCAGGAGTATATTTGTAACGTAGCAATAAATTCTATTACAAGAAAACGATAATTATATATCTTTACAAAGGAAAGCAAAGTTTTGTATTCCAAATTTGAGAATGTGCCAAATTCTGTATAAGGTAAAAAAAGTATTTAAACAACTTTCCTATGAATTCAGTATTTTAAAATGGATAACAAATTCTATCTTATATATTTCATGAATAAACTGATTAAAAATCGTAAAACTTATTATATTCTTGCCTGAATACAGAAATTGCTAATACTAAACACACAGAAAATATTCAGTTGAGAATGTAACACAATGTTATATATATATATATATATATATATATATATATATATATATATATATATATATATATATATATATATATATATATATATACTTCCGGAATACTAAGTACCTACTTATTACACAAATAATCACAAAATTACAAATTTTACCTCACTTCAGCCAGAGACCTGAACTCTCATAACAATAAGAATTACGACTGAGTACGCTAAAAGGTAACAGCAATCCCTTAAAAAATGCTCAATAATCACATGAAAAATCAAGCTAAGTTTATCAAGGATAGTGTGAGGTATCAACATTTAAACAAGAAATATACTAGAGTAAAAGGGCATCACTCCATCAAACAACTTTAACTGTTTCCCTGGTCTTAATTCACTTCAACAAAACTAAAGGAACAAAACATGTTTATCACATTGCCTTATGCCCACAATTACTTCCTATTATAATTAGAGTTCACAGACTGAGAAATTTACTATTTCTTGAAAACAACACAAAACTTAATTAATTCTTGAATTAAATCATTAAACAAAACTAAATCACAAAAAATTTTATTTTTATCAACAAATTAAATTGATGAAGCAAAATTTAAACTATCAAAATAACTCAAGGTTTGAAAAGAAAATCTTAATAAATGAAAATTAAATCAAGCTTGCAAAGTTAAATGATCAAAAAATATTTAAAATGCTATGTAAATAAATGTTAAATCACTAAAATATAAAAAAGATCTAGAGATTCTAAACAGAAGAACACACAAAAATACACAAAAGATTTATCATAGCATCTTCACTAAGGCAAAATTTCCAATAGAAGTTTAATATTTCCCGATCATACCATGGTAATAATAAGTAAAATTCACTTTACCATACACAAGCTTGTGAAAACCTTTGTAAACTCAGTTGCAGCTGCTTTAGATTCAGAAACACACTTTTTTATCAGGCGCTGTTACTAAATGTATATATTTTTCCTATACTCAGATCTCAAAATTCTAATGCTTGATAACTTCTCTCATTTTAAGAGAGAGAGAGAGAGAGAGAGAGAGAGAGAGAGAGAGAGAAAACCACCACTAAAGGTCTCTCTGATCAGAGTGAATAAACCTGAGGATTCCAGTAGCAAAAACATGTCATTTTTTGATGTCATTAGGACATTTTGGGGAACGATATAAAAGAAGGATGTAACTGGCATGTAAACATGAAAAACATTTTGAATGCAATTGGGACAATACATGATCAGAGCAATGAAATCTTAAACATGACGCACCTGTCATGTGTTTAGTGCAATACTTGATCCATGTTTCTCCAAAAGGTACACTTTTTTACAAAAAAAAAAAATAGTAACATTGCAAAGCATTCGTCTTCTTCTCTTGCAGGACAAAAATTTTACAGAAATCTTAATGTGATCAAACAGATTTTTACTGGCTAATCATGACTGGCATGTTTAACAAACAAAACGAAAAACCCAGTTGGTTTCAGAATGGAGCAGCGAACGTTATTCCCCACCTGTCAGTGCTTAAGCAAAACAAAGTGCTGCCTTATCTGAACTGATGACAGATAGCCCATCTGGTCTAGAACTCAAATCTCTCTCTCCGCTACTAGGCTATTATAAGGAAAGATATTATTAATTCTAAATTACACTGTTAACCCTTTTCCAATCCTGGGGCATGTATAGCATGCCCGGTGAAAAAGGAGTTCTCTGATACTATAGGCACATATACAATGCCTTCAGTACAACCAGTCACTGCTCCGTTTAGGCAAAGTTATTCCTTCTGTAGATCTAAGCACCGTTTTCTATGGATTCTCTAATTAAACATTCTATGTTTTCATGTGAATTTACAACCAAATTCTCCCCAATAAGATTAATTAAGAATACTGAATGTTTTGGTGACCCTAGTAGGAGGATAGTCTGGGATCTGGCTTCGTTCAGCGAACTCTTCCTGGCCATTCCTCGTGGTAGCGATCATCCTCCTACTTACCTGCGCTCTCGATTCCATACCCATTGTTTTTTTATCATCATGCCTGACTTGAAGCGCTTACATACAGATGATGATATATTATCATATTTAGATACGCTTTCATCAGAAGGAGACTCGTTCATCGATAATGAAGATGAAGAAATGCTGGAGAATCCAGAAAACGGGGTTATCATCGTCCGATTCCGAGTGTCACGTGGGCGATGAATGCGATACTGACGCTGATACTGAAGAAAGGCTTTAAGATCCAGACTTCCCATCAGAAGAAGATGTTGACAACAGTGATTATCATGCTAGTGAATGGGAAAATTATAGTGCTGATGTGCATAATATCAGAAACGTAAACTTTACATCAGGTGTGGTCAAGGTTTTACTCCCTACTTTCAATATGGATAAGTGGGTCAAGGTCTTTCTGAGCCTCTCAATTTCCCTACCGCAGATAATCTGCTCAGGTATGCGCCTTCATTGCCACTTTTCTACGAAATACAATTAGTATCGTCCTCTTGTAATTTTTGACGTTTTTTTTTTTTTGTGAAATAC
>NC_089796.1:30928954-30973954 GCF_040412425.1 Macrobrachium rosenbergii | reverse complement strand
GAATATACAGTCCTTTTTCTACTTCCTCAGTTTTAGCATGATTGTTTTAACTTGATTATATACAAAATACTATTTATTTTGAAATAATATCTTTCATTTTTATATTTATCTTGTCTCTCTTCCCATATTTATTTCGTTAATGAGAACAATCAGCTATCAGAAGGGGCAAAAGGATTTATATATCTATTTAAACAGATGAAAGGAATATCATTGAATATAGCTTTATAAAAGAAAGTAAACTGCTATAATATGATATCAGTGGAGGGATTTAAATTTATGATCCTTTAATTTCAAAAGTTATTTATTAAATTGTCTAAATTGTCAATTCTAGGAAAATTATGGAAACTTCCGCAAGATCTGAAGCTTCAATATTTTAAATTCTCAGTTTAGTTTAATACAGGAGTTTTTATGAACATTATTTATTCATACAACACCTATCAGGTATGATCTGATGTCATTTTACGGTCTTACTTTTTTATGTTATATATGGAATGTATTCTAGATTTTTAAACAAATGATTTTTTGAAGGCCATATTCTGCCTTGACACCAGCCTGTGGGGTTGAAAGTCTCAAAACAATGGTTACCCAATTCATGTTATTCTGTTTATTTTTATTTATTCAATTCTCTATATATTTTTTTATTTATTTATTTATCAATATTTATTTAATATAAATGAGTCGAATAACAGGACCTACACCCATTTATGTTATATTTTTTCACCTATTTATTTAGTGATAAACAAAAAAATGATTATATTCATCAATAAATACCACGTGCTATTTGGATCTTTGTGTTTATTTTCCCATCTTAAATATGAAACATAGATTTTGAGAACTGGTACTCAAGCTCAGACCAATTAGAACAGGTTATCTCCAGAATGTCATAGCGATGAACAAGTGATACCAAGATCGATGATAACTGATTCTTGTTTAAATTAGAAGACCAACATTCGGTGAAATACAACGAGCTATATTGAAAAAACCATATCTACATCAAGATTTGGAAATAAAAAGAATTTTGAAAATCTCAAGAAAAAAGACATTTTTATCCTCAGAATTAGCACCAGATTGAAAGACTATAACGAAATATTTCAGATTGAAGAACCTTTTAAACAATGTAAACAGTAGTTTTTAGGAAAGTGAAAAACTTGTTAAAAGGTAACGAAAAGCCTTTTAAAGATTTATTTATGACCTCATCCATTATTTTATTGATATTTATTTTTAATAACCCACAAAACAAACTTTCCTAACCAACAATTATCAGCTTAAGTTGGTTATGCATCTTAATATTAAAAAAAACATTATAAAATATAAAAGCCCATTTACAGTACGATTTTTTTCAAATGCCAATATTTTATATGATGAATATGCCCCAACCTGATAAAATAAACTAATTATTTTTTTTTTTAATTTATTTAGATTATTAGTTTTAATTTGTTACTATTCTTTATTAATTTTCCAATTGAATTGATGGAGTTTTTTATCTGATTTTGGTACACACTTATTCATTATATCCCATTTTTTAAAAGCACTTTAATTGAACTAAATATTTAATTCAGGAAAGAATGTAAATTTGAATTTAATGATAAGCCCTTTTATTAAAAAAATTTTGGTATGGCAATTACATAGTTCCTTATCTTAGTGTTTTCTCGTAAATGTGGAATTTTTTAAAAGAAAATATTAAACAACATAATTCCATTCAATTATAAATGGTTTAGGTATGTTGACAAATAATTTGTAGTAGAAAGGGAACAAGAAGACTTAAATAATTTGAAACAATTTAAATGAATTAGTACCATCAATTAAATTAACTATGGAAAGCAAAAATGAT
This sequence comes from Macrobrachium rosenbergii, assembly GCF_040412425.1. NCBI lineage: Eukaryota > Metazoa > Arthropoda > Malacostraca > Decapoda > Palaemonidae > Macrobrachium > Macrobrachium rosenbergii. The sequence goes on along the minus strand of NC_089796.1, from coordinate 30,972,123 downwards.
GGGTGCTTACCTGAGAGAACATGTCCTTCATACGAAGAAATTTAATGGCTTTAAATTTAGTGTTTCCAGAAAACCTATTAATATTTATTCTATGTGCATTTCCCATTCTGGACAAAGCAATAAGGTTAAGAAATCAGTGTTTTCATCTATGTTTTTAAGGGCATTACAAACATTTAGCATTGAATATATTGATGAGAAATAGATAAGATTAGGAATACAGGCAAGAAATTTAAATATCTTGACAGTGTATTAAACACTGCATTAGAAGCGGCAAAAAAGACTATGTATCAATAAAAGAAAACTTACAACACAAAAAAAAATTACTTGTACTGCCTTTATAATAAAATGGAAAATATATCAACTATCTTCTTAAGAATTTTGGTGTTAAAGTCACATTTAAGAGCAATAAAACAATGAAGCATGCTCTTATCAAGAACTCCCACGACAATACTAAATGGGTGTGTATATAAAATTCCATGCAAGTCTTGTGACAACTTTTATATTAGCCAAACGGGTAAAGCACTGGAAAAGAGAATAGAACAGCATAAAAAATTGTGTGTATTTTTTTACATGTTAGTGAGAACAATCATGCTATCAACTGGGAAGGGGCAAAAAGGATTGTATATTCTAATAACGCACTGGGAAAGATATATCATTGAATCTAGCTTTATAAAAGAAAAGTTACAGTCATAATATGAATATCAGTTAATGGATGTATAAACTGATCCTTTAATATCAAAAGAAATTTTGTAAATTGTTTAAATCTTAAGGTATTCAGTAGAGATGTATGGAAATAAGATTATTATATTTGTAAACAGTACACGGGGGCAGCAGTATTTAATGAGTTTTCCAACCCTGCCTCCCTGACACCTGTCAGGTGTGGATCTGATGTCGCCTATGGTCAGTATGTTTATCAGTATTGTCCCCTGTGAGTATATTTGATTTTTAGCCAAATGAGTTTTTGAAGGCCACTCCTAAAAGGACATCTCCTGTGGTGGATATATAAATCAAATGGTTTTGTATGTTGTTCAGTACTGTTTCTGTAGTAATATAGGTTTTGTGACTTCTGATACCCTTCAGTTTCAGTCCTTCGTCAATAGTTTTTCTTGGTAATGTGGATACCTAAATGAAAAAGTTTAAAATTTGATTAATACATTTTTATCTTTTATGTACAAATATATAATATATATTATATATATAGTTATATTTATATAATATATATATATATAATATATATATATTTTATATTAGATATTATTATTTTATGTGTGTGTGTTTATTATATTTATATATATATATATTTTATTTATTTATATTTTTATATTTTATTTCATTATTATATAAATATCAATATTGAAATATATTTCATCATCATTTCAACGAATACAATAAAGCATGAAAAGGAACTTTTTTTATAAATAATCAATGATGGTCACTTTTTATTTAAAAAAAAGTAGTTCATTCAATGTCATTTACAATAAAAAAACCCAAAGATTTTCGCCTAAATTTTTTTTTTGTTCATGATATTGGAATAATTTTTTCATGTTATTTGAATTTTTAAAATTTATTTATTTTCTGTGAGAAGAAAAGTCATTAATTCAATAAAAGATTTTTTTTCGCATTTAATATTTAAAGAAAATTATTTCAAAGATTATTTATTTTTTTTCTTTTCAAAGAAACATTATTTTTTTTTTAAATTTATTTAGAATCTCGTCTTTGTGGTCTCTTGACATTGGCTACTGTACACCACACACTGCGATTTTCCACGTGAAAATTTATGATCAACATTTGAGATTTAAAGGGAAATTTATCGGGTCAATTTTTATTTCTCTATTTAATATTAGAAAAGTTTCATTTTTTTATTATTTTTATATAATATATATATCAATATATATATTTTATATATATATATCACGATCTTTATTTGCGGTATTTTTATATATTATAATATATATATTTTTATTATTATATATATATTATATATATATATATATATTATATATATATGATATATATATATATATATCCATATATATATATTTATATTATATGATTTTATATATATATATAATATATATTTATATATATATATAAATATATATATATATTTATATATTTTATAATATATATATATATATATATATATATATATATATATATATGTTGTTATATATATACTCATATAATATTTAGTATATATTCCTAATGGTCATTTAATCCATATATTTTATTTAGTATATTATTTAACTTTTAATTAATCTGCTATTCATTTGATGCAGCTTAATAAAAGAGTTTGGATCCAAGTATTCAGACAGAACTTTTTGAATTTGGAATTAGATTTAGCCGTTTGCAACACGAGAGAACAGACCTGGCTTCCCCAAAAATCGATAGTGAAATTCCAGAGAACGATTTATTACATTGACTGCAGATTTTTTCATGAGGGGTAGAGGGAGGTAATGGGGATGTCAAAAAGGCTATTTAGGGGCATATATTAATTTTAATCTTTTATTTACACATAATGATAAGTGTACTTTCCTATGGTTTGCTGTTCTAACTTCCAATTGTTTACTTCAAATTTAAATGGGTTTAAACTTTGACGCTCAAGACGCCATGTTTTGGAAGCAAGCAGATATTCCTGTGACCTCATCTATTTTTCTTGGAAATATATGGTTGAACTATTACTTCAATACGGAAAATATATGGGACGGCTGTTTGCGCCAACAGTGGTCATTTGTAGTTTATTATATATTATGTCAGGAACAGCCATTTCCCTTTTACTTAAACTCACTTTATTTATTTCTTTAAACTTTACCTAACTATTAAAATATTTAAAATTTCTAATCCTCCTTTGTTCGATCCTGGTCTGCATCCCATAAAATATCAATTTTATATTTTGATATATCAAGTAAAGATTTACTTGATAACCATCAATTATCCCTCCCCAAATAATTTAAAGGGATTTATTTATTAATTATAATATCAGTGTTAATTTTCTCTTTTGAATGCGATTTTTCATTGTTTATTTTGAACTGTCAATTTCAGATAATGCCTTATAGATGATTTCATTATATAATTTCATTTTGAAATATATAGGGATAACATTTCATTTACGTAATGGTATCCCCATTTTTTTTAGGCTTACTGTGATTCCATTTCTTGGTATATTATTCATTCTGTCACAATAGTTTTCCATTTTCTCATTATTCGAATTCTTATTTCAGGAGAGTATTTTTGTCATTTATTTCTTAATCAAAAATCCATTGCTTTGTAATATCATTTTTTTATTTTATTAATTTAAAAATCCAGAAAATTAATTTTTCATTCCAAATTAATTTGGAAAATTTTCATATGAATTTTTATTGTTTTTCATGAAATCCTAGTTCCATCATTTTACTTTATTTTGAGATTCTATTCCTGCCTTAATCAGGAAAGTGAAAACAATAGACTAAATCTTAAAGAATGATCATTAACATTTTTGAACTTAAATATTGGAAAACATTTTTTTAATCAATTCATTTTGCCAATTATCATTATTATTCCATGTATATATTTTTTTATAGTTAATATTTTATCATTATTTGTTATTATATGTTTTATTTATTTTTCATAAATTATCCTATAAATTTTAAATTCACTAATCATTATGGGAATAATTTAAATATATATAAATCGGAATATATAATAATTTAGAAAATAATAAGGAAGATCAGGAAAATGCTGGGAGTTGATTAAAACCTCAGCCCATCATTGTAATCATATAATATACGGGCATAAATGACAACACACAGCTTGCAATAATAATTAAAACAACCATATATGCATTTTATATATATATTTACAGAAATACTGTCAAATGTTCCCTGGATAATATACCATTCCATATTTAAACAGATGTACTTAATACAGAAATATCCTACAATGATGTATAACGTTAATATAAATTAGAGTGCTAATATACAGTGCTATATTAAAATATATATACAATAAAGCATCTATAAAACAAATATTCTATTAGCATACTGCCAGTATATAGAAAGTCTTAAATTTGCCATACTCCACCTTCGATAAAGAAATATTTAAAAATCCTAAACAATATATATGACTTGGTATATATTAGATCGAATGGTTATTATCGTCAAGATTCCATATACCAGCGATACATATATTTATTTGGGCATATATATGGATATTTATTTTTAATCTATGATATATCATAAATACAAATATATATATATATATATAATATACCAATATATATATTATATATACTATTAATAGATATATATATATATATATATATATATATATATATATATATATATATATATATATATATATATATATATATATATATATATATATATATATATATATATATATATATATATATATATATATGTAACGAGGACAGAATTAACACTTTTTTGAAGGTGTACGTAACGTGCTCCAACGATCTTTATTCATGAAACGGAGGCGTATGAACGTTCGCTCACGGAACACTTACATCTACATCCTCTCTTTCTCTTTCTCTCTCTCTCTCTCTCTCTCTCTCTCTCTCTCTCTCTCTCGTGTATCACTCTCTCTCTCTCTCTCTCGTGTATCGCTCTCTCTCTCTCTCTCTCTCATCGTTTTCCAGTTCACCCACTCGAATCTCACTCATTCTCACCAAATCAATTAAATGGACTATTTAAAGAAACGCAATAGTTTCTACAAAAATAGGTTTATTATTCAAATAACCCAACAAAAAATGAATAAAACAAAGCAAAGATTAAAATGCATAATAAATGAATTATCGAGTTAGATAACTAAACTCAAACTGCAAAACACTTCTGATTAAAGAAGTCTCACTATGGCTAATAGCCTGAAAATATCCAAACTCACACATACTCCCCAAATCAATAACTAGTCATGTCAAAAACAGTCTACCACATGTTATTCGAAACAGTCCACACTGTCCACTGACATCTGTCCACAGACATCTGTCGGAAGAATTAAACATGATAGAAAACTCCCAAAAATATATGAAATGCAAAACACAATAATGGAAAGTGTAAAATGCATAGCCAAGATATGGCAAACGTAACATGACAAAATAATAATATAAAAGAGGTATGAATATTCATATTAAATCTCCACCAGTTCAAAAGTTCATAATGATTAGAAAATCATGGTAAAAATCACAAGTTCAATTTTCTCCCATAAAAACAGAGATTTCAAACTCTACCTTATCTGCCGATTCAAAGCCTGGATCCTCTCCAAAGCTACGTCTAGACAACTGCAGTTCTATCACGTTAATGAACGATCAAACTCACTTTTAGGCAGATTTTGGCATAATCTAGATCAAATTAACGCACGTACTCACGAATATACATAACACTTCGGAAGATCACCTGACCGGCAATATTGCTGAGGAATCAAACTATTTGCTGAATACAAAGATTTTACCTCGAGTCTCTCGACCTAGTTTCCATCTGACTCCATAAATTCTTTCATCACATCTTAAAGCATTGAAGCTATGAAATGCATATATGTGTCCTTTAAAATTTGTAGCAGCCATATTTTCTGAAATAGAGCTCGGCCACCACATAAGAGCGTCTCGCTCTCCTTAACGGCAAACTAAAACAAAAGCATATGTATAAAACATAACAGAATAGAGACTATGCTCAATTAGCAATGTCTACTGCACTGCAGCTTTAAGGACTGCTCTCATGACGCACTTCCAAAGTCACTGGGGTTGAGTTCTTAGAGCCTTTACATGTAATCTTACAAACACGAATAAGCTTTACTACCCCACAACAAGAATTATCAGTAAAATAGCTATTAAGACAATTAAAATTGTCGGCATAATATATTCCTGATACTCGAACATCACGGAATCGTCAATGTCTTCCAACGGTGGAATAGTCATTGGCACCTTGGTTGTAGGTACCGCCACTACCAAATGCTCGTTATGCGTATGACGCATAATTATCTTCTCGGAACTGTTGAATACAGCACGGCTAAGTACGAGGAAGTCTGTAGACAGGATTCTGCAGGATGAATCAAACAGCTTGGATCCTCGAAGAACGAATGACGTCGACTTGTTGCTCTGGCACATCATTGTAACTGCATACTCCTTTGCAAAACACGGCAGGAAGAGTACTGGTGGACTCAATGTGGTAATCTCGCAGGAACTGTCTAAAGTCACATTCTGTCGGAGTCTGTCCATGAACTAATGATAATTCACAACCACCCACAGACACAACTCGCAACTGGAAAACACTACTGTCACACACACACTTCTCTCTAACTAAAGTACAACTTGTCTTATAATCAACTCCCGAACCTTGATATTGATCTCCCAAAATGAACATGGTCTCTAATCTATCCCATGTCACTACTGAGTCTCCAAAAACACTCGAAAAGGTCTAATAACTAAAAAGGTTTCATGTTACTGAACCAAACAAAACTACTAATGCAAAAGTCAAACACTCAAAACAATGTGAACTAATTCCAAGTTTGTATCTCAGAATAATCACAGTCAACTCACTACTAAGCACAAGGTAAACTCTACGGAACTCACTCACAAAAAAATTCTATCCAAACACTAAAAGGTATCATATCTCGTAAAAGACATGAAAGTTCTACTCTGGTTAGCAAATATTTCGCAACACCTGACTAACTCTCAACAAAATAGCAATTGACGTAATGGCAATCGCTCCCATGATCATAACAACTACAACCACTCACAATACAGCTCCCTTAATTTAAAAAAAAAGAAACTGGAAAAAAAATCCAAATACTCAAATACGATCTCCCAACTCGAAAAAAAAAGATCAGACTTGTTCGGTCCGATATACTAAGTATCTCCCCAAAAAAAAATATCCTAAACAACACACACATTGCGTCAGATGACAAATACATCATAACACAACAACACACTAACACACGGGTCAAATCTCGTATGAAATTAGCCCATGTCTCAACTTCTTTTCAAAATCATTCGAAAACAAATGATTAAGAACTTCAACATCTAAAATGAACAAGAGACAAAAAAAATTAAAAATAAATATCATATATATACAAACATCAACCCATTTATCCCTCTAACTATATACAAATGTTCCATTACATCCCAACTTTCTTCAACTTCGAAATATGGGTCAATTTCGTCACTCCAGTATTTACATCTTTAACTACAAATCTATTCCCTCTTTTGATCTCTACAATCTCAAAAGGTCCGTGGAACTTCGGACTTAATTTATAATTCAGATCATTCCGAACATTCACTTTAACAAACACTCTATCACCCATCGAAAAAGCTACTCCCCTCGATTTCGCGTTACTTTTCTCTACCATTGCACGCGAACTAAGTTCAAGTTCTTTACTGATACGTGCAAATCTTTCTCTCGCTGTATTTATCAATGAAGTGACCGTAACATCACCCTGAACTTCGCTCTGGTAACAAATCAAAAGGTCCTTTCAACTTGTATCCATACAAAGCTTCTGCTGGAGATATCTTAATTGTGTCATTCATCATAGTATTGATACTATATCGCACTTCATCCAAAGATCTGTCCCAATGTGTATCGGAACCACCCACCGTCATGCGCAAAGCTTCGATTATTTTCCGATTCGCCCTCTCACATAACCCATTTGCTTCAGGTCTATACGGGATTATAGATACTTTCTTTATCCCCAACAAATTAGCAAGACCGTCTAAAGTCTTATTAATAAACTCCCTACCATTGTCTGTGATCAGACATTCAGGAACACCATATCGACAAATTATCCCCTTAAAAAACGCTATAGCAACTTCCTCAGCTGATTTGTATTTCAGTGGGAAAATCTCGACAAAGCGAGTCAACTCATCAACAACTACTAATAAATGTCTATAACCATAAGCGGACTCTGAGAAGTTACCCAGAATATCCATATGCACTCTCTGAAACGGCCTATGTGGTATGGGATATGAACCCAAACGACACGACACTGTCGTCGCTGGCTTATTCGCATTGCAAATAGCACACTTCTTCACAAAGGCTTCTACTGCGGAAAACATATTTTCCAAAAGAACTTTGACCTGACGTTTTCATACGTCTTGTCTACACCTAAATGAGGAGAACCAAATTTACAATGTACAATGTCTAGAACTTGTGGTACTAGACTCTCTGGCACGATGATTTGTGTAATCTCACCCATGCTTCGAGTACTTCGCAAGTTATACTTAACTTTCTCACCAATAAATTATTCTCCAACTCTAGACCAGAAAAAGGCAACTTATACCCTTTCTTCGGTGAAACTCCTCTAAGAAATGCCTTAGCATCTGACAACAATTTATCTTCATCTTGCTTTTGTTCCAGCAAGCCTATGTCCCAAGTGACATTTTCACCGTAATATAACACACTGCGTTACCCTCACTATCACGAATAACAATCTCTCCTGAGACTGCTGACTCACTATTTCTCCCGAAGTATGCACTGTAGGAACGTGTATGTCCTCTACATGCGATCTCTCAGAACTACTAATATCAGAGACATTAGACACCAAATATTTACTCTCTTCACCCACACAGGATTCGGTGTGTATTTCCTCATCCTCGACCGGAAAATATCTGCTCAATGCATCTGCAACTACATTATGCTTACCTTCAATGTATTTGAGGTTTGCATCAAAATCTCTCAATGTTAGGAACCAACGTGCTCTCTTGGGCGACAAATTTGGCTTATTAAAAGCTCTAACAACGGTTGATGATCTGTAAAAATCTCAACTTTATTTCCCAACAACAACATCTTAAAATGAACAAGGCTAGAGACGACTGCGAAAGCCTCCTTGTCCACAACTGACATCAGCCTTTCGTTACTACCACGCGTTTTGAACTTTCTGCTATAAAAAGCAATTGGGTGTAATTTTCCCTCAAATTTCTGCATCAAACACGCACCTATACCTTCCTGACTCGCGTCAGTCACTAAGGTGAACGGTTGACTAAAATCTGGAAACTTCAAAACTGGTGGGTTCACCAAAGCGTTCTTAAGCTTCTCAAAAGCTAATTGTTGACTATCACCCCAAACAAACTTAACGTCTTCTTGTAACAAATCTGTCAATGGAGACGCTATTGTAGAAAAATTCCGCACAAAACGGCGAAAGAAACCCGACATACCTAGGAACGAACGAATCTGTTTCCTGGTTTTGGGAACTGGAAAATTCACAATGGCTTTAACTTTCTCATCATTCACTCTAACTCCCTCTTTAGAGATAACATGTCCTAAATAGACAATTTTTTTCTTCAGAAACTCACATTTGGCCAATTTGACCTTTAACCCAGCGAACCGTAATCGCTTGAGGACTTCTTTAACACCTTTAGATGTTCTTCAATTGTATCTGTGCATATGAGAATGTCATCCATGTACACAAACACCGACTTTCCTAACAAACCATGAAGTACTGTGTTAACCAGTCTAGTAAATGTTATTGGGGACCCTTGTAATCCAAAAGGCATCCTATTAAACTCGTAATGTCCCTTTGGTACCGAAAATGCTGTATATTTACGGCTACTCTCACAAAGGGGAACCTGTAAAAACCCTTGCATAAGATCTATAGATGAATATATATTCTTGCCACCGATCTCAACAAACAAATCAGGCAAACAAGCTACAGGATATCTATCTGGGCATGTTTTTCATTCAATTTACGAAAATCTACACAAACTCTGATACTACCGTCTTTCTTTGGAACTGCAAGTAAAGGAAAATTAAACGGAGAATTGGACGGTCTGATAATGCCTTCCGACTCCCACTTCTGAACTTCTTTTTCTACTTCTTCTCTGATCTTAAAAGGAATTCGATATGCTGGAATATATATGGGATTTGTACCCTTTTCTAGGCGGATTGAATGTTCTAAAACATCTGTAACTCCTAATTTATCTCCCTTCAAAGCAATGATATCTAGATATTCTTTCAACACTTTCTCTACTTTATCTGAATATTCAGGATAATCAACTTTAGCCAAATGTTCATGTAGAACTTGACTTCTGAACTGTTGCTCCTCGTTAGGAAACATATTCCCGTCTCCACAAAAACTCACTAATTTATGCTCTTCCTTAAACTCTTCAAAATCAATTACATAAGTACCCTTGTGATATTTTTTCACTGAGTCTTGATAGCTAACTAATTCTACTGAAGTCACGCCTGCGACTGAAATTTCATTCACTGACACCGTACTCACAACGTCTTTGAATTTCTCGGTTCCCTCAACAACGCACACTTGAGAAGGAAAAATTTTCTCTTTCAGCGACACTTTAACTAATGTAGGAACTCGCGGTTGCAATTCAATATCTTCCAACAAAAATCCTTTGAAAGATCTTTGCGGAATATCTTCACTCTCTAATGAATGTGTTACACATGTCTCAGACTGTGTCTTAAGTTTCTCACAAGTTTTTTTCCTGTGTATATATGGAACAAAACAACCTGACTCACCTATTGTAATCCCCTGAACTCCAGTAAGAATGTTGATGTTATGTCGCATACAAGAAGGGTGTCCTAGCAAAACCATTTCACCTAAGGCTAATCCTTCTATGACCAAAAATGATTCTACTATTGTCTTTCCACCGATACAAAGCGTAAGAAATGACGAACCTAAAATATTCAGTTTCTCGCTTGTACATCACACACTGTCTCACTAGAAGGGACTAATTTGCACTCTGGAAACTTTCGAGTGAAAAAAGGTCAGCATTTACTAAGTTAACTGAGCTACCAGAATCAATGAAAATAGAAATTTCATTGCCATTAGAAAATCCACGTACAATCGGCCTAGGTTCTAGTGACTCTAAGACCTGATTAGTCATTATCCTGTGTCCGTTTTCGAACTTATCTTGTGAAAATTCTGCTGTTCCTTTGTGTATCTAGAACTTGCATCATGTGGAATTCTCCTGTCATATCTAGAAAAACCACCCCGTGGACTTCCCTGAATAATCTCTATTCTTTGTGGCTGGGCAAAATCTCCATCCATGATCTGAAGATTTGCAAACTGAACAATATCTCACTCTGCAATTTGATTTACTATGGCCTATTTTATCACAATTAAAACAACGTATCGTTGTGACTGATCTCTCTGGAATTTTCTTCGATTCTACTCGTGCACATGTCTTCGCTGTTGCATCATTTCCCGAATGCGAGCGACTATCATTATTCTGTGGTTTGGAAACCGCAGCTGACATCTTTGCACCTCCCTGTACAAAACTACTGTCCAGTGTCGGGCATTTTGCTAGATTTTTGTTAATCTGTGCAAACAAAAAGGATTCGTCTGTATCCTGATCAATTCTTTTATCAAAACTATCTACAATTACATCTGGGACGACGTTAAAAGGCAAGCAAAGTGTAACAATCTTTCAAAATTATCTAAGGAGATATTATTTCCAGTTACCCATGGAGAACCTTTTATAGATTTCTTTAACTCAACTACTGCATCAAATAAATTCGCACTGTATGTGACTAGTGAATCATTGCCCTTTCTTTATTTTGAGAAACTCTCGCAAATTCCGAACTGCGCATTCACGTTGAACTCCGCCATAAGTAGCTCGTAGAAATTTCTGCAGTTCATTCCAAGTTTTACACCTTCTGAACGAAACTGCGTGCTCGTTTCCCAATATCCCTTTATCTAAATCCAGAAATGATTTAGCCTCTGTTAAAGCTTCAGCGCCATTCTGTAATTTTCTTGGAATTCAGATAATTGTTCACTGACTCAATGAAAGTTTCTATATTTTGGGTTGGCTTTCCCATCAACTAACCCTTTAAAATTTGTAATTCCTGCATTAAATGTTCGTCACTTTATGCACCACAATTGATTGGGATGTGCTTGCTGCATCGTCCGGCATTTTGTGAGTAATCACACGCCCTGAGCGTAACAACATAAAAAAAGAAACCAAAGAGAACAAAGAGAAAGGCACAAGTTACCCCCTCTAAAAGAAGAAAGAAAAAAGCAACTTACGAGAATGGGGTACTGACTGTTAACAGAAAACGAAGCTATCTCTGCTCAGCTGTGTGCAACCTGTGACGTCACTCACTCAAGACTGAAAACCGATGGAAGGTGATTCTTTGTTGAATCACTCACCATTACACTTAATTAACTCACAATCGCCACTATTCACACTTATTTGGGTATTTTGTTAACCCAAAATTGCTCTAGAGATCATCCAGATCTATTTTCACAATTCACCACTCCCGAATACTTAAATAGAAAACGGAAAAAAATTCACTGGTTAACGCGTAATTCTCGCATATAGTTCACCCATCGCTCAGATCTCAACACTGATCTTGGTTTTTGCAGTTATCAGCCGAGTGCCGAGGCATCAGTGTTATCAATTAGTCTATTAGTAATCTCCCTCTTTCGCCATCTTAACCAAAAATCATGCTGTTACCATTTAAATCCAAGACACCCGCTTGAGCTGCCATTTCATTAAATTGTAACCAGAACTCAACCAATAAATTCATGAAACGAGCGTGATGAACGGCTGCTCACGTAACCAATAAAATCTATTATACCATCTACAGATTCAACAGGCTCTCTCTCTCTCGTAACGTGTCTTCTCTCTCTCTCTCTCTCTCTCTCTCTCTACCCTCAACTCTCTCTCTCTCTCTCCGTCTCTCTCTCTCTCTCTCTCTCTCTCTTTTCAGTTCCCACAGATTCTCATTCTCTCTCAACACCAATTAAATGGATATTTAAAGAAACACAATCTTTCCTACAAAAATAGATTTATTATTCAAACAACCCAACAAGAAATGAATTAAACAAAGAAAAGATTAAAATGCATAATAAATGAATTATCAAGTCAGATAAAAAGTCTGAACTGCAAATTTACACTTCTGACTAAAGAAGTCTCACTATGGCTAATAGTCTTACTCTGGCTCATCAAAACTCCCACACACTCCAAATAGACATTATACGTCATAGTCTTAAAGTCAACCACATGAAATTATCCACTACATTGCAAAGATTGCAGTGTCCTTTCTCCCGACAGCAATTCCACAGACATCTGTTGGAAAAATTAAACAATGAGTAATCTCCCACAAATATACAAGTGTATGACATAATAATGAAAGTCTAAAATGCATGGGTTAAATAAAACCCAAACACAATAAAATAGAATATTAAAGTGACATAAATGACTACACCATTCTTCACAAGTTCATAATGATGTCTTGAAATATGGTAAATTCACAAGTTCACATTTCACCCAAAAAAGAGAAGTCTGGATTTACCTTATCTGCCGTTTCTAAAGATTGGAAACACACAAAGCTACGTCTGGACGATGCAGTTCTATCACGTTAATAATCGATCAGAACTAACTTTTGGGCAGATTTTTGGCACAATCAATCAATATTTTCTACGTGCACGAACTTACGTACTCGCATACCAGCCTGGTCGGCAATATTGCCTGACAAATCAAGCCAATATTGTGCTGTTCATCAAGCCAAAACAGCTGAAGTCTCTCGAACTATTTGCTGACTGCAATGATTTTGCAACTCTTACCGTCCCAGTTACACTTTGAAAGCATCTCTTTCCTTCATCACACTTATGACTGAATATATATAGTAATTCTAAAATGAAATATATTATCCCATCATATATATATATATATATATATATATATATATATATATATATATATATATATATATATATATATATATATATATATATATATATATATATATATATATATATATATATATATATATATATATATATATATATATTATATATATATATATGTGTTTATTGTTTAGAATGTTATTTAGAATAGTTTATATAATATAAATTAATATATATTTATATATATATCTATATATATATATATATATATATTTATATATATATATATATATATATATATATATATATATATATATATATATATATATATATATATATATATTATCTATATATATATATATATATATATATATATAATATGGCTATATATGATAATATATATATATTTCGTTTTCAAAATGTGTTTTAGTTGGAAATATGCATCTGTGGAGACAGGTAGCAACAAATTTAATTTAGCCCTGTTATTCTGACTTCTTTAATGTTCTGGGAAAATGCAAAAGAGGGAAAACAAAGGAGTTTTCATATGAGCATAGGGCTCTGGTTACTGAGGAAATATTCAATAACTTTTATGGGCACATTTTAAAGTAGTGTATTTACCTAAATGACATTAGTACAGGAAAGAAAAACTCATTAATTGAATGAAACTGGGAATTCCAGCCACAGTCCGAGAAGCTTCCACGAAATAGGATCCCTCTGAAATGAGAGATATAAATATTTATTTCAAAAGTAATGAAAATAGACTTTAAGAATTTATAAGAATTCTGAAACTATAACTGGGGTGCCAAAGGGTAAATTTGAATTTTCCCCTGCTGATGCAAGATTTTTTTGAGACATTATTTAAGGAGATTTCTGGCTTTTTCCTTAAGACAATATTACACGAGACAAAAAAGCGTGATTGAAGATACATTTTCTTTCCAGGGCACTTTATTTACATGCAGATAATTGAGCAAGACTGGGCGCGTCATTAGAAGGCAGTCCGTGGATGACAAGCAATCACCGAGGGCCAAGTTTCTTTTACGTGGTGAGATGCAAGGGCTTCCGTTTCATTTAAATTTATGGGGACTTCACGAAATCAATGCAATGGCGTGTGGGCTGAGGAATATATGGGCACGAGGAGAATATTTATTATTTTGGAAAGGGCCACTGGTTTAATTAAGGGCATCCGTTTGGGGCCAGGTGTTGGGGACATCTTAATTTCATATCTTCCAGCCCGCGTGTGTGCCATACTGACCTATACATTTAATTTTATCCCCTCCTATCCCTCAATATTTGTATATATACAGATGTTTTGACTCATTGCACTCTTTTATAAGGGTATTTTGCCTGAGGATACACCCAAGCCAGATTACTTTTGCTTCGGGTTGAAGGAAAGATCTTTATCAAAAATATCCTTTTAATCTTTTTAAACCCTTGTTTTAAGTCGATAGACAGAATATTTTTCTCTCGATCGGCCTAGCCCCTTCATAAATGAAACACAACAGAACAACCAACAACAACACTTAAAGGGGAGGCAACTTATACATTATATTTGTATAATTTATATCTTATTATATTTATATATATATATATATATATATATATTTATATATATGTGTGAAATGTGTGTTGTTGTAAATATGTATTTATATTGTATAATTATATATATATATTTGATATATATATATATATAAATATATTGATATATTATTTATCATATATATATTTATATATTATTGTATACACACACACTTTTGTATTATTTGGAAATATCAAAAGAAATTTTGTAATTTGTTTAAACTTTAAGGTAGGCAACTAAGAGATATATGAAAATAGGATGATCATATTTGGTAAAACACATACGAGGGTAGTAATGTTAATGAGTTTCCAAACTCCGTTTGACACCTGTCAGGTGTGGATCTGAGGTGGGGTATGGTCTGTTTATCAGCAATTCCCCTTTATTAAATTTTTTTAACCAAATAGTTTTACTATTACACTCCTACCTCGAATTTCTGGCCTGAATGGGATATGGAGCCTCCAACGGTTGTGTATACCTTGTCATTTCATACTGTTCTTAAATAAGTATATTATATTTGTTTTCTCACACTCTATCATCAGTATTATTCAATGGCTTGAAAAATAAAGTGAAAATCAGGATCTATCTTATTTTTACCTGTAATAATGTGTATAAATGAATCACGTGATTGGTTTGAAAAGTACAATAATTTATCATATCCCATATAAATATATATTACTATATATATATAAATATTATATAAATGAGTATCCGTCAAGAACCAATATATGATATATATATACCAAGAGGAATTATAATTGATAGGTGGGTCGTCAATTCACCAGCCTGAACCCTGACAAGAGAACCAACGACGTTCAGTGATGATAGCAGACAATTTGGTTTTTAAGCCGTTCACTTCACACGCACACACACACATTTATATATATATATATATATATATATATACTATATATATAATATATATATATATATATATATATATATATATATATAATATATAGATATATATAGATATATATATATATATATATATATATATATATATATAATATATATATATATACATATATATATATATATATACATATATATACATTAGGTGTATATATATATTACATATATATATATATATATATATTATATATATATATATATATATATAAATATAATATATATATATAATATATATATATATATATATATATATATATGTATAAATTTGTCAGAAACATATATATATTTATAATGTATAAATAAATTTTCGACTATAAATACATACACACATATATACACCTTTATGTATGTATATATGGTTGTAGTTTATATTATATATATATATTCAATATATATTTATATATTATTAGAATATATAATCTATTTTTGTCTGTATGTGCAGTTGAAGCACAGTATAGCAAAATGCCCTGCTAAAATACCAAGTCCTTGAATTGTGGCCGACCTCTAAATATTGTTGAAAACCCTTTCGATGAATCTTTGTGCAATCCTAGATCAGAGTAGGATCGACGGTATGATAAATTTGACGGAAAAAGATACCTTTCCTGCATTACTTAAAAAACTGTTAAAATATTCTGAGATAATATCGCATTATTAAAAATATCTCGTCCAAACTTGGCATCTGAAATATAAATATTGAATCCTTTTCTTCTTACATTTAGACGTTCCAATTCAAATCCTATTAAATTTTTAAGTTTAAGAGCAGTCCAATAAAAAGCTAAGACTCTCACTACTACAATCAAACCGTATTTTCCTCATTGCACATAACAGCATTTTTTTACTAAGCAGTTTGTCACACACCTAATGAATTTCTAAGGTATGCCATATGCTTTATAAGACGACTTTATAGAGAGAGTCAGTACTGTTCTTGTAATATAGAGAGAGTGACTTCTCACTCTGTATCAGAATAACAAAATTAAACAACAGATTATTAAAAATCCCTACAGGCAGCTGTCCCTCTCCTCCAGACTGTTTGTTCCTTATGAATAAGTAAATGCAATCTTTATATGGCATACATTAGTATGCATCCACAGTGCACAATCGCACCAAATAAATATTTATATTTATATGAAACATGTATACATAAAAGTTATTAATATATATATATGTAAACATTAAAAATGGTAATCATCTCTAAAACAAGCCTACTATCAAAGAAAGTTTTCAAGGCAGAGTTAAACATTCATACTTGAAACGGATTTAAATATAAGTGCAATATCTCTCTCTCTCTCTCTCTCTCTCTCTCTCTCTCTCTCTCTCTCTCTCTCTCTCTCTCTCTCAGGTCTATAATATATATATATATATAATTTATATGATATAAATATATATATAACTAGATATATAAATAGATATATATATAAATGGATATTATATAGTTATATATATCAATTATATTATATATATCATATTTAAATAATAATTTCTTTACATATATAACTGTGTGGATATCAATATGTGTGTGTGTGTATTTGTATTACAAATCTTCAACCTCTTTCCTTTTAATACCAGTATCTTTTATTAAAGAAAACATTTACATATTTAATTTCCAAGAAACTGTTATCACTATAAATTTAGCAATGGCACGTTATGTAATTCTTTAAAAAAACAAATTTTAATATGAAATTTTCAGATTCTTTTAACAGAGTCGTGTATGTTCTTTTCTGTAATGAATAATACTGAAAGTATTAAGACTGAAACTATGATGAAACTATTAACTCAAATATTTCATTTGAAAAAGCATCATCGACACAGTTTTTAGTATAAATAACTAAACTTCTTCCTGGAAATTATATATAAAACATTATTTTACCTTTTAACATTATGATTCTTCATCTATTACTCTGCTTTTTTCACGATACAAAATCTTCAAATTCGCCTCAAATTCCACCATTTTCGGTTTAACCTAAAGTACACCAAACTCTTATCCGGAACAACTGTTACGAAAAGCATGTAGGTTAATTGTCAAAAGAATAGTTAATCCAATAAAAGTAAAGATTTATATTTTTAATTAATCTACATCAATCATTGACAAGAAGACAAAAAGCTCAAAAACATACCTATTTTCCTACCTATCCAATCTATGCTATTCCCACAAAGTCTCAAAAGTCTTTCGGTCATTAAAAGTTAATTGCAGGTGTCCTTTTTAATTACTGTTTTGCATAAAAGAACCACAAAGAAAAATTTAAGCTTAAAAATAGTCCTTCAAAACGTGGTTCTCTGACAATTCACCGTCGGCGTTTTCAAAAATTAATCAGGTTTCATTTTCCCCTCGACGTTTACATAGCTAATTAACATTCAACCCACTTCAATCAATTTCCACAACTTCTATCAAAACATAAGACGCATAAAAGACGACCAAAGCTTTTTTCCCCCCTACTTAACATCTAAGACCTGGCCCTCTCCCCAGATCCCTTTCTTCGTCCACATCAAGTCTTCCTTTACTCGTTTCATTTTTCGCCTATTTTACTCATTTCATCTTTACTCCCGCATCCTTTTCTGAGCCAAATTACAAGAACCCCATTTGGAACCATCACGTGTGGAACGCAGAACGTCGTCGCTTTCATCGAGACCATTTCATTTACATGCCTTTTCCATATCCGGTAATATAATTCTCGCGTTTTCCAACACCTTCGTCTTCACTGATTTGCTTCCTGTTTTTCGTTTCCTCCGATGAATCGAAAAACACAGGGACACTCTGAAGCAAAGAAAGAGTTTAAAAGGGCGTGAGGGAGGAGGGATGGCTGTAGCATCAGAACGGAACTCCGACAAAAACAATATTTGGAGCCTCCTTTCCCCTCATTAATATACCTATGAGGGGAAAAATCAATCAATTCCGCTGTCGGCACCAAATTTGATAAGACCAGGGGTTTTAAGTTGATGCAATATGATAGGCTGGGTGCGATGAAACCTGATAAAGTGGGAAAACTGAGGGGAGTGCACAAGGGGAGAGAGAGGAAGAGAGAAGGCGAGAAAAACTTGGTCAAACTGCGGTGGGATACAGATTGAGGAGTGGATGCTATGGGAGGAATCTTCTGTGGGGAAACGGATGACGGAAACACTAAAGGAAAAAAAATTTATTTAAGAGGCAAATTGTGCAAAATAAAGTACACAGATGTTATTTGCCGGAAAACAATTCATCATTAGAGCCCAAATGGAGAGAGAGAGAGAGAGAGAGAGAGAGAGAGAGAGAGAGAGAGAGAGAGAGAATAGAGAGATTCTGCAATACAACATTAATACGAAATCCGTAAATATCAATCTATGCAGACAAGCACATAAATTCACCTGAATTCGAGAAGGCCGTTGCTGAAAATGCCACTGATTATTGGCCTGTCAAGCAACGCTCACCAGGGATAACTGGTTGAATAAATGAATAAGCGATCTGGCGCCCTACATACATAGGTTCCTGAAAAGTAACATTCTACACAAAAATTTTATGGCATTTTCAAAGCTTCCATGTTAAAAAAATTTTCTTGCAAGCAATGGAAAAGTCTTTAACTATTTGAACACACCAAAAATTTTCTCATAATCTGATTTCAGTTTTGATATCAGGATATAATTCTCAACAGGTTTTCCTTGTTTTTTCAACATAATTACGTGTGTTCTAAAACAATGGCAGTGCATATTTCTTTATAATCACTGTTATTTACTACGACTGCTGCTAATGCTAAAATCAGTAATTAAGGAAAGATTTTAGCCTCTAGTTAATCGTAGTAAAAGTAGCGATGATAAAAAAATTTAATTACTACCATTGTTTTATGACATAAACGCTATTGCGTTGGAAAAAATCTACTTAGATTACATCCCGATTCTAAAACTGAAATCATTTATATACAAATTCCAGATACATTTCATAGTCATTATATCTCAAGTTTGATATATGTACCAGTTACACCTTTCAAACTTTTAAACTACAATTATAGTTTAGGTATGACCATTTCTCTAAAATTGTCAGACGGGTCTAAATAGCTCTTTTCTAAGACAAATCCATGAGAAAAGAATAAGGGAATGCGGAGGGTACCGATTCGTCACACAAAACTACCTAAGTTAGGTGGGTCCGATAAAACATCAATTAAAAGGAAACAGAAGTATAAGCCATAAAATTTTGCCTACCTTTATCAATAGATATGAAAAATACATATCATGTCGCTGCGCTTTGACAAAGAAAAAACGCAATCGGATGGCGAATCATTAAAAACCAATAAAAAAACAACATAAAATGGTCGAAAACAAACGGGAAAAATCATCGTCACAAATGTTGGCAAAGGAGTTGTTGTAGCGGATTAAATTTGCCGCTAAAGTTCAGAAACAAGAGATTTGAGACATCGGCATCACAACCTCCTCCCATTCATCCACCCACCCCTCCCTGTCCACAAACATCCTCCCGGTCCCCTACCCAACAAACAGTTTAGACAAACTATAAAAAAATCCATCCCTGCATTAGTTAATTACTTGTGACTTTCCTCCATTGTTTCGGGAAGATAAAAATTTTCATATAAATTTATCTCATTTGCATATTAATAATTTTCCCGACGAGAAAAATTCTTCACATCAGCTCGCAAAAAAAGTTAATTTTGACTATTTTACCTGCTCTGCTATTTATACAAACACAACAGTTGAGGAAAAAACAAATATTCGATACTTCGTTTCAGAAAATATTCTCAGGTAGGGCTGTGATGGAAAAATTCAAATACAAATTTTCCCTAAAGGATCATTAAAAATGCCGGAATTTCAAATTAAATTTCAACATTTTTTCCAGAAGATAAAAATTAAATCTAAAAATATTGATTGGTGGGGACATACACTCACGCACATAAACGTGCACACACGCACACGCACACACACACGCACACCAGAGACAGGAGAGTGGCCCTTGCTGATGTTGGAAGCTGGTGAATAACGAATAGAGGTGATATTTAATGGTATCATGCAGATGTGTCCTCTGTGTTGATTAAAATCACACTTCTTACTTCACCTGGGCACTCGGAAAGCACCAGGTGTTCAGGTGGGGAAGGAGAGGATAAGGGAGGGAGAGAGAGAGAGAGAGAGAGAGAGAGAGAGAGAGAGAGAGAGAGAGAATGAACCCCAGTAGGGAACGGACACTGTTGCCTGGGTGAGAGAACTATAGCAGAAAAGCACACAACGCACCCAGCATTCACGGCGACATAAGATTAGAAGTTCGGGACGAATTTATAAACGCGTTTGCGTAATCACCCGAGGAGGCCTATGTTAAAGAGTTATACTTAACAGAGAGAATACATTCCCATGTATCGAAAGTCACAAGAGAACTTCTCATTCAGGTGCGAAATAACAAATTTGGAAGTACTTGGTTCCTCAGATTTCTGTTAACTTCATCGTCATTTTTCATACAATATTCCCGTGAATAAAATCATATTAACAGCACCGTTCGTGATTTTCGGTGTCTTGGCTTAAAAAACTCGAGCAATTGAAAACATTTTTGAAATAACAAATCAAAAGATCAATAATAAAATTTCTTTTAAACACAACGGATATATAACGTTAAACACATTTATGTAAAATTACATGTATATATATATACATACATATCATACATACATACATACATACATACATACATATATATATATATATATATATATATATATATATATATATATATATATATATATATATATATATATATACTTGACACAGGAAAGGGAAATACTCAGGAAACATATCCCGAGGACGACGGACGAAACCACACATCACTAGGCTGTCTTATTTATTTTAAAACCAACGTTTCGTAATTTTGTATTGAATTACATCTTCAGGGCTGTACACAGAAAAGATAAAAATAGAAACAGTTCAAAGTACATTTACAATAAAAATGAAATAAATAAGAATAAAAACACAACCAACCCTCAAGACTTAACAATCTTAGAGTCGTTATTTATAAAACAACTTGTACCATCATTAAATACTCATACATCCGCTGGTCAATTGTATTTAGCTTAACTCCTTACTGTGGTGGCTTCTTTCCATTTAGTTCCTTACTGTTTCACCTCTAGGTTGGTTGTGTTTTTATTCTTATTTATTTCATTTTTACTGTAACATTTTAAAGTGTATTCTAAGACTGTACTTATAACTGTTTTTATGTTTTTATCTTTTCTTGTGCACAGCCCTGAAGATGTAATTCAGTACAAAATTACGAAACGTTGGTTTTAAAATAAATAAGACAGCCTAGTGATGTGTGGTTTTCGTTCGTCTTCCTCTGGATATGCTTCCTGGAATATATATATATATATATATATATATATATCCGTATATATATATAATATGATATATATATATATATATATATATATATATATATTATATATATATATATATTATATATATATATATATATATATATTTAAAAATATATATATATATATATATATATATATATATATATATATATATATATATATATATATATATATATATATATATATATATATATATATATATATATATATATATATATATATATATATATATATATATATATATATATATATATATATATATATATATATATATATATATATATATATATATATATATATATATATATATCATTTATATATATATATATATATATCATACATACATACATATATTATTATAAGTTACAAGAAGTCATGCACAGCCAACCCTTAGTTTGCCCTTTGCTTATCAAAAGTAGAATCGTCGCTGCACAGCCAATCCCAGTTGAACTAGATATGAACACACTAAAACTTATCAACATTTTGATCTGTCCCCTTCCTTTATCTGAAACAGATATTTAGATGTCACAGTCGAGATGGGCAAAGATAAGAAGCTGAGTGCTACTCCCTTAAGCAGCTTAGCCCAACTGAGCTGCTTAAAGCAACCATTCTAAAGGCAGATTGAGCTGGCTGAATTTTCTTTCCACAGGATACCTGGGGAGATATGCAGATGGCCGGAACACCTGGAAAATAACACATCTTGGCACATGGTTACCATACTCGGGAGATCTCTGCACATGGTCAACATACTTGGCAGAGATCTTAAAAGGGGCTAGGACAGGAGAAATCTTTCTAGTTAGCCAGAGCAGTTGTACTTGCGTGAGAGGTGCTGAGAGGCCCCTTCCCCCCCCCCCTTACCCCCTGTCCACACCCGACTCCAGACTCGACTCCGATTCTACAGTCATCCTCTGAATGGACCGTCCAAGTGATTAGTGTGCCGTACCATTTATGTGATTGTCCCTCGTCAGTATTCATCTGAGACCCGCTTCCCCAAAAGGTAAAGTACGAGTGAAGACCTTTCAGTCACGACAGTTTGCCATTAGAAGTGTTTATTGAGTGCAAGTATTCCACTCTGTCCTTGTACTATTTTATCCAGTGCCATTGCCAATGTTCTGTGTTCCAGTGTAAAGTGTCCATTCATTCCTTGAGTCATTGTATGTGTTATATTCTCCTTTACTGGCATATAATTAAGTCTCTATTGCAGAGCAACTTTGCTGTCGACTTACCTTGGACTGTGCCTTGCCATCATTCAAGACTCCAGTAGGAAGATCTTCATGCATTGCAAGCCTCCTAATAAATCATTTAATCATTTTCCTTTTGATTCTTTTCTGTAAATATAATTACTTAATTTAACTAAAGTCTTTACGTAAGATTCCCCTCATGAAGTAGATCCTAAGCTCATTGAATCTTCCACATTTTTTCTTTTTCTTTTATGATCCCTTAACATAATGTCAGATTTCAAGGCCAAATTAAAGAAAGATCCGTTGCCGGCCTGTAAAGCATCTTACGAATGTAGAAATCCAGTGAAATACATAAAAATGGTGACCTTCCCGAATAGATCTTGTTTGCAGTTGCAGTTTCCCTCTATTGTTGCTTTGTTGCATTTGCAGCTCACGAAATCAGTGACTGTGCAAAGCTAAGCTGGATGTGAGACAAATTCTGAACCTGGTACCAAGAGCACAGACCAAGAGAGTTCCACATAAGTAATGTGTTTATATTAGCAAAGAATTTTTTTTTTTACAATCGTTACTATTCCTAGGAAATTAGGAATAGGGATGCATGTCCACTGAGAGAAGGGAACCGCTGTATTAGATTTTGTTGATGCATGCCTTTCAGGATAGGTAGTTAGGAAATAACCAGTGCTAACCATTTTTCATTTCGAGGAAAACTGCGAAAGAAATTCCTCTGTGGTAAATTCTCACTTTGCCATTTTCTTTCAAGGAATAGTGCGAAAGAAATTCCTCTGTGTTAAATTTTTTGCATTTTCGGAATAGTGAATTATTTAGGCGCAGACGAACTCCCCTGTGGGATAGGATCAGCTTGCATTGCTGAAATACTCTCTCTCAGTTTTAACTAAAACTCAAATTAGGTGTTAGGAAGGTAAATTTGAACTCCACTTCTAGGAAAATTACGAGGTCATTTTTACTATTATCTGCTCACCCAGGAAATTCCTGCAGTCAGGAGACCAGACAGTGTTTGTAAACAGAAGGGCTCATTCAACCAGGGTCTAAAATAACCCACATTGGTGAGTTGGACAACTTTCACCCCGGCTCCCTCCCGCATGCCTGCCAAATCTTCATTCCTCGCCCGAGTAGTGTTCCTTTAAGAATTGTTCATACTCGGGCCACTCTCAGCGAATTTTTTGGGGGTTTTCTTCTGTTAGTAATTTCCAAGTCCTACGGGACAAATAAAATTTCCAAGTATTACGAGACTCCACCAAATTGTAAGTCCTTTGAGGTGAGAATTTTCAAGTCCTATGGGGCAAATCCAAATTTCAAGTCTTATGAGACTCAACTAAATTCTAACTCCTATGAGGTGAGAATTTCCAGGTCCTAATAGGCAAGCCCAAATTCCAAGTCTTACGAGACTCACAAATTCTAAGTCCTACAAGACGAGAATTTCCAAGTCCTGTGGGGCAAATCCATTATACGTCTTACGATTCGCTAATGTCCTACATGACGCCCCGTCCTACGTGACGCCCATCCAATTCTACATCCTAGAGATGCCCACATCCTACATGACACCCATCAAATTCTATGTCCCATGAGACGCTCGTCCTATGTAATGCCCATCCAATTCTACGTCCCATGATGCCCACATCCTACGTGACACCCATTCAATTCTATGTCCTTTGAGATCTCCACATCATCGTGATGCCAATCCAATTTACGTCCTATGAGACACCCACATGACGAGTTGCCATGCCCCAATTGAAAAAGCCCCAATTCTGACACCCGTCCTAGGAGGACCCCCATCCTACATGACACCCATGGAACACCTACTTCCTACAGGACGCCCATTCATCCTGACGCCCACATGAAGCCCATGTGATGCCCATGTCCTACAGTATCAATTCTACTACAGATGCCCACGTCCTAAGTGATGCCCATCTCGCTATCCCCACAATAACTAGCCGAGGCTGCCCAGAATAGAATATATTTCACCTTAAAAATTGGTTCCCAATTCCATTTGCTTTTTTAACCTTAGAACGCCCCTGCCAACTAAGTTTGAGAAAATGCCTACTTCAGAGCCCACACAATGAGGACTTTAAGTTATTTATGCAGGCAGGAAAGGACATGGAAATGTTGGGCAGGGGTTCTGGGACTGGGTCCAGGGGCAACTAGATACTGCGAAGGCAGAAAGAGAGGCAGAAAGAATTGCCCAGGAGAAAAAGAGAGGAGATGGAGAGGCAAGAGAGAGAGAAAGAGAAGCAAGAGAAGGAGAAAGAGAGAGGAGCGAGAACGACAGTGCAACCATGACCTCCAGATGTTAGCCCGCAGAATGCAACCCCCATCCTGTGGTGGGGATGAGCACCCTCAACCAAGCCCAGTCGTTTATGCCTAAATGGACAGAGGCAGAGCCCGAAGTATGGCTTGGGAGGGCCGAAAGAGTCCTGGAGTGCTGCACCCTCTCTCCCGCAGAATTCTCCCTTGTTCTCACTAAATTCCTGGCAGGGAAGGCACTCATTGCCTACCATGCCCTTTTGGTAGAGGATAGGGGAAATTGGGAAGCCGTATGCCAAGCGGTCACCAAAGGTGTACTAGATTACTGAGCGGTGGAGGAGGCATTGGAGAGAGCAGACACAAGAAGCAGGCCATACTTTGTCCGACTGGGTGTACCACTCTGAGCGGTGTTAGCAAAATGGTTTGAGTAAGGGCTACCAGCGCCGCTGGTACTCGAGAAATTTAAATTTGAGCATTTCTTATGCTACGCCCCTCCTGCCCTGGCCACACATGTAGTAGAAAAAGCCCCTGCAACACTCACCGAATGTTGCTGAATAGCATACATGTGGGAGACTCACCACCCTCAGGAGGGATCCATGCAGCAGAAGATATATCCCCCGCCCTTCCTCAGAGGATCAGCTTCCCTAAGAATGGAAACTTGGGCAAGCCCTTAACATGCCCATTGTATAAGGACGGGGCATTGCACTGACCAGTGCCGAAATTGGCCCAAGACTCCTCCCATCCACCTCCGAAGATAACACAGCCGCCGTCCTGCTACTGCTCCCCAATCACCAACCACAGCGGGCACCGGCCCCTGGCGGAAGTTCCACCATGAGATATGCCGCGATTGCGAAAACGGGACATTGCTCCTTCACATACAAGCTTTGCCCTCGTTACAACCAGCCAAAGACAGTAGGCAATGTAACTTGCCATAAACGGCCCACAGGGTGGATTGGGCTTGAGTCCATGAGGGTCGCGCCTCCAGACAGGTTCAGTCCTCACCGGGAATAAGAATATATAATAGACACCAGGTCGGAGGTCAGCCTGATAGTGCGTAGCAAAGTCCCCCTTGGAGCCGCCATTCAGGAAGATGAACGAATGACAATCCTCTGGGTGGATGGGGATAAAAAGGACCTTCTGACTGTCTGCTTAAGGGTCACCACAGGCGATGACTCTCGAGAGAGGGAACACCTTTTCAGTGCAGCTGAGATGCTCACCACAGGGAAACCCCTCCTGGGACAAGATCTTGTTCAGTGGAGGGATCTTTCCATCCATCTCCTCTGCCTACAGCCCTCTGACCCCGTGGCCGCCCCATGGCCTCCCCAATCGAAGCAGAAGGATCTGCATCCCCCTGGGATGTCTCTAGGAACGATCCTGTAGCTCCAGGAACCACCCCCTGCCCCCAAGGAGGCCAAGAATACTCCGGCCCCTACCACCCTCCTCATTACCAGAGCTGCAGCTGCCCTGCCCTCCCTTGCGAGGGAAAGACTAATCGAGGAGCAAAAGGCGGACTCTTCAATCAGCTGCCTCCGCAGTGAGGCTGCCACTTGCAAGGATGCCCTCACTGATTTGATAAAAGACGCCTTCTTGCTGGAAGACTATCTCCTATACAAAGTAACCAGGGCGCCGAGCGAGCCATCCCAGGTGCACCATAAACTCGTGGTAATCCCCCTGACTCTGCAGAAGGATATGCTAAGCTTGGCACATGACAGCATCAGTGGGCACTTCAGTGTCAATCGCACCTCTTGTGCCGTCGAGAGCAAGTTACACTGGCCGGACATCTGAAAGAGCATAAAGCAATTTTTTGCTTCCTGCCCCACCTGCCAAGTGGCAGGAAACCCAAACGAGGTAGTCAGCAGGGCCCCCGTCAGGTATATCCCCTCCGCCGGCGTTCCCTTCGGGGAGGTCATCATTAACTATTTCACTCCACATGGGAGGATGAAAAGTAAATTGAGGAACGCCAAGAGCCTTACCATCACTGACTGCTTCATGCGATACCCGGAGGCAATTCCAGTAAGGAATGAGAGCTCGAAAAACGTGGTGAAGGCCCTGGTAAAATTCTTTTTTAGATTCAGGTTCCCTGCCGCAATACAAACAGATCAGGGTTGACACTTTATGTCGGAAGAATTCCGTGATGGCATGGCCAGCCATGGAATCAAGCACTTCCACTCAACGCCCTATCACCCAGAGAGCAAAGGAATCATCAAACGATTCCACCAGTCACTCTCTACGACACTCAAAAAATTGGAGCATGAGGGAGGTAGCTTGTGAGGGGACAACCTCTCGTACGCCCTTTTTGCCGCCCGCCCCGCTATTGTATGCCCATTCCACCTGGTCGCCCCTTGACCTATTACTGTATTTGATGCATGTGCGGACCCCGCTCATGCAGATTGGGCAGAAGAATTGCCCACCATTCAGAAAAATCCTCAGGCAGCTTGGGTGGTAGCCCAGGCCACAGAGGTGGCCACCCAAGAATTGGTGAAGATAAAATTTGATGAGACCACCTGCTCCCACTCCTTCAAAACAGGAGATCAGGTCCTTGTACTCCGGACAAGTGTCACAAGACCCCTCGAAACCCACTTCTCGGGCCCCAACCAAATCTTGGGAAAGCTTGGGGACTTGAACTACCTAGTACGGTAGATTGCGGGAAACGGAGGACCAAGTGGCTCCACATAAATCTCCTGAAACCATACCAGATACATAGCGAGGAGACAACCGAAGATGATACATCCACTCCCGAGGCAGTAGTTGGTGCTGCTGCCTGGCCTATATGCTCGTCACTAACTCTGAAATCCTCAAGAATCTGGAAGTCATCACCCCAGGTCTTGCTGCTGCCCACAGGGAAGATATCCGCCGGTTATTAGACTGAAACTCACAAGTCATCAGAGACACCCTTGGGTGCACAGATGTGTTACAGCATTCCATCAATATCAAAGAGGGCTTGAAACCCATTGCTCAGGGATACTATTGGGTCAACCAGGATAAGGCCCGTAGGATCGAGAAGCAGGTCCAGCTCCAACTCGACCTCTGCCTTATAGAGCAAAGCCACAGCCCCTGTGTCTCCCCAGTAGTTCTTGTGCCTAAGGAGGGCGGTGGAGATTGACTTTTTGTCGATTTCAGGAAGCTGAATAAGGCAATGGAGTCAGAACCTTGCCCCCTTCCCCTGATTGAGGCTTGCTTAGACAGCCTAGGAAGTGCCCCCTATCTAAGCAAGATTGATTTGGAGAAGGGCTATTGGCAAGTCCCGCTGTCTGAGGAGCCGCGCCCTCGGACAGCGTTCATAACCCCTAGTGGAATATACCAATGCAAAGTTATGCCATTCGGGTAAAAAAATGCTCCCAGCTGTTTCCAACGTTTGATGAACGAGGTACTGGCGGGCATAAAGAACTGTGTGGTATGCTTGGACGACATCGTCACCTACGCCAGCACTTGGGAAGAGCACTCAAAAATCCTAGAACAAATTTTAACTGCCCTGGGAAAAGCCAATTTGGTGATAAATCTGAAGAAGCGCCAATTCGGAGTCAACCAAAATTACATACTTGCATCATCAAGTTGGAAATGGATGGCTAGCACCAAACAGGCAAACATAGAGGTCATAAGGAATATAGCCTACCCGCAAACAGAACAGGATGGCCAACGCTTCCTCGGGATGGTACAGTACTTCCACAGGTTCATCCTAAACTTTGCGGATGCTGCTACCATCATAAACCTCTTCTGGGGAAAGCAGCCCTTCAGGTGCACAGAAGAATACAAAAGGGCTTACGATAATTTAAAGCCGTATTAATGACAAAACCGGTCCTACATACCCCCAACTACGAACGCCCCTTTTGCCTAGCAGTAGATGCCAGCAACATTGGTATCGGAGCAGTAATGTTCCAAGAGAAAGAGGGAGTTAGGCACCCAGTGGCATATTATGCTAAGAAATTGAAGCCAGCTGAAACTCATTATAGTACTATCAAGAAGGAATTGCTAGGAATGGTGCTGGCAATGAAACACTTCGAGTCATACCATGTTGACCATACTTTCCCACTAATGGTGTATACTGATCATAACCCCCCTATGGTACTTGACTACATTTTGGAACCAGAATAAACGCTTAATGCGGTGGTGCCTCAATCTTCAGGACTATAACTGGAGAGTCGAGCACATCAAAGGCATGGATAACAAAATAGCCGATGTCTTAGCTCAACAGCATAGCGAGTAACACCCCGGGGCCCTTGCTAGCGCTGAAAACTCCATCTCAGGGCAAGAAAACCCAAAGGCAGTTCTGAGCCAATACTTTCAATCCAGGGGGTGTGGCCCACCAGCCAGATGGTGGTGGCACGTTCCCCTGCCTTCTTGTAATTCAAGGAACTTCATTCCACCCTCACCCCTTTCTTGTGATTGTATTAATGTTAGAAGCTCTTTGATACCTTCGTTTGAATTTAATATATTAGGTGAGAACGAGTCGTATCCCCTGATCATCCTTTAGGCACTCAGTGCCACCAAGGCAGTGCCGTGTTAGACACCACCCATCAGTACTCGAAAGAAATAACACAAGAGGTGTATCATAATGATAAGAAGCCTCTTATAGACAAACTAACAGCATGCTGCTATCTCATTAGAATTAAGGAACTTATATGTAAATTAATTCTTAAATTTTGTCACCTGCCTCAAAATTACCTTGTCCTTGTAATCCTAAAAGCAATGTATACCTTATGATTGAAATAAAAATTAATGTACCATGTTAAGGTAGTTTAATATTAATGAGTGTTGAAAGTAAATTTAAAATTTTTCCATTTTGCCTTGGGAATAAAGTAAACTAAAAGTTTCTTTCCATTTTGTGTTGGGAGAAAAGTAAAGCAAAGCATCTGTGCCAACTTCTTGAATATCAAAATGCACACCCGAATGAAGGTGCGTATGTTTTCTTCTGTGGGGAGCTATTATAAGTTACAAGAAGTCACTACACAGACAAACCTTAGTTTGCCCTTAGTTTATCAAAAGTAGAATTGTCGCTGCGTAGCCGATCCCAGTTGACCTAGACATCAACACACTAAAAGTTATCAACATTTCGATCTATCCCATTCGTTTACCTGAAACAGTTATTCTACAGTTATTCTCGGAACTGACCGTCCAAGTGATTAGTGTGCCGTACCATTCATATGATTGTCCCTCGTCAGTATTCATCTGAGACCCGCTTCCCCTAAGGTAAAGTACGAGTGAAGACCTTTCAGTCATGACAGTTTGCCATTAGAAGTGTTTTTTGAGTGCCAGTATTCCGCTCTGTCCTTGTGCCATTTTATCCAGTTTTATTGCCATTTTTCTGTGTTCCAGCGTAAAGTGTCCATTCATTCCTCGAGTCCTTGGCACCATCATTGCAGCCTCGAGTCACTGTATGTGTTATATTTTCCTTTACTTGCGTGTAATGTTTAACTCTCTATTGCAGAGGGACTTTGCTGTGGACTCATCTTGGACTGTGCCTTGCCATCATTCAAGACTCCAGTAGGAAAATCTTCAGGCTTTGCAAGCCTCCTAATAATTCATTTAACTATTTTCCTTTTAATTCTTTTCTGTAAATACAATTACTTAATTTAACCAAAGTGTTTATGTAACAATCCCCCATGAAGTAGAGCCCTAAGCTCATTGAACCATCCCCATTTTTATTTTTATTTTTATGATTTCCGTTAATGTAAAGTCAGATTTCCAAGGCCAAATTAAAGAAAGATCCGTTGCCGGCCTGTAAAACATCTTACAAATCTAAAAATCAGGAGATATAAACACAAAAAATACATAACACATACACATAAAAACACAGAAATTAATACATATATATAAATATATATTAAAATAGAAAAATAATAAATAAATAAAAATAAATATAAAAATAAATATATATATACACACAGAACATAAAATAACACATATGATAAATAATATACAAATTAATACATAATAACTATATAATTAAATATAAATAAAATAAATAATATATAAATATATATAAATATATATATAATATGAATAGATATAAATGTAATATATATATATATATTTAAAATAAAATGAAAATATATATAATAAAAAATATATAAAAATTATATATAGATCTATAAAAATAAATAAGATAAAAAAATATATAAATAATAAAATAAATAAATTAAATAATAAATATATATAATATATATATAATATAAACAGAATATAAATATTATATATATATAATATATATATATATATATATATAATATATATATATATATATATATATAATATATATAGTATAAAAATAAAATAAATGAATAAACAAGTAACAATAAATTGTTTAAATATTAAATGTAAAAAATATAAAAATAACTATTTAAAAATAAAATGTTGATAAATATAATAAATTAATTGAAAAGTTTTAAAAAATGAAATAAATATGTTATAAATAAAGTAAGGTATTCTCAAGATTAAATGGGTCAAAAACTTTTGACAAAACTTAAGAGGAGGTTTAAATCTGGGAAAATAAATAAAAATAAACTTGTAAATCAAGATGTTATCTTTTTCTAATTAAATTTTAGTAATTACTAAGAAAACAATGTGTCTGTGTGTGTTTTGGAGGTCAGGGTGTAAAATAGATTATTTATGAGAAAAATGATCATTCAAAGACCAACATTTATTGATTATTATTAAAAAGTCTTAGTAAAGACTCTTGGTTCGAGACCTCAGTTAACACTTTGAACATGCTGTTTGGAGGTAGGAAACACATTTAATTTCCCAAACTTTAGTTTGCTTTTTTTATTTATATATTGTCTTTTGTGTCAAAAATTTATTGTATTTTATTATTTTATAAGTAAAATGGGAGTTATTTTATATTTTTTCATTTCTTGTGTTTTTCATTTATTATTATTAATTTGTTTGATTTATCAGATGTTTATTATTTATTTTAGGTTGATTAGATTTATATTTATGGGGAATGTACTGGATTTGATTTTATTTATCTTTAATATTTTAGTTACAGTGGAAAGACAATAATTAGTTAAATATGATAGACTCATAATATGAATGATTTATTTAGCTTATGTTATTCAATTTTATTTCATTTATTATTTCTTGCAATTTAGTTATGTTTATTTTGTAAATAAATTTTTTTTGGGTAAATTCATTTATTGTAGACCTATTTTTAGAAAAGAAAGAGAGAGAATGATGCAGGTTGAGTAGGTGTAGATATTTACCAGTAGCTTATTTTGATGCAGTATCTTTACCAATAAAATTTATACGACTTATTTTTAGTAAACTTTTAATTTAATAAAATATTTTTGACTGGGTAACAGATTATTTGGTGGCTTAGTTATTTAACTACATTTGGATAAAATAGTTTACAGGTATTTTCCGAAGAGACTTATTTTATGAGAAATTAAGATTTTTATTTATTTATTTGTTTTTTATTTTGGTATTTACATGTTTCTTTGATGATTGATTTAGCTTGTTTTTTTAATCGAGACGACCTTTTAGTTATCACTGTTATTTCATTATTTAGTTTATTTGAACCTTTGTTTGTTTAGTGTGAATTATATGCGTTAAATTTATTGAAAATTTGTATTTAATTGTTTTTTCCAGGTTAGTCATTTAATTTTGCTGCCATCGTTGTTTCTCATTTATTGATTTACTCTTTTTTTCTTTGTTTATTACTTTATTTTTTATTAATTAATTTATCTTTTGTCCTTAGCATTTTTATTTGTTTTTCATAGGGGCATATGTGACGATTTAGTGACGTCATTTAGAGCATTTAATACTGTTTATTTTATCCCGTTTTTTTATTTATCTTTTATTTGTTTTTAATTATTGAATATTTCTTTTTATTTTTTTCATTTATTTATTGGCGTTTATTTATTTTTTATTTATTTATTTTTTTTTAAATGTTCACATCTCTGGTTACTTTATTATTAATTATTTATTTTTATTTTGATGTTATAGAATTTGATTTAATGGTTCGCATTTATCATTAGTATTTTGGATTTTGCTGAATTTTTTATTTTTTTTTTTTATTTACCTTTTTAGTTATATTAATTTAGACCATTTTAGTTCTTGAACTTTATTTATATTTTAATATGGGCTTATAGGCAAATGACTTATTTTTTTTTAATTTTTATATTGTTCACAATTTTTACATTTTATATCTTTATTAGTGTAGATTTATTTACTGGTTGATGTATTTCTTTATTTTTCTTTATTTATTTTTATAGATTTATCTTATTTTTATTTATTTATTTTTGTTTGGATTGGAGTTTTTTCCAAGGTTTATTTATTTATTTATTTTTGTTAAGATTAATTTATTCGGACAATTTTTAATTA
This sequence comes from Macrobrachium rosenbergii, assembly GCF_040412425.1. Classification (NCBI taxonomy): domain Eukaryota; kingdom Metazoa; phylum Arthropoda; class Malacostraca; order Decapoda; family Palaemonidae; genus Macrobrachium; species Macrobrachium rosenbergii. The sequence goes on along the minus strand of NC_089796.1, from coordinate 30,937,978 downwards.
GTCATTTATTTTTTTATTTTTACAGGACCTTTATTTTTTTATTTTAAGGATTTTTAAAAGTGTTATATGGAGCAGCTGGATCTGTAAAATGCAGTTTCATTAATCATGGAAGGCAAAATTTCCCCCAAAATTTTATTAAAAATTGACATGATTTTTTTAAAACGTTTAGATGTTTTTTTCCTTTTACGTGGGTTTTTGAAGACGATTTTACTTAAATATTGATTTTTTTAACGGAGTTTTCTTTTATATAGAATCTTGAGAAAATTAATATATCAGTGGACGTTAAACTAAAATCTATCATCAAAAAGTTTTGAACTCCCAAAAATATTACATAGAATTTATTAATTTTTTTTTCAAGTTTTTAAGCAATGTCGAAATAATTGGTAGATAGCTTTATTTTGGATAAAATAAATAGAAAATCTTGTAAAAATTAAATAAAAAAGATAAACAAATAAATTAAAACAAAGTTATGATAGGTTATAAACAAGAAATAAATATGATAAAATAATAAATAAAAGTTCAGATATTAAATTGGCATTAAAATAATAAATAAAAGGTACATAGATAAGTTTGTAAAAATAAATATTGATAAAACTAAATAAATAAAACGGTTGGCGGTTTTTAAATAAAAATATATAAATAAACATAAATGAAATTCAGAAATATAAAAATAAAGGTAGGAGAACTCCTAAAGGAAAATTAAAGAGGATAAATAAAAAACAAGACAAAATTTTAAAAAGATTTAACAAAGCAAAAAGGAAAGAGATAAAAGGGTTTGTTTCTTGTGATATAGGACTAAATAAGTGAACCCTCAAAGAAAATAACCAGTGATAATTAAGTGAAAATAAATAAAAATGTAAAAATTTTTATAGATAAGGCCCAAATATTAATTTGCTGAATTATGACTTGTAAATAAATCAATCTAAAGACCTAATAAATAAAAAGATATAAATAAATGGTCAATAAATAGGCTAATATGGGTTTGGGTTATGTCGATAAATATTTATCTAAAATAATAATAAACTTTACATAAACAGTTTTTATTATACAAGGGGCTGCTTTGGGGAATACTTTAAAATAAATACCAAAATGTCAGAGAAACAAAATCTCTGTTCAAAGTAGGTTGAAAAAGTATAAATAAATAGAAAAAATTAAAAAATGCCTTACATAAAATGGATAAAAATAAGTATGATGATAATGGATAAATAAAAATAATGAGAAATTAATAAAAAATAATAAACTTGTAAATGTGGGTAAAAATAAATGTTATAAATAATTTTAAGATGACGTGGTTCTTGGTCCTGGTATGGTTTCGTATGGTGAAAGTTCGAGAGTAAAAAAGTGTATATAAATCCAGTTGAACATCGAAGTGTGACCAAAGTGTAACGAAAGCTGAAGGGTACGCCTCTTGGGGTTCTATAATTGCAATGTGGGAAGGAGAAACCAATTGGGGTGGAATTACTAAACTGTTTCTCCTCCCCACGGCATTATTAGAAGGGTACTTAGCGCATCCAATTTTGTTGACTGGGTTGAGAAGATAATTCAGTTGCTATTGTCGGGGATCGAAATGTGGTTTTTCATCCTCAGATTTACAAGGCTAGGAGGCAAGACGAAAAGGATCGTTTAGCCAATGGATTTTGCTCCGGGGTGTGGAAGATGTTCTGCCAATCATAATGCAGCGGATCATGACCTCCCACTATTATTATTATAATAATTATCCCTTCATTAGATTATTTTAAGATTAGAGATTATCAGAACTGTTTGGTTAATAGCGGGAGGATTAGAATGTTTATTATTTTACAGTTCCTCGCCTTTAATTTTCCATTGTTAGCAGTGCCTGTCAAGGATGGTTCAGTCCATACGGATTTTGAGCTGACTTTTTAGGAAGTATTGAACAAGAAAACCATTCCTGATTATTACCCTGTGGCGTGTTTGCCAGGTTTATTTGTTGAGATTTGAGGGACAACGAAATATTTATTCTTCACTTGATCAGGTTCTGCAAAGGTCTTTATTTCTTTCTGTAACTGTTTCAGCTGAGAGAGAGAGAGAGAAGTACAGAGCTTTCTCTTTGCAGAAGAGACATTATGAGAGACGAGATGCTGTTTGATTTATCAGGTAGTCGGGGTTACATTTAAAGGCTAATGAATACAGTTTTGCATGGCTTGTTAAAAAACCCATATTTTATCTATTTAGATGATATATTGACGTCAGCACTGATTCTGTATGGAGGAACATTTAGAAGTTCTTGGGAATTTTTAGTGGGTTTGAAGATAAAATCAGCTGAGGGTAATTTTCTGAAGAAGCAGATAGTATATTTGGGTTCATGTCATTTCTAAGGATGGTGTTAATTGAATGAGGATAAAAAGTGGCAGTTGTGGAATTTTCTTTAGTGAATAAGAAAGAGATTCGAAGGTCATTCTTGGGCATGGAAACAACTTTTTTGAGAAGGTTTTGAAATAATGTTTGGCATCTCCTTTAACTGATGTCTTGAGGATGATGTGCATTTTTATGGAGATGGACAGCAATCAGCTTTTCAGAATATTGTTTGATGCTCTAGTTAATCCCCCAGTTTTGAAGTTTCCTGATTTTGAACGTTTTCATGTTGGTGACAGATGCCAGTCACGATGGGATGAGCAGGTCCTTGTTTTAAGTTCTATGGAAGACTCCATCCGATTGCATTTTACAGTAGGAAGTTTAAGACACGAGGTAGTAATGTTCACGTTTATGGTGCTTAGTGGACAAAAGAGGCCTTTGCCGTAGTGTCTAACTTAGTTCATTTTAAGATGTTTTGATGGGCATATTGCAGCCGTAATATTCGGTTCTTAATTATGAAAAGCTATCCGAATCTTTTTCAATAAGTTGATCTTTGCTAAAAAGAGCTAGGTGGTATCTGACTATCAGGTGATTTTGATTCCAAGCTTGGTACATAGAGTGGTAGACATAATGTTGCCAGCAGACACCCTTAGTAGAATTTTTCTGATTCAGATGGTACTGAATTTATCTTATGTATCTGGAATTGTAACTGGGATTGTTTCGTTGAATCAAAACGTGATTTTTGTAAGTTTTGGCAAATGAAAGGTCTATTTCTTGATGGGAATTAGTTAGGAATGGTTATAAGTTTGCCTTTTGCAGGTCTTGAACTAGAGGGTAATTTGTTAATTAGCAAGATTAGCATAACAGACTAAAGAAATAGTGAACAAAGTGGTGATTTTTGCAGCAATAGCTGTTCCTAGGAGTTTAGTATCTATTGTTCTGGATATTGTTCACTTAAAGTGAACAATTTGGATATTGAGAAGACATAACAGAATATATTGTGGGGACAATTCTTTTGAAGAATATGCTAACAAGTGAAAGACTTTAGGTGAGAGTTTTTCACTTACCAATAAGAAATAAGAATGACTTGTCATTCCTTGTAATTTGGGTTCATTTCTATTCCCAGTAGACTGTTTTTCTATGGTCCATATGGACCTGTTATCCAATTTCTGTGAATCTAGTTTGGCCATAGGCATATCCTGGTGGTTGTTGGGGATGAATTAACTAGGTTTCAGCAAGATTTTTTGAAGCATAGAGAACTGGAGTCCTGATAGGCTCTGCTCTGTCTACAAGGTCGTCTTGCATTCTTTAATGGATATTTTCATTACTATGGAGTTCCTGAGGTGATGATTATTATTTTTATTGGGTGAATTAAAGGCTATGTAAATTAGATAATAAGAAGGTCGAAATTGACGTTCTTATGATACTGTCAGGGAGAGTGATGTTAAAATTGGGATCGAAATTCCCCAGGTGCAGCATAGCATCAAAGAAGGTTAAAGTGATACAAAAGTTCAATGTCTCAATGAAGCACTATTTGTTTAGTTCAGTGGTCCGTTTTGATTTATTTAGTTTTACGTCTTGTTTTCAGTGGAATCACTGCTCTTTGTTTGCTAAAAGAGATATGTGCGTCTTGTTAAGAATCTTTACTTATTTTTAATTTCTTGCAACTTGTTGACTCTGGCGAATAACGCCATTCCAGATAGAGTTATATTCAGCTGATCAGTCAGTTTTTGTGAAAATAAACGAATGAATCAGTTGAATTATAAAGTAAAATTGGTCCTTTTATAAGGTTGTAGAAGTAAAGAAAGGGAACAGATTCGTTGTTACAGGATGAAAATACAGGAGTGTCTCTCTCGACACATATCTCTTAAAACTAAACACATGGTTAATGGATTTTGTACGTTGTTTCTGAATCTTTTCTTTGTCAACTGTTTTTTTTTCATTTTTCATTATAAAACAGCAAATTTGTTTGTTTATTTTTAACTAGGGGGGAAATTGGCCTATAGAGTTATACTAAAATCTACAATTGCCTGAGTTCAGTTGGGCAATGCTTTTAGTAAAATTAGGTGCATCATACCATCACTTTTTATGAAAGAACCCATAATTTGTTTGTTTATTTGTCTTTTCTTCCTTGTTTTGAGGTCTGGATACTTATGCAAATTGCTTCGAGCAAAGGGCTCCAACCATTGATTAGCTGTTATGGTCATATATAGCTTGTATGAATAACCTTTAATTTGTGTCCATTCATTATTCATCAGTTATTCATCACGATTAAAAAAGTCAATAGAAAAAGATAATAATGAGAAAGTCTAGAGGGTTTTATACTGGTGTTAAAATCTTCTGTTAAATGGGTTGCCTGAAGGAATGACAGTTTATCTATGAATTAATGATTGCATTTTGTCATAATTATGATAATTTTGTCTTCTTATCAAATTAAGTTCTTGAATATTAAGAAAAAGACAGAATCTTTTATTATTGGATTATCACTGAGTTCAAATACAGGTTGGGTGGTGGTTGCTGCTTCCAGATTCATTTATCAGATATTCTACCTCTCGAGTCGACAATCCTTAACGGAGAGCATACTGAGGTAGCGTGAATTTCGAGTTTTATGGGAGACATTTGTAGCTTCATGATTCATAAAAATATTTTATAAAAATTGTCAACAAGAGTTGCTTGTTCCAAACGTCCCAGTTGAACTGGAAATCGGAGGGTGGGTCATATCAGGCTAGTACACTTTCTCGGGCCACGACGGTTTTAATAGTTCAGTAACAGTATCTAGGAAAGACTTTATACCTCTTTGATGGCTCAATGGTTTACGCCAACTGGAGTCGCTGTTATAGTAGGTCTTTCGTCCCATTTAATTTCCCAAACTGATTCCAATTCATTTATCATTATTGTTGTCTTTTCGTCAAGCATTTATCCAAACGTGTACTCTTAACGAGGTAGCATGCAGGAGGAATTACGATATCTTTATTTGTAGCTTCATTTTGTTAAAAAGAGTTTGTGTGATAAAAATGTTTGATAACAAGAGTTGGGGTTCCAAATGTACCATTGGAATTGTCATGGCGGAGGTGGGTCATTGTTATAACTACACTTTCCCCGGCCACGAGTGGAAAGACAATGAGTGACGACATATGCAAAAAGACTTAGTGAATGATCTTTTGATGAGAGGAGCTACGCCAATTTGATTTCATCTCTTATTTCTTGTCAATTTGGTTATGTTGGACGATTCCAAATAAATTATTTTGGGTAAAACATTTTAAATTCTGAGGCGACAATTCTCCAACGGAGACATAATGAGGTAGCGTAATTTAGATATGGTTTACATTTGTAGCTTATTTTGACATAAAATCACAGTGATAAAGAAAATCATAACATTTAAATATGGTTCCAAACGTATAATCGAACTGTCACGGCGGGAGGTGGGTCATTGTCGAATCTCTAATTTCCTTACCACGATCTAGCAAAAAGCAGTATTTTTATCACATAAAGACTTAGACTCTCCTTTCCTGGCTCAATGGTTTACGTCATTGTGAGGAGTCGCATTGAATAGGATTGAGAGTCGCGGGTTCGTGTCAGCAGGATCTGAATTCATTTATCAGGATGTGGCATGACCTATGCATGGAGACAGGTGCCGGAGATTGATACTGAGTTGTTAATTTCGATATATAACATTTGTAGCTTCATGATTGTTATAAAAATCAATGGTTTATATGATAAAAATATATATCAAGAGCTATATTCCAAACTATATGATTTATCATGTGCAGTGGAGGTGGGTCAACCACTGAGGATTATATATTGGCCAATTATAGAAGTATACGGAAAATATGAACATTTACATCTTCCAGACAAAAGACTTATACCTCTTGTGCTGCAATGGTTTACGTCAACTGGAGTCGCCATAGAATATATAGGGATATACTCATGAACACTTTCCATATTCATTACATCACTTATATAATATATATATTCAGTGAAATTCTTTTGTCCAACGTGATGCATTTAACAATTTTGAATTTCGATATGCATTTTACATTTTGAACCTCTGTGTATGCCCGTTTAACGCCATTTGATAGGTTTTATAAGTGATAAATGGATCGTGTTTCCAACAGTAAACAACTGTTCATGGCGGAGTGTGGGTCATTTTGTCGAGGTGTACAGTCTTTTGCCCGCTTACGACGTGCTGCGCTTTTTGCACATGGGCAGAAAGATTATACCTTTTAATTTGATGGCCATGTTAGTTCATTGGTACGTTTCTGGAGTAATTAATCTGAATATTTGGCGGTTCAGAATTTTAATTAACGATTCCACCATTTATAGGGGTCACTTATAAATTCCATTTCATGACAATTCTCCAACGGAGATTACTTTTGTAGTTCAGAATAGTCGAGTAGGCTTTTTTATGATAGATTCAGTAAAAATCACGGTGATAAAAAAATTTTACAACAAGAGCCACAGCTTCCAGAGAACGTAAGATGATTGATCGTCAAAAGATACAGTGGGAAATTGTCGATCTTTTACACTTTAGGGTCATTAACACACCACACAAAGCAGCAATAATCCGCAAAAGACTTATACCTCTCTTTGATGGCTCAATGGTTTATATATATAACTGGAGTCGTTATGATATAGGTTGGCTGCGGTTCGTGTCCCACGATTCCACCATTTATCACTTATATAAATATATATCTGGCGACAATTCTCCAACGGAGACATACTGAGGTAGCGTGAATTTCACGATACACGAGCCCGACATTTGTAGCGACTCATGATTGTATAAAAATGAGCCGTGATATCGGTCAACAAGAGATGTCGTGGTTCCAAACCACAATGAACTGTCATGGCGGAGGTGTACTTATTGTCGAGGCTAGTACACTTTATGACAGTTCACGGGTCCGTTTGGAACGCATGACAGCTCGGCAAAAGATTTTTACCTCTCTGATTTTTCAATGGTTTACGCCAACTGGAGTCGCTGAATAGGCCTTCAAGTGGCTCGTGTCCCCACGATTCAATTCATTTATCACTTATATAAATTCCCCTTCGGCGACAATTCTCCAACGGAGAGATATGCAGTAGCGTGAATTTCATTAAGCCGACATTTGTAGCTTCATGATTATCATAAAAATCACGGTGTGATAAAAATTTCACAAAAGAGCTGCGTGTTTCCAAGCGTACCAATGAACTGTCATGGCGGAGGTGGTCATTATCGAGGTTAGTACACTTTCCCTCCGCTCACGACGGTAAAAGCAGTCCGACATCTCCCAAAAGACATACACTCTGCTTGATGGCTCAATGGTTTACGTCACCTGGAAATGAATATACGCTTTAAGAGGTTGTCGAAGGTTCGTGGTCCCCACGATTCCAATTCATTTTATCAGTTTAGATATAAATTCCCCTTCACGATACGTCTCCTATGAGATATACCATTGGCTTTATTTTTCAATATTGTTCGACATTTTAGCTTCATGATTGTATAATCGGTGTGATAAAAATTTTAAACAGAGCTGAGTTTCCAACGTGCCAATGAACTGTCATGGCGGGATTTGTTTGTCGAGCTACCAACTTTCGCTCGACGGGTAATGGCGATCTCGGCAAAAGACTTATACCCCTCTTGATGGCTCAATGGTTTACGTCAACTGAGCTCCCTGGAACATGATGGAGCGGTTCGATGTCCCTAACGATTCCAATTCATTTATCACTTATATAAACGCCACAGGTTCATAGACGACAATTCTCCAACGGAGATATACCGAGGTGCTGGAGATTTTTTATTTTAATTTGTAGCTTCAATTGTCATAAAAATCACGGTTTGATAAAAGGAATCAAGACGGTTCCAAACGCATTTTCTTTTGATGTTTTAGTTACGGAGGTAAAGTCATAACATAATTTTATCACACATTTTCACGAAAAGCAGTACGACATCTGGCAAAAGACTTATAGTTCTTGTTGGCTTAACTTTTACGCCAACCCTGTTCATAACAGTACATCGGGTTCGTGTCCCCACGATTCCACTGGCATTTATCATTCTGAAATTTCCTCGCGCATACCATCCAACGGAGATATACCGAGGTCTAGTATTTATTGTTTTAGTTCATTTGATAAAAACTTGCACCTCTTTAATGCTCTTAAATGTAATGTGTAATTTAAAACTTACTATATATGCAAAATCCTTGTTTCTTTACTCAACACAATCAAAATTTTTGCTATGAGGCTTTCTTAAATTATTCAAAACATATTGGTGCTTTGATATTAAATTAATACCAAAATAACCAAAACCATTGTCTTTGTTTTCAAGGATCGGCCTTGGTCCTTGATGACGTCGGGTCGTATATGAGCAAGTGCCTCTGGATGTAGTTCGGAATTACGTTGGTTCGACTGGCGTCTCTCAAGGTCAGGCCGATTCATGGGCGTGAGTTATCGTACGCTTGCGATTGTCTAAAAATCGGAACTTTCAAATATAAGATCCCACGCTAGTGAAACTGTAAGAGACGCCAATAAAATACAACAACTTCAGGCGGAGTGGGTCATTGTCGGGGCTGAGAACTGCTTCTGGAAAGTCTGACGCATCAAAAATTGTACCGGCATCTTAAATTAAAATCATCCTCTCTTGACCATAAATGGTTTGCGTCGTTTTTTTCTTGAATGGGCTTTCGTCGCGAGTTTCGTATCCCCGATCCCTGTTTTTATACTGCTTTTCTTGTAGTGTGT
>NC_089796.1:30888954-30923954 GCF_040412425.1 Macrobrachium rosenbergii | reverse complement strand
TTAGGTACAGGCAGAGAAATAGTGAGGATAAGGGTGATACGACGCAAATAGCTGTTCCTAGGAGTTTAGTATCTACGGTTCTGGATATTGTTCACTGGCAGTCCACATTTGGATATTGAGAAGACATATCAGAATATATGGGGACAATTCTTTTGGAAGAATATGCTCCCATCAGTGAAAGACTTTGTGAGAGGTTTTTCACTTTATAATGCATGTAAGTCAAGGTCATTCCTTGTAAAATGGGTTCATTTCCTATTCCCAGTAGACTGTTTTCTAGGGTCCATATGGACCTGTTATCCAATTTCTGTGAATCTAGTTATGGCCATAGGCATACCCTGGTGGTTGTTGACGAATTAACTCGGTTTGTAGAGATTTTTCCTTTGAAGCATAGAGAAGTGGTAGTTGCATTCTTTAATGGATATTTTTGTTACTATGGAGTTCCTGAGGTGATGATTATTATTCCCTATGGACCAGAAGCTAAAGGGCTATGTAAATGGGCAAATAAGAAGGCAATTGAAGCTCTCAGAATTACTGTAGGGGGCAATGGTGTAAATTGGGATCGATATATCCCACAGGTGTAGCATAGCATCAATTCAATGGTTAGTGATACCATTGGAATGTCTCCCAATGAAGCACTATTTGGCTACCCATTGCGGGGTACGTTTGATTTATTGCCCATTCCATCGGGTGATGATACAGTGGAATCACTGGTCTCTACTGCTAAAGAGAGGTATGTGCGTCTTGTTAAGAATCTTGAAGTGAAAACTCAGGATATGGTTGACAGGAGCAATGGAAAGCCAGATAGAGTTAAAGTTGCTGTGGTAGATAGGGTTTTTGTGAAAATAAAGGTTAGGAATCAATTGAATTATAAACTAAAATTGAGGGTCCTTTTCGGGTTGTAGAAGTAAAGAAAGGGAACAGATTCGTTGTTCAGGATGAAAATACAGGAGTGTGTCTGTCGACACATATAATTAAAACTAAAAAGACAGTTTAATGGGAATGTACTGTTGTTTCTGATCTTTTTCTTTGTCGCTGTTTTTTTTTGAGTTTTAAAAGGGTGCAATTTGTTATTTTTATTTTTAACTAAGGAGGTCGTTGGTCCATAGAGTTATACAAATCTTTAATTGCCTGAGTTCAGTTATTTTGCAATGCTTAGTTAAATTAGGTGCAAAATACCATAGAGTTTTATAGAAATAAGGGTTTATTTTGTTTGTTTGTTTGTCTTTTCTTCCTTGTTTTGAGGTCTGGTTACTTATAGGCTTCTTCTAGAAGGAGCAAGAGGGCTGCACCATTGTTAATTGGAGCTGTTATGGTCATAGGATCGATTGCAAGTATGTCAATTGCTAATTTGGTGAGAATTGAACAGGTCACGGCAGAATTAGCTAGCCAAAGTAAAAACTTTGATGACTTTGTGAGATAATAATGAGAAATTACGAGAGGGTTTTGAGATATTAAGGACATCTTTAAATGGGTTGTTGGTCACAGTTGATAGGATTGAGGGAGACTTGGATGTTATGATAGTTTTGTCTTCTTGTCAAATTACCTTCTTGAATATTAAGAAAGAAGCAGAATCTTTCAGAAGTATTGTATGAATTACAATACACAGTAGATATTTATTTATTAAATGTGTCAAAAAAACTTTCTGAAAACCCTTAAGAGGAGGTTTAGCAGTTATCTGACTAGTTTCCTAACTAAGTAAACCTGTTACGTAAGGTATTCTCAAGACGTGGGAACTTGCGACATAACTTCGCGAGTGCGTTCACCAGAAATGTGTAGGTTCTAATGTAAGCATGTGTCTGTGTGTTTTGGAGGAGTCCCAGGGTGTGAACAGATTATTTATGAGAAAAATGATCATTCAAAGACCAACACTGAACATTAAAGGTCTTCAGTAAAGACTCTGTGGTTCGAGACCTATCAGTTAACACTGTAAACATGCTGTTTGGAGGTAGGAAACACATTTAATTTCCCAAACTGTAGACTGCTTTTTTCATTTATATATTGTCTTTTGTGTCAAGAATTTATTGTATTGTGTGTACTTTATAAGTAAAATGGGAGGAATTCCCATATTTTTCTTCTTGTGTATTTTGCTTAATAAGGGATTTGTTTGACTTCTTCAGATGTTTGGCTGAGAAAGAGGTTGAAGATGTACTCAGTGGGAATGTACTGGACTTTGACTTATTTTGACCAACTGTTAGTTACAGTGGAAAGACAATAATTAGTTAAATATGATAGACTGTAATATGATTGATCTTTTGGGGAGCTTCCATATTCAATTTTATTTCATTTCTTATTTCTTGCAATTTAGTTATGTTGGATTTTGTCAAATAAATTATTTTGGGTAAAGCTTGTTTCGCTGTAGACCTGAGAGAGAGAAAGAAAGAGAGAGAATGATGCAGGGTGAGTAGGTGTAGATATGCACTACCAGTAGCTTTTTTGATGCAGTCACTATCAAGCTACCAATAGGTGGGACTTCACGACTTAGTAGTAAAAGGTAAGCAATAAAATTTTCTCTTGACTGGGTAACAGATTATTTGGTGGCTTAGTGGGTAACTACACTTGGATAAAATAGTTTATAGGTATGCTCCGAAGAGACTTATTTTATGAGGAAATAAAGATTTTTAAGAGATGGGGTGTGTCTTTTTGGTTGGTATACATGTCTCTTTGATGACTGAAGCAGTTTTTCGCAATCGAGACGACCACACACTGAGAGAGTCATCGCCTGTGGTGACCCTTAAGCAAACGGTCAGAAGGTCCTTTTTATCCCCATCCACCCAGAGGATTGTCATTCGTTCATCTTCCTGAATGGCGGCTCCAAGGGGGACTTTGCTACGCACTATCAGGCTGATCTCCGACCTGGTGTCTATTATATATTCTTATTCCCGGTGAGGACTGAACCTGTCTAGAGGCGCGACCCTCATGGACTCAAGCCCAATCCACCCTGTGGGCCGTTTATGGCAAGTTACATTGCCTACTGTCTTTGGCTGGTTGTAACGAGGGCAAAGCTTGTATGTGAAGGAGCAATGTCCCCGTTTTCGGCAATCGCGGCATATCTCATGGTGGAACTTCCGCCAGGGGCCGGTGCCCGCTGTGGTAGGTGATTGGGGAGCAGTAGCAGGAGGCGGCTGTGATGTCTTCGGAGGTGGATGGAGCCTTGGGCCAATTTCGGCACTGGTCAGTGCAATGCCCCGTCCTTATACAATAATGGCATGTTAAGGGCTTGCCCAAGTTTCCATTCTTAGGGGAAGCTGATCCTCTGAGGAAGGGCGGGGGATATATCTTCTGCTGCATGGATCCCTCCTGAGGGTGGTGAGTCTCCCACATGTATGCTATTCGGCAACATTCGGTGAGTGTTGCAGGGGCTTTTTCTACTACATGTGTGGCCAGGGCAGGAGGGGTGTAGCATAAGAAATGCTCAAATTTAAATTTCTCGAGTACCTCAGCGGCGCTGGTAGCCCCTTCGGACTCAAACCATTTTGCTAATGCCCGCTTAGAATGGTACACCCAGTCGGACCAAGTATGGCCTGCTTCTCGTGTCTGCTCTCTCCAATGCCTCCTCCACCGCTCGGGGGTAATCTAGTACACCTTGGTGACCGCTTGGCGTACGGCTTCCCAATTTCCCCTATCCTCTACCAAAAGGGCATGGTAGGCAATGAGTGCCTTCCCTGCCAGGAATTTAGTGAGAACAAGGGAGAGTTCTGCGGGAGAGAGGGTGCAGCACTCCAGGACTCTTTCGGCCCTCCCAAGCCATACTTCGGGCTCTGCCTCTGTCCATTTAGGCATAAACGACTGGGCTTGGTTGAGGGTGCTCATCCCCACCACAGCGGGGTGGGGGTTGCATTCTGCCGGGCTAACATCTGGAGGTCATGGTTGCACTGTCGTTCTCGCTCCTCTCTCTCTTTCTCCTTCTCTTGCTTCTCTTTCTATCTCTCTTGCCTCTCCATCTCCTCTCTTTTCTCCTGGGCAATTCTTTCTGCCTCTCTTTCTGCCTTCGCAGTATCTAGTTGCCCCTAGACCCAGTCCCGTAACCCCTGCCCGACATTTCCATGTCCTTTCCTGCCTGCATAAATAACTTAAAGTCCTCATTGTGCTGGGCTCTGGAAGTAGGCATTTTGTCAAACTTAGTTGGCAGGGCATTCTAAGGTTAAAAAAAGCAAATGGAATTGGGAACCAATTTTTAAGGTGAAATATATTCTATCTCCCGGGCAGCCTCGGCTGGTTATTGTGGGGATAGCGAGATGGGCATCACGTAGGACGTGGGCATCTCGTAGGACGTAGAATTGGATGGCGTCATGTAGGACGTGGGCATCACATAGGACGTAGAATTGGATGGGGGTCACATAAAATTTGATGGGCGTCACGTAGAATTTGATGGGCATCACACAGGACGTAGGCGTCTCGTAGGACATAGAATTGGATGGGCTTCACGTAGGATGTGGGCGTCCCGTAGGAAGTAGAATTGGATGGGTGTCATGTAGGATATGGGGGTCTCCTAGGACGCAGAATTGGATAGGCGTTACATAGGGCGTGGCAACTCGTAGGATGTGTGCATCTCATAGGACGTAGAATTGGATGGGCGTCACGTAGGATGTGGAGATCTCATAGGACATAGAATTGAATGGGTGTCACGTAGGATGTGGGCATCACGTAGGACGTAGAATTGGATGGGCGTTACATAGGACGTGAGCGTCTCATGGGACATAGAATTTGATGGGTGTCATGTAGGATGTGGGCATCTCGTAGGATGTAGAATTGGATGGGCGTCACGTAGGACATGGGCGTCATGTAGGACATGGGCGAATCGTAAGACGTATAATTGGATTTGCCCCACAGGACTTGGAAATTCTCGTCTTGTAGGACTTAGAATTTTGTGGAGTCTCGTAAGACTTGGAATTTGGGCTTGCCCCATAGGACCTGGAAATTCTCACCTCGTAGGAGTTAGAATTTGGTTGAGTCTCATAAGACTTGGAATTTGGTTGAGTCTCATAAGACTTGGAATTTGGATTTGCCCCATAGGACTTGAAAATTCTCGCCTCAAAGGACTTACAATTTGGTGGAGTCTCGTAATACTTGGAAATTTTATTTGTCCCGTAGGACTTGGAAATTACTAACAGAAGAAAACCCCCAAAAAATTCGCTGAGAGTGGCCCGAGTATGAACAATTCTTAAAGGAACACTACTCGGGCGAGGAATGAAGATTTGGTAGGCATGCAGGGAGGGAGCCGGGTGGTGAAAGTTGTCCGACTCACCAATGTGGGTTATTTTTAGACCCTGGTTGAATGAGCCCTTCTGTTTACAAACACCGTCTGGTCTCCTGACTGCAGGGAATTTCCTGGGGTGAGCAGATAATAGTAAAAATGACCTCGTAATTTTCCCTAGAAGTGGAGTTCAAATTTTACCTTCCTAACACCTAATTTGAGTTTTAGTTTTTTAAACTGAGAGAGAGTATTTCAGCAATGCAAGCTGATCCTATCCCACAGGGGAGTTCGTCTGCACCTAAATAATTCACTATTCCGAAATGCAAGGTAAAATTTAACACAGAGGAATTTCTTTCGCACTATTCCTTGAAAGAAAATGGCAAAGTGAGAATTTACCACAGAGAAATTTCTTTCGCAGTTTTCCTCAAATGAAAAATGGTTAGCACTGGTTATTTCCTAACTACCTATCCTGAAAGGCATGCATCAACAAAATCTAATACAGCGGTTCCCTTCTCTCAGTGGACACATGCATCCCTATTCCCTAATTTCCTAGGAACAGTAACGATTGTAAAAAAAAAAATTCTTTGCTAATATAAACACATTACTTATGTGGAACTCTCTTGGTCTGTGCTCTTGGTACCAGGTTCAGAATTTGTCTCACATCCAGCTAAGCTTTGCTAGTCACTGATTTCGTGAGCTGCAAATGCAACAAAGCAACAATAGAGGGAAACTGCAACTGCACAACAAGATCTAAGGGAAGGTCACCATTTTTATGTATTTCACTGGATTTCTACATTCGTAAGATGCTTTACAGGCCGGCAACGGACCTTTCTTTAATTTGGCTTTGGAAATCTGACATTATGTTAAGGGATCATAAAAAGAAAAAGAAAAATGTGGAAGATTCAATGAGCTTAGGGATCTACTTCATGAGGGAATCTTACGTAAAGACTTTGGTTAAATTAAGTAATTATATTTACAGAAAAGAATCAAAAGGAAAATGATTAAATGATTTATTAGGAGGCTTGCAATGCATGAAGATCTTCCTACTGGAGTCTTGAATGATGGCAAGGCACAGTCCAAGGTAAGTCGACAGCAAAGTTGTTCTGCAATAGAGACTTAATTATATGCCAGTAAAGGAGAATATAACACATACAATGACTCGAGGAATGAATGGACACTTTACACTGGAACACAGAACATTGGCAATGGCACTGGATAAAATAGTACAAGGACAGAGCGGAATACTTGCACTCAATAAACACTTCTAATGGCAAACTGTCGTGACTGAAAGGTCTTCACTCGTACTCTACCTTGGGGGAAGCGGGTCTCAGATGAATACTGACGAGGGACAATCACATAAATGGTACGGCACACTAATCACTTGGACGGTCCATTCAGAGGATGACTGTAGAATCGGAGTCGAGTGTGGATTAGTAGCCATTGAGCCACAGTAATCACGTAAGTAGTGTAACTAACATCAGATAATCTTAACTATTGTGAAAAGAGCCACTATGCTCATGACACGCATGGCTGAAGACCTCAGTGAGGCAAACATTTATCATATGAGGCAAACCTCATGATTTAACTGGTAATTACTAATTGTATTAAACACAAAAACCTTTGTAATTTAGTTAGGACATTATCTCTTACGTTGGTGCTAAGGCCTGGTTAGGATGGGTTAGGTTAGGGAATACAATAGAATGTACTACTAATCTAGGTCTAAAACATCACGATTATAGGAGGTAGCCTGTAATAACTGTAAGCACCTTCCAGTACTGTTAGAATTAGGTAAAGTAATGATGGAAGCTCATATCCTATCTAGGGTTAGGTAGACCCGTAGCTAGGTAGGCTACACAGGACAAATCTGCTCAGGGGAGAAGAGTAACCTAATAGAGGCGAACAGCTTGCTTAGTACAGACCTTCACGCCCGAAAAGGGAGTGAAGGCCCTCTTAAGGCGGGGGAGCTTTTATAAATATTTCTGCTGTTTGCCCTCGATGCATTTATTTGTAGTAATATCAGACTGACCAAGACAGGGAAAAGTCTTTGCCCAGCAGGGTTCGTGTAGACAGTTCAAACTTTTAATGTTCGTTCATAGCAAGGATAGGTAGCATTAGGGATTTAACCCCCATAGGAAAAATTTCCATGATCAACCTTATGATAGGTGGCCTTAAGCTTTTTTTACCTGTTCTGTTCGACGGATGTTTTGACAAGATTTCAGACCCTGTATCTGACCTCAACGAGGTCGGCAGAGAGGTCTTGACTATCGCAAGCGAAGCATGTCAGCTCTTCTGGCCCGTCATCCCTTTGTCTCTCCGTCTTTATGTTCTTAAGTGCCTAAGTGAAGTGGCAAATTCCTCTCAGAACTTCCAATCATCCGTTGGTGCAGCAACCTTCGTATAACAGTAAGTCTGGAATTTTTGTTCAAAACTTCATCGAGTTACTAGTATCTCTCCCTTATTTTCATTTCCCTTTGTTTCAGTCTTTTGCCACCATAAATACCCAAGCATTTTGCTTTTACGAAGTCTAGATTAAGTATAATTTTTATTGTTTAGCGTCATCCAACTATTCCAGTGAATTAACTAGGAATTAGGGAAGGTTAAGCAAGTCATTTCAAATTCTTTATGCAGTCTTGTGTCTCGAATCCATCGTTCGGAAGAGCCGTTGTGTTTTTAATACCATATTAACGAGTAGAGACTGACTGCATCTGAAGTCGGGCGACGTTTATAGTAAAGTCCTTATTCACTGAATATTCTTTGTGTCGAGGGTTGTTCCTTGGCTGGTGACCTTAATCCCCTTATAACAGCTGTCTTTGAGGTTGATTTGTAGCTTCCATTGACAGGTTACATGTGTCCCTGGCATGCAGGGCCCTATAAATTATGTAAATCAAGTAATAACTCATCAGCCCATCAGCCAAGCCCTCATATATATATATATATATATATATATATATATATATATATATATATATATATATATATATATATATATATATATATATATATATATGTGTGTGTGTGTATATATATATATACATATATACATATATATATATATATATATATATATATATATATATATATATATATATATATATATATATATGTATATATATATATACATATATATATATATATATATATATATATATATATATATATATATATATATATATATATATATATATATATATATATATATATATATATATATATATATATATATATATATATATATATATATATATATATATATATATATATATATATATATATATATATATATATATATATATATATATATATATATATACCGGCTGTTTTGAAATTAGAGCCCCCTCCACAGAACAAATGGAAAGTTATGAATTTTTCTGCTATACCCTGTCTCCAAGTACATTATTTTAAGTTTCTATTAAGCTATTTTTCATTTTACATTTCTTCTATTTTCAGACTGAGTGACCGAGTTAGATACAGCCATGGCTAACGGCTCGGAGGAAATCAGATGGATTGACTGAATCTTGGCGATAACCTTCAGAAAGGCCAGGGATGCTAGCGCATCCTTCATTTCATGTTCCTCGATAGCGAAATATATTAAATGAGATTAATCCTTTGTTAAAAGAAACTGAAACAAAACTCCATATGACTGTCATCGAGAAAAGAGTGAGAATCTTGGAAGGCCCTAAGTCCTTTCTCAGGAGTCAAAAGACATCATAGCTGAGGCAGTAGGTAGACCAAGAAAGTCTTTACATAAATTGGCACTTGAACTAGAAACAAAAAGGGGATAGAAGAGAAGTTATAGTGCTGTACATCGTGAGTTGAAAAAATCTGGTATCAAACCATTTCATGTTATCAGCAAGCCCAACATCACTCAGCAACAGAGAGAAGACCGTGTACAGTTTTATGGTTCATTTCTGAAAGACTGGGATGAAGCTGACTTTCTCTATGTTGCCGCATCAGATGAATTCTTCATTTACACAGTCAGGAAGCCAAATCATAAAAATTTTATCATTTGGGCTGCAAAGTTGGATGATATCAGCGATGATGTGTGCTATGGCCAATTTGTGAAATTTCCTGAATGTTTGGGAATTTTTCTCTGTTTCACAGCCAAACGGTTAATGTGGATCATCAAAGAAAAAGGACGTTCATGGAATAGCAAATATTCAGAGAAACTGTGCTTACTGGTGGAGTATTTCCTTTCATCAAAGATCCTGAAAATGTTATTTGTTGAAGAAGTCACATTTTTGCATGATAAAGCTCCATGTTCTAAGGCTCTTCAGAAACAGGAGCTGCTTCAAAACAGTGGTATCGATTTCTTCTCGTGAAGTGAATTTCCAGGTAGCTCCCCTGACCTTAATGTGTGGGAAAACATTGGTAGTATCTTAAAGGGTCGTGTTGAAGCGGACACAGTGAACTATGATGGTATACCAAGCCTCGTCTTGAGTCTCAGCTTTTTTGCTATTTGCTGAATTCATACCCCTCAAGAATGCAGGCTGTGGTACAGGTAGATGGAAGCCACACAAAATAATAAATACTCAGGGAGGAACTTAAATAAATATCTGTTCTGAATTACTTTTGTTTTTGTCCATATCAATTTTAGTTTATACTGTAGAGGGGGGGCCTATATATATATATATATATATATATATATATATATATATATATATATATATATATATATATATATATATATATATATATATATATATATATTTACATGTATGTTTTTCTTTTCACCAGCATGAGAAAGGAAATTGAACCTGGGCGGAGGCGAGGCAGCGATTCAGTCATGATTCCTGAAGACTGATGAAGCCTCAGTTGACCCAACTGGGAAATTATGTAAATTGTCATCAGTCACCAGTTATCGTGCACTGATGTGTATCTCCATCTATTCAGTGCACTTTAATAAAAAAAATTTTATTTTATCTATTTGACGTAAATATTTTTTTTTATTTTTGTTTTGCCAGTGATTCTTCATTCAGTGAGCAGTCACTGTGTTTGCCTTCTGCGATAGGTTGCTACATAAGAACTAAAATAATCATGTTTTATATATGTAAAGGCAATTTTAACCACACTTTATATAAAATCGTTGGCCCCTGCTACTTTAGATCCTTACATCACACTAGTATTGTGACAATATATAAAATTAGCCAGGTACTCTGACCAGATATTTTCAGATACATATTTACGGTATATTTGTAATAGTACAATGCCATCTCATGTTCTCATTTCCTTGAGTGAGATTCGGACTCGTGTACTAGAGGTTAGAGTAGGCTTAACCTTAACCATTCTTCTACAAAGACGGACATAAGTCTATATTAACATACATACGTCTGTAAGAGCACATGTGTGTGTGCGTCATCCATCAGAGTGGACAAGACAACAAGAGCATCTCGTGTTCTTTCTCTAAAGGAACGCGATTTCAACCATACAGTATTTCCGTCTGTTTCTCCCTAGCCATTGTTGTCTTCATATATGTACAATCACCACTACTTTCATTGCCATGCAAGCATTCTAATCATGTACTCATAATGTTCCAACGAATCTTCTGTATCAAACTGTGTGTATGTTTCTGTTTGTGAAGACGCCAAACGTCTTGCCATTTCACATATATTATGCTACTGCATTGTATTCATTAATCTGTCTTGAATCTCATGCAATTGGCCATATGTAGAATTACCTGGCCTTTCCATTGATATATGTTTCATCACTGTATGTTAATCATGTCTCTTGATATCGCCATCTGTTTGTCTGCCGACAAACACAGATGTCTGAATCTTTTATCTCTGTTTCACCTAACGTAAGTTACCAGTTCCTATTCATTTGCATGTTATCATGAATTAAAATGAAATACAAAGACGCAATTAGGACTGTTTATCTGTGGATGAATGAGATGCTTTTAATAAATTTTCATCAGAGATTCAAGAGAAAATGAAGGTGACTGATTATTTCATCGTTTTTCCCTTTGGTCGTTCTCCTCGCGGAGAAACTTCTCATTGACGATAATTTATTGTCATTATCTATTAGTGTTGTTGTTGTTACTACCATTACAACAAAGTTGCTTCTTGACTGGATTTAATGGTAATCTGTCGAGGCTGAAGATGTTTGTCCAATAATACTGTAAGAATTAATCTTTCTGGGTTTTCCAGAGAGTTCGTTTACTGTAGATCTAAAAGGTAAAGTTACTGGAAGGGCTCAAACGTATCTTAACTCCCTTAACTCTGAACTTTTCAGAAGGTAAGGTTATTAGAAGGACTTAAGGTATTTCAGGTCATTTCTTAATTCTGGACAATCTAGAGTCTAGACAGTAAACCTGCTGGAAGGATTTATATATCCCAAGTTTATTCTTAACTTGGACTTTCCAGATGGTAAGCTTAAGGGAAGGGCTAAGTTATCTAAAGTCCATTGTGGACACTTACGAAGGTAAGACTACTGAAAGTACTTGAGATGTCTCATGTCTAATACTAATTTTAGACATTCCAGAAGGTAATTCCAGAAGGTACGCCTTTCTTATTCGGAAATTTCCAGTTGGTAAACTTACTATAAGGACAAGATATTTCAATTTCATTCTTAATTCTGAACATTGCAGATGGCAAGCTTACTGGATAAAATAAGAAATTTCAAGTCTCTTTTCAATTCTGAACTTCTCAGAAGGTGAGCTTATCGGGTGGACTAAGAAATCGCATCTCCTTTCTTAATTCTGCACTCTCAAGAGCGTAAGCTTACTGGAAGAACTAAGATATCCTCTGTAACATACACCCACCCACCCACACACACACACACACACACACACACACACACACACACACACACACATACTCACGAGAGAGAGATAGAGATCCAATGAAGACACATGACAAAAATGTAATTTTCCCAACACGAGGGGAACTCATTGCTTGAAGAAGCAGAAATAGCGCTCATAAGAACCTTTGGTCGATGACCGCCATTATGCGGAAAAGTTGTCGACGTTTTATGACGAAGGGGAAGAGAAGGGGAATGTAAAACCTCTTTCATTATAAATATTCATTTCAGAGTGGAAAGGCAGATTTGGTTTTGATGTTTGTGTCAGCGTTTTACGAATGAAATTCTGCAAAGAAATATTTTTCACATGCCTAGAGAAACAAGGAAAGTTGAGGGTTATATAAAACTTAAAAGAAAAAAATTTCATCCTGGTACAAGTGGTTATGGGTTACAATGAAGTCCAAAAGCCAATTGAGGAAGTAAATGTCATATTTATATGGATGCGGAAAATTACTGATAAACATTCTGAGACATAACACGAATAGGCTGTTTCTGAATTTTTTAACATAATTTTTGAAGGACATTCAGTTACAATTCTTTAAAGAATCTGGCAGATCTGAATAATTCCATTGGTAAGATTCAGTGGCGAACATGGAAAATTCAGAAGTAATAATGGAAAAAGCTCAGTAATAAATTCAGAAGCAGTTTGCGGTAACTTTGATGAAAAAGATGCAGTGTTCAGAATCTGCAGCAAAAATTACAAAAATCAACAGCAGGCATGGACAAAACTTGTTGTGGTAACGGCAAGAATCAGCTGCAAAAATATAAAAAAAATCTGCAGGAACCTTAACAAAATCGACATGAAAAATAGCAGATACCTATATTAAACTGCAAATATCAGCTGTAAACTGAAATCTGCTCTAACCATGACTAAAGTCAGTAGTTAATATGTTGAACTTCTACTTCAGTCATGCTTACAACCAGCCGTGAATACGTCAAAAGTCTAAAGTAACCTTAGCAAAGATCAGTAGCAAATATACTTAAAGTCGGCAAAACTCTTAGTAAAAACCTGAAGCAAAGATGTCAAAAACCTGCACTAAATATCGTAGAATTTTGCTGCTGCTTCGGCAAAAGTCTGTAGCCAGAATGACAAAACCTACAGTAAATATGGCAAAAATCTTCAATGCTCCTTGTTATAATCTGCAATATCCTGACAGAATATGCAGTACAGTATAATGAAAAAAATAAATAATAATAACTAAACAGGAAAAAAAGCGGTACCCACGATAAAAATCAGTGGTAAACATGGCAATAACTTATAAGTAATAAACCTATTAAGATTCAGTAACAGTCATAACAACATACTGTACTAACACATTTTGAGGTTTCTTTCTCCTGTTGTTTTATCACAGAAATAAATAGCCTATACACCTTTCGTGCGGGTGTGTAATGCAGATATAATATAGAAATATTCTGCACACGGGACCATCCTTGGTTCAGCAATTAACAGGTTTAACGTGATAGTAAAGGAAGACGAAATTTTGTTCCACACCAGCCGCCTCTGTGGAACAAATTGATGTCAATAACTGCTATTTTGTTTGCTTTGAGTCTACCCTCTAAGGACGTAGGCCCACATGATGAATAAGCAAGTAAAATATACCCCGAAGTTTCTTCGGCACAATCAAGTTTTGTGTACAGCGTATAATGCTGCATGAGCCATGGCCCATGAAACTCTCAGCCACGGTCCGGTGGTGGCCTGTCCTATAGAGTTGCCAGACGCACGAATAAGATCTGAGGGTGGACAGAAAAAGTGCTGAAGGACAGACAAATAGCCATTTCAATAGTTTTCTTTTACAGAAAACTAAAAGTAATATATATATACCTTTCACCCCTCTTCCCGAAAGAAGAATGTGCTCGTGACCGGAAAAGAAAAAAACAAAATGCATTTGCCTCTGAAAGGAAATGCAAAGTGAAGATTGAAGCTGTCACGGGTCGTGCGTGCTGGAGGGAGACTCAGAAACGACAGTGTTGAAAGGCTTTCCCTGTCGCTGCGGAAAAAAAGTATAATAGAATCCCTGAGAATAGATAAGACACATCCAAAGACAGTATTTACACGAGGAGTGAAATTCTTGCTGTGAAGGCGGAGTTTATGTGCCGCCATTTGGAAAATAGACAATACGGGAAGAGTGCAATTGGCAGTCAAGTTTCTGCGGTCATATTTTTATATATTTTCGGTGGAACAAAAGTTATGGGGCACTGAACCGGTAGTTTCATGCTTTTGCAGGTTACTTACGTTACGATACACTGAATCCGAGGTTATTTGGAGGTCATCCGACGAGAGAGAGAGAGAGAGAGAGAGAGAATATTCTTTTCCTCACGGAGAAATTTCAGAGATAGATCCTATAAAAATCGAAATGTTCACGTTAATCAATTTTAACGTGTTTCGTCTTCCCGACAGGCGATTATTAATTTATGGCTGGATAACTCTTTGACCCAGAATTTTTAGCGAAGTTTGTCTACTGATTGAAAAAGACATCATAATGCAACAAGAAAATATCAGAATAGAAAGAGATGAAACCACTGGAAAAAAGAAAAATGGGTCCGGCAAGAAAAAATCGAAATTCCAATGTTCGCCTGTGCATTTCGCACACATCTTTTGGTATGGTTCAAGCATGTTGACGACATAATATGTGTTGTGCCAGGTAGCGAAAAGTAAATAACTTCTTTGTTAAATTAAATCAGTATCATTAATAAGATTCACTATGGAAATGGAAAAGGATGGTTGCCTATCATTTTTGGATTACTTAAACTAGTTATGGTTTAATTATAGTATGGACAGAAACCCACCAGATTTTCTGCCTAACTTCATTTTTATTCTGGTCACATCAATAAAGTTAAGAAATCAGTTTTCACATGCTTATTATCCGGGGTGATAGCGAATTAAGTTGGCTGAAGACTGGGAGATCTTTGCAAGGGTTACGTATCTTTGTCACATTTGTTTCTATGTGTTAAAACAGGAATGAACAATCATTGAAATATACATCTATCAGTACGAGGAGAGAAAGAATTTCTAAAGTTCAACAAGCTTTCCTGCATATACAAGAATTAATCAGTTAGCTAGGTTTTCAGTGTATATCACATCCTATTAGATCTCCTTTACAGAATCATTATCCATTCGTACACGATCTCACCCGGTACGTGTGGAAGGAGGTATCATAATCAAGTCCCCACGAAGGGGATACCAACTAACCCACTGCCTTGAGATTTATTTTGTGGGCATCGGCAGTCTGACGACTACTCGTTTCGGTGACTGCTTATATTATGCCACTGAGAAGCTTTGCAGCCATCTTCATAACTCTTGTTTCCCCGGTTCCTCTTCCGTCCTAATTTGGCCTCATTCGCTTTTACTTTTCTGTAAAAGAAAACTGTTGTGCCGGCTTTGTCTATCCGTCCGCACTTTTTCTGTCCGCCCTCAGATCTTAAAAACTACTGAGGCTAGAGGGCTGCAAATTGGTATGTTGATCATCCACCCCCCAATCATCAAACATACTAAAGTGCAGCCCGCTAGCCTCAGTAGTTTTTATTTTATGTAAGGTTAAAGTTAGCCATAATCGTGCGTCTGGCAACCACTGGGTCGTGACAGAAAGCTTCATGGGCAGCGGCTCATACAGAAACTCGATTGCGCAGAAGAAACTTCGGCGCATTTTTCATTTGTTGCATTTTGTTTTTTATTCTATCAGGCCTTCGTTTGCCAAGGTCACATGATTTGTGAAAATAATATGAAAGGATTTTCGACTTAACGTCTTAGGTCGATGAATTTTGGGTTGTGCTCAGTGGCTGAAGATATGAAAGCAAAGTATATTGTGTCTCGCCTTGACGGGCCACGGGACTGGTATTATAATTCAGGTGTTCGCGCCTGTGAAGGAACCTTTGAAGAACAAAAAGATAACGGAAGACATTTAACAGACATTCCTTTGGATTTCATTTCTTTTCGTTTAATTTCCTGTTGGTGTCAGTTTCCTCGGTTTCCATTTCCTCTGGTTTCTTATCGATTAAGCTCCATTTTCTTTGAGTTTGATTTCCTTTGCGTTTCTCTTTCCTCTCGATTTTCGCTCCCACGGATTTACAGTATTTACCTTTGTATTGAAGTTTCATCCTGGGCTTCAGTTCTTCTCAGTTTCATTTTCTTTAGGTGTCAGTAGTTCTTCGTTGGGTGAGCGGGTTCCGTTCTCAGCTACCACTCTGTTGGCCGCGAGTTCGACTCTCCGACCGGCCAATGAAGAATAAGAGGAATTTATTTCTGGTGATAGAAATTCATTTCTCGTTATAATGTGGTTCGGATTCCACAATAAGCTGTAGGTCCCGTTGCTAGGTAACCAATTGGTTCTTAGCCACGTAAAATAAATCTAACCCTTCGGGCCAGCCCTAGGAGAGCTGTTAATCAGCTCAGTGGTCTGGTTAAACTAAGATATACTTAACTTCTAGGTGTCAGTTCCATCCGAGTTTCAGTTATGATGAGTTTCATATCTTCTGAGTTTCATTTCCTTTGGTTTTCATTTCAACTACGTTTAACTTCCTTTGCTACTGTGTGTATTTTGGCTTATTTTTATATAGGACTGAAATAATTTTCAGCTTTATTTCAACTGAGGTTCATTCTCACTGGACTAATTCCAGTTTATTTAATTTCCAGTTACTTTCATTCCACAAAGACGCGTGAGGATTCATGTCAAGGAGTCCGCGCTATCGTTGGTTCATCTTAAACTTCGATACTAATAAAGCCTTCATTATTATAATGTTCTTCCTTTTCGTACAAATTTCCCTTCAGATTTAAATACTGCTTTCCACTGGTTATTACTCCTACTTCATGCTCCTTATGACGTAAGTTTAGACAATAATATGAAACAATGCAAGAGGGCCATCGGCAGCATAAACATTATTTATCATGATTCATAAAATAAAAAAGGCGTTCGGAGACCGGGTACCTCTGCCAGTGCTGAACAACCACCCCAAGGAGCACTCCCAAAAATTACACTAAGGATCTCTCCCAAAATCTCACGACTTCTTTCCTGTCACGAGTCCTACCTTTGGTGAAAGGCCTGAAAACCCCTCACACAACTTGCTTCTCTCTCACACACACACACAGACAAGCAAACACACCGAACATAATAGTAACTTCCCTGGTGGAGGTAATCAATGGGAAAGAAGATATAGTTCTTCCTGACGTATAAAAATGAACGGTGAATAAATCAAGAAACTTATTAACATTATCATTAGTGTTTCTCAAAATTTGAAGACAGCCATATGGAACAAGCCTTAAAGGCCCTTAACTTGGACAGTAATCTCCTTAGGAAAAGATTTCCCACGCGCGGTAGAGGGAAACCAATAGATGAATTAGTCGTCCTCGAATGCTAATGAAGCCTAGGGATAACCTAATTTCCATATGAGCCGTGTGTTAACGTTCGACAATGAAGTTATCTTAATTATGTTTCCAAAGTAACATACGTCATTATTATTAATCTGCTCTCTCCATTTATTTTTGAACTACAGTTACTTTATTTGTTGACTTTCTTGTAGTTTGTTATAATTCTTTTCCTTCATTCCTAGGTACATTCTCTGTTTTGTGGGAGTTTGGTTAGCAACTTCATGGAAGCGCCTCGTCTTTTGGGATGATGTAAGACTAATGATAGTAATGATAATAATCTATCCCAGCCAGTGCTGTATCCACTCAAACTTCCGAGGTCATAACTAATATACCATTGTATTGTATATAACAGGTACAATTGCACTCATACGTATGGTTTCACACCCTCGCCGTCGCACCAACAGTGAATGGGCACATTTAATTCTCCTCCCCAATGTATCCCGAAGTGATATGTTCGTTATAAGTACCCCGTTACAGCTGAAAATAATAAATGGCACATGAGGGGAACCAGGATTGAGACGGACATTTAGCAGGTCAAATAAGTGTGGTCAAGGCAAGAAAAGAAGTCAGCTAAGTTAATAAAAGAACTTCGAGGAAGAGGAACAAAACTTGCACGTCCTGTCGTATGGTCTTGCGAATCTCACAGTTAGCAAGGTAAATTCGCTCTGCTATCAAACAGACCTGAGAGATCACTATATAAAGACCACGATAGCTTATGTTAATTCATTGTTTCACATTATGTAAATGGATACTGTATGTACTTCAAGAAATTAAAAATATCAGCTATAGGGCAAAAGCTCGTCTTAGGTACATCCAAGAAGCATATCCTTCCAAGGTTAATATTTTCCATTCGAGAAAAACGTTACCCTGTATTGAAAGATATTAAATGCATTTTTAAACTTATTACCACTTAATTATAACAGACTAAAAGGTATAGTTACGAAACAAACATTTAATTTCAAGTAGATCGAATTAAAGGTCACGATTTGGATATCAAAAGGTAATATTCCTTGAACTTTAAACTTCACGAAATATAGTTTTATAATCATCAGTGATTATTCACTGACGCAGGACATTGTAAACTTGTCTAAGAAAGTGGTCCACCTTCTGAGGGGGAATGGACAACGTAATTATTTTGAAGATTTCTTAACTGTGAAAACTGACAAGTGGCAGTCTAAATGAAAATCAAATGGTTGCAGTTTGAGAATGCCTGTGGAGTTTCCAGTTGAGGATCTAAAGAGGGGAATTAAAGAGGATGAAGAATGGAAAGAACCTGGGAGTTTCTGGTATTACAAGTGAGATGCAGTGGCAGTTTGGTGAAAGCATGCTTGAGTGGCTTACAAGGGCATGGATGGTATGTTTAGATGAGGGAAACATTTCAAGAAATTGTCCTAGAGGAATGCCTATTCCTTCTTTATTAAATTAAAGGTGACTGAGAAGACAATCAGATTTTTAGGGGCAAACAATACCATAGAAAGTGTATGGTAAGATATTGAATAAGCAAGTAAATAGATGACTGATTAGTCTAGGTGTTATATAGTGAAACCCTGCAATGTTAACCACTCTAAACTTTCTTCACGGAAACATGTTCTCCATGGATAGGATAGCCAAATTAGCTTATTTTCTACTTGGACAATGTTGAGCATTTCACAGAATTCAAGATGGCCGCCACTGCCATATTGAAAACCTACCAATTTTTAACTTTTGATGCTGATGACATGAAGTGACTAATACCACGTTTTAGGGGTTTTAAAAGGTGGAGAATTAATTTTTGTAGTTGTTTTTACATTATTATATATAGATGTAAAGTTTTATAATATAATTTTGTGAACATTTCTGAAAAACATGTGGTTAACTACAATTTTCCCTATTTCAGATTGTGAGTATGCATGATTAGAACACTAGCCTTAGTTCCAAGTTGTACAATATCTTCACAATCATAATGGCTACTGGAAAGTGGGGAATGTCTTTTCAGTCCTTGTAATGCCAAGGGAGACTTACAGACAATCAAGAATGTGGCTGTCCAGAAGATCATCGCTACAAGCAAGATGAAAAGGAATGGGTGTTTTCCAACTCTCTCAAGAAGTGAAGTTTTGGCTCACAGATCATGTTTTTGTAGCTATACATCAAAGAGTATAAACAATGAACAGAAAAAGAGAAAGTGCTCATGGGATAACATTGGTGTTTTCAAGAGGTTGTTAAAATCAGAAGGTAGTGACTTTATTTTCAAGAGAGGCTGTTTGTTACGTGGAAACGAGTGTAAACCAAAAGACAGTAAGAATCCACAAAGGTGGGTGCAGGTCAGAAAGTGTAGAACTGTAGAAAGGGATAGCAATATTACCTTCAAACAAAAACTAGAGCAATTTTGTGATGAGAGATCATTGGGCTAATGAGATGATGGTTAGACTTGGTGCTGTAACTGATCTGCATGCTGCTGATGAACAGTACCATGTCCCATGTTATAATCAGTTTCGTGTTATTCCTGTGACCCACTCTACCATGAAGACACCTGAGGAGGAGGCAATGAGATCTGTCCTTTCTACTACAGCTGAGAACGTGACAGAAACCTGGACAACTTCAGAGCTATACTCGATGTATCTTGCTGTGAAAGAATAATTGGATTTAAAGACAACTTTAGATAGTTTTTACAATTGTCAAGATCATCAAAAACCAAGATGATGAAAGAAAATATTGAGAAGCTGGTGAGGAAGGTCAAGGAAGAAGTTATGGCAAAAAGTAGGCCCCAAGACTGCAATCTCAATGATTTTGCTCATCACAAAGTCATTGAAAGCAGCAGCGAGACTCTCCTGAAATTGGTTTCTAGCCTTGTATCAGGAGGCACAATCACTAAACTATCACTGAACTTGGCTAAGTGCATTCAACAACATCTTTGTGATTGCTACAGAAATCAGACAACTCTTGGACTAGCTGTAAAACTTCACCACAATTATGGCAGCTCAGAGCTCATTAAGACTCTAAATGAGCATGGTATTACAAGCACTTATGATGAAGAGCAACACTTCCACACATCAGTGGCTAAGTTTCTTTCTGCCAGTCGGTCAGAATACCACAGGAAACTCAGACTGAGCACAGAGATTGGGCCCATATTCAGCTGGGCTGACAACTACGACTTGTACATTGCAAGCCCCCAGAGCTAGAGCACAACACTGGGCCTTCTCAGCTAAATCCACCTTGTTTACTAGTGAAACCTCTGCTTGTTGAAGAGTTGAAGCTTCACTCTGATGTAGTCAAGTTTAGTCAGCAATGAGATGCAGCATGGCTTTCACAAATATATGGTGAATGACTAACCAATTGAGTGGGCAGGCTTTAAGCAATGACCGACTGGGGAAACATCCTGCTAAAAAAGCCAAGACACTGGTGGTTTTCGGACCAATGATTGATTCACTGCCAGCTCATCCTGACACCATTCTAACCACACTTGTGTATCTTGAAAGGGCTATCATGACTTTTGGGATGAAATACATTCATCTCACTGTCGACCTCCAACTATAAGAAACTGCATGCCTAGTTCAATGGAATGATCCTCAGTGCTGGACCAACCTCATACCTCACCCAGGCATGATGCACACACTTATGAGTTTTCTGGGATGCATAGGAATGTTGATGAAGGGGTCTGGTGTAGAAGTTCTCATGAGTTCAGAGTTCGGTGGAATAACTAGCACCTTGAATGGGAAAGCCTGGACAAATGCTCTACAGGCATACAGTCTCATCACTACAGTATTGTTGAAGACCTTCTTCTCGAATGGTGTCAAGGCATACCATGAGCTAAGTGAATACCTTGAAACAGCAAGGCAGCACCCAGCTGGGAGGTTATGGGTAACTGTCTTATAAAACCTACTCTGCTGGCACTTTTGTTCTTGCGTGGAGAGTGGAATGGTGACTTCAGCAATACTGTCTCAAGGCAATGCTGCCATATTTCTTCACTGCAGGTCATCACAATTATGCTCATTACCTGAGCTGGTATGTGCGACAGATGGAAAACCTTCCTCACGCTGCTAAAGAAGACCTACTTGCAGGTGCACATGTTTGTCGTCACTCAGAAGGGGGTATCTCAGTGCCAGCCGACCAGTTTGGTGAACAAGCATATATCGAGCAAGGAGAAGGTGCTGGAGGTGTGAAGGGCATCTCAACAAGCAATGAGTAAGTGGCTGTATGGGTCAACAGTTTCAGTGTATGCGCCCACCTTGACTTAGCCAAGGAACATATGTACAGCAATGCTGGAGATGAAGGGGAGACATACAGTAAAGATGTGGATAAGGAGAAAAAGCACAAGGAAGAAGGAGAAACCGCAGAAAGATTGGACGAGGTTAATTGTGGAAGATCACTCTGGAGTTAGAAAAGCACTCTCACCCCCATAATGAGCATCATTCAGGTGTCTATAATATCTGCAATGGCCAAGTGGTGCCTGACACAGTGAATGTTAAGGATACATTGGCTATCAGGTGTGAGCAGAGCAAGCAGTTCTCTGATTCTCTTAGCAATAACTTCCACACAATCATAAAGAAGAAAGTTAAGGCAATGGTGGCACTCAAAAAATCAGCCACTATCAAGGGAAAATCCATCTATGGCATGGAAATACTCTGCAACCGTCATATAGTTGTAGGGCAGCAGTGTAATTTGGAGATAGATGACATTTTCAACCTTGAGCTGAGTCTAGTTCCTCCAGCCCTTATTGATGAGCATGGCTGATTGAGGAAGAGCCTCACTATATCTGACAAAAAACCATCTGCTCCAGACGTGGTGTTAGTTGATGCTGGTCAGTTACTGTACCACATAGTCTGGCCAGTTTCTGGAACCACAAAAGACCTAGCTGCAAGCATCAGTACTCGACTGGCCCACTACCCTCCTGCCTCCAAGAAAATTGTCCTGTTTGACCGCTATGACCAAGAAACTCCAAGTGCTAAAGACCATGAGTGGGCAAGAAGAGGAAGACCAAGGGAATTTTGACTGACCCCTAATACAACTCTTCCATGCCGAGAAAAGCTGTTTGTCATAATTCCAAGAATACAAATCTACTTAACAATATCCTTAGTGGTTACCACTTTAGACACAAAATCCAACTGATCAATAAACTGGACTGTACAGTCACCCATGCTGAAGCAGACATCACCCTCTGCAGCTACATGATGAAAGCCGTGGTGGATGGCGCCCAAACCATCCGCACCCTATGTAATAATACTGACGTCTTTGTTCTGCTGGTGTATTGGATATCAAGGATGCAGATCAATCCCCAGATTCAAATGGAAAAGTGCAGTGGTGATATCCTGGATGTCAACATAACTGTCAAGCACTCGGGACCAAGAAAGTGCCGTCAGCTTATCTGTGCCCATGCACTGTCAGGCTGTGATATGGTGTCATACCCCTTTGGAAAAGGGAAACAGTCAGTGCTCAAACTCCTTAAAAATGACATACCAGGTCTTGATAAGGTACTTGGAGAGCCTGGCACAACCCAGCCTCACTTCAGGGGAACAGTGGATATGTTTTTCTTATTACTCTATGGACAAAAGAGTTGTACGACAGTGAATGATGTGCGAGCTGGCTTGTACCTTGGCAGTAAGAAACCTCCACCACTGATGCCAACCTACAGCAGCATGTGCTCAGAGCTCACCTTCAAATGCTACTGTGGAAAGCAGCAGATCAACAGGACCCACCCACCGAAGCTCAAGAGCTCAAGATATTGCCAATTTTGGCTGGAACATTGGGCTCCATCATTACACCGACTGTCTCATCAGCCCCAGGTGTTCCTCAAGAGATCCTGGATGTAGTGAGTTGCAACTGTACTGCAAAGGGAAAGGCATGTAGTAGTGAGTGTTGTAGTTTCAATACTACAGGCCTTTCATGTGCAGACTACTGCAAGTGTGAGGAAGGAGTCACCTGTTGTAGTTGTTTTACCAGCAAGCTTATAGATGTAGAAGAAGATGAAGAGGGCCAAGATAATGATGATGTAAAAGATAATAATGATGGTTATAATATAAATAACTGATTTTATGAAATTCATTGGTGGAGGTTTTATTGTGTATCAGATATTTCTTATTATTTTATATCTTTTGAATAATGATACAATAAAACCATTTAATTGACATTTAAAAATCTTGTTTGACCCTACATTTGGCCCTATAGAAATTAACAAACTGCAAAAATGTATTTTCCACCCTTTAAAGCCCTTGGAAAATGGTATTACATGACCACTTTTGTAACAAACTTCAAAAAATTAATATAAGCTGTTTTTCAATATGGCAACAGCAGCCATCTTGAATTCTGAGAAATGCTCAACATTGTCCAAGTAGTAACTAAGCTAATTTGGCTTTCCTGTGTATATAGAACATATTTCCATGAAAAAGTTTAGAGTAGTCAACATTACAGGGCCACCATCTTGGCACCTAGACTAGATGTTTTGATAGGTGAAGGATAGTGTGCAAGCATACATCGAAACAGCTGTGTGGATAAATTAGGTATATATATATATATATATATATATATATATATATATATATATATATATATATATATATATATATATATATATATATATATATATATATATATATATATATATATATATATATATATATATGTATATATATATATATATATGTATATATATGTTGTATGTATATATATATATATATATATATATATATATATATATATATATATATATATATATATATATATATATATATATATATATATATATATATATATATATATATATATATATATATATATATATATGTATATATATATATATATATATGTATATATATATATATATATATATATATATATATATATATATGTATATATATATATATATATATATATATATATATATATATATATATATATATATATATATATATATATATATATATATATATATATATATATATATATATATATATATATATATATATATATATATATATATATATATATATATATATATATATATATATATATATATATATATATATATATATATATATATATATATATATATATATATATATATATATATATATATATATATATATATATATATATATATATATATATATATATATATATATATATATATATATATATATATATATATATATATATATATATATATATATATCTAACTGATCCACACAGCTTTTCAATGTAAAATTGCATACTATTTCTCTTGGCACCCTCCCTGCTTGTCTTGTCCTATGCATATTTTACTGTGTCCTCACTGGCTTTTAATTCGTAAATCTCTCCGTTTACAGAAGGTTTGTTAGCGGTGGAAATCTCTCTCTTGACTGTGCCTTGTATCAGCATCGTCACACCGACAGATATACCTTCAAGTTTTCCCAGTTATAATTAACCTTTCAGGCCTTGCCTGCATGATTAGTCCATTTCATCTTCTGATAGTTCATTGCATGTGAATACACGTAATTTTAAACTTACCCTAACGTGTTTACTTACAAATACCTTGTGAGTCGAGCCCTCAGCTCAAAATAATTCACTCTTTTTTCTTTGTTTTTGACGATTTCCTGAATCAACAGCATTCAGATTTTATACAATTATAGAGGTAAGTAACGAAATCATTCATTTAGGGTCTATAACTGGCTTGTGGTAAGCATTTCCCCAGGTTAAATCGTAAAACTGGCGACCCTTTTGCCTTAAAACTCACAATCTGCATGTTGTAGATTCAATCCTTGTCCCCTTGCAACTTGCAGTTATCAGCAACTAGCTATGCTAAAAACTGGATGCGAGGCAAGAAACGAACCCCAGCATAAAAATCCGCAAGCGCACTGTCAAGGAGTTGCACACAGTGAGTATTTTTATCTTATGTTAGGATAGTGTACGATATATTTCCGTAATGCACTGCCGAGCATGAACCGGCAACACTTTTCCGAGTCAGTCGGCTCTCTGGTCTCTCACAATAAACTTGTCACCAAGATGTCGTCTCATTGCAAACCCAACATGGCACAATGAGTAGGATGAGAACCAAGTATGCCCCTGATATGTTGACCACCCCAGGCCCACGCCAAGGTGTGCCTCTCCTGCAATGCCAAGGGCCTTGTCATAGGCCGTGATGCAAGCACGGATGTTAATTGCAGACCAGCAACGCGCCATCCGTTCCCTTCAGGATGCCCTTCCCGGTTCTGGATCACGTGCCAGCAAAGTCCCTGTCTCTGCTGCTCCTGAGAAATGTGATGTCGTGATGTCCTCAGCAGCATAGCGTTCAGGTCCTGGAGACGTTCAATGACGTGTTGGATTCACCTCGACAAGTTCCCACTGCAGGATGTTGTCCTGCACATTAGACTCAACTGTGTGCCAGCGCTGCAACGTGCACTGGACACTTGGCACTCAGAGGCCAAATGGAATGCCCTTACTCCAGACATGGCTCTGGATGTCATCGGGAATATAGTGTTATGGTCATCGAATCAGGCAGTGCAATGGTCTGAATTCTTTGCCCTCGCACAGGGGCGCAAAGAGTCAGTGAGTGATTATTTCTCAAGGTGTACTCAAAAGGCCACTGACTGATTTTCAGTGTCCCAAATGCGGGGAATGCTTGGCTGAATATATGCTATTACGCAAAATAATGGTAGGTCTCAGTGATCCTGTATTTAAAAGGCATGTGTTTCAGGTATGTGATAACGTTAAAAAGTGTAGATGCCCTTCAGGCTTTGTGTTGTACTTTTGAAGCTGCTCACCAGCGCGTTGAATGCGTCCCCACGCCGGTCGTAGGGAGTCGGCCGGTGCCCCGAGTGATGACGTCACAGGCAGTGATGATGTAGAGCCAGATGTCGCGGTGTTGCGCGGTGACTCAAGTGCAAAGCATTGCGGGAACTGCGGGGGGCGTTATTTGCCTGGTCGAGCATCGTGCCCAGCAAAAGGTATGAAGTGCCACGGTGCCAAAAGGTAGGGCACTTCAGAAATGTTGCAGGAGCACAGCAAGAAAGCGCCTCACCTCGAGTTCAGTGATTGTTGCAGACACACACCTCTCCCCCCACCCTACAGTCAAGGCTTGTGTTTCCCATGGGAACGGGAGGTCGGTGTCCACATTCATCGTAGCAGATACAGGAGCACAGATCTGCATTGCCGGACCCACGACTCTTTCAAGTCTGCACGTAAAATCCCAGGAGTTGCAACCTTGAACAGGTCTGAGGGATGTAGCTAATCTCCGAGTGAGATGCCTCGGATCAACGGCATACACCATTGAAATAGGTGAGAGACACACGAAGCAGGAGGTTTACTTCGTGCCGACGGCCAAGAACTTCTACATATCGCTGAATGCCGTTAAGGAGCTGGGAATAGTACCTCCTGGTTTCCCCTCACCCTTCCCCTCTCATTGCATCAGCTGACGTTATTAGTGAGGCAGTCTCACAACCTAACTCCCCTCAGACAACGAAGCCAGCCACCATACCTATCCAACCAATGGAGGAGAACATACCAAGACTCGAAGAATGGTTGTTACGTCACTTCTCATCCACGACCTTTAACACAACCAGGGAACCTTTACCTGTGATGACGGGCAAGCAGCACCACATACACTTATTGCCTGATGCCATACCTTATGCCTGTCACATGCTGGCAGCAATCCCTAAGCATTGGGAAGAGGAGGTAAAGGCCCAGCTTGATGAGGATGTCCGGAAGAGAGTGATAGAACCAGTCCCAGCAGGGGATGCAACGGAGTGGTGCACAAGGATGGTCGTGGTAGCCAAGAAGATGGGCCAACCTCACTGCACAGTAGACTTCCAGCGCCTCAATGCCTACTGTCTTCGTGAGACTCATCATACGCTGGCACCCTTCGACATGATTTCCAGCATCCCTATACACACGTACAAGACTACAGCAGACGCCCATTGGGGTTTCCACGAAGTGGAATTGGACGAGGACAGCAGCCCGCTCACGACCTTCATCACCTCATGGGGACGGTACCGTTATCGTAGAACACCCATGGGTCACTGTTCGGCTACCAACGCCCACATGAAAAGGTTCGACGACGCCCTACAAGACATCACCAGAAAGCATAAATGCATCGACGACACCTTGCTATACAATCACAGCATTGAAGAGGTGTTCTGACACGTATATGAATTCTTGTCAACGTGTGTCTCTGCAG
The DNA here is from genome assembly GCF_040412425.1 of Macrobrachium rosenbergii. Lineage (NCBI taxonomy): Eukaryota > Metazoa > Arthropoda > Malacostraca > Decapoda > Palaemonidae > Macrobrachium > Macrobrachium rosenbergii. The sequence continues at coordinate 30,896,480 of NC_089796.1, read as the reverse complement.
GTATTACGCTCAAGCCCGAGAAGTTCAAATTCTGCAAGAGGGAGGTTACCTTCGTCGGGTACCACTTGGGATGGGAGTCATACAAGCCTGCAGATGAACGATTAGACGCCATTCGTAACTTCCACATGCCAGAGAAGCCCTCCATCACTGATATTAGGTCATTGTTCGGATTCGTGAATCAGTTAGCCCCCTTCCTTGCAACAGCGCCCATCATGGAGCCCTTTAGGGACCTCCTCAGAAAGCCCACAGGGAAAAACGTCTACAGTACTGCGATAGCCAGCTATGTAGCAAACTCCAGCAGGCACAGCAGGTTATCTGTCAATTAGCCTAGGACGGCTTGGCATGTTACGACAAGATGCGCCCTACGATAATCATGACAGATTGGAGCAAGGAAGGCATTGGTTTCATCGTCCTTCAGCAGTATTGTGCTTGTCAATCAGCTGACAGCCCCTTTTGTTGCAAGGACGGCTGGCGTCTTGCCCTATGTGGCAGTCGACACTTCACCCCCTCTGAAGCAGGGTATGCCCCTGTGGAAGGAGAAGCCCTTGCAGTCACCTGGTGCTTGCGGAAGGCCAGGTTGCTCCTACTTGGGTGCCCTAATCTCACCATCATCACAGACCACCTTCCACTTGTCAAACTGCTGGGTGATAGGGCTCTTAAGGACGTCATCAACCCAAGATTGTTTAACCTGAAGGAGAAGACACTCCAGTTCAAGTTTCACATCAAATACCTGCCCGGAAAAAGGAACACTGCTGCGGATTTTCTCTCCAGGTACCCGACCATGCGAGCACCCATGAAGCTTCCGACGTGGATTTGGAGGACGACATTCAAGTGGCAGTGGCATGTGCAACTGTGGACGTTTTGGAACCGGACATCATTGTGTTGGATGAAGACTGCGTCAGTAGCGCTGCGTCTAACGACCCAGTGCATCAGCTCTTGCTTGCTAGGGTCGCAGTTGGCGATTGGCCCCAACAGAAGTCACAAGAACTCTCCTGCCTTCGTCCCTTCTTCAGCGTTCGGGATCGGCTAGCCATCAACCAGGATCTGGTGACATACTCGGTGGACCAAGGATGCATAAGTTTGGTTGTCCCCTAAGATTTACGTCATCAGGTAGCCGCTAACCTACACGCAGGACACCAAGGCCTCGACTCTATGCTTAGAAGGGCCAGGCAGTCAGTCTACTGGCCGGGAATAGAAGGAGACCTTCAGCATCTCCATGCCCAATGCACTTCATGTGATGAACACACCACTTCACTGCCTCCCAAAGAAATGATGCACATGCCGCCAGCAGAATACCCCTTCCTAGCAAGTTGTCGCAGATATGTTTCAAATAGAAGGCAATGTATACATGGTATATGCAGACAGACTAACTGGTTGGTTAGAAGCAGCTCACTACCCGAGTGGCGCCATGTCCAACAAAATAAGCAATCACCTTCGATCCTACTTTTCACGTTGGGGAGCCCAAGAACAAATATCGAATGATGGAGGTACCAACTTAGCCAGCGAGGAGATGGAGGCCTTCAGGAGATGGGGAGTTAAGGTCCATCTGTCGTCAGCCCAGTATCCCCAGTCCAACGGCAGGGCAGAAGCAGCTGTCAAATCGGCAAAGAGGCTACTCGAGAAAACACATCAAAAGGTGGAGCCCTGAGGTCAGACAAGATGGCCCTGGCGATACCCAATATCTCAACACGCCTCAGGGAGATTAACAAGTCGCCATCTCAGCTTTGCAACGTCGCCAGCTGCGTGACGGGTTACCGACGACTAAAAGACACCTGTTAGTAGACAGGTATTGGAGACGGACGATATGTCAAAGGGAGCTACAGGTGGCAAAATCGCAGGAGGCTATGCATGCCCTTGATACCACCAGGATACTGCCGCCCATCAGACTAGGTACCCATGTATGCATAAAAACCAAGCTACTAAGCAGTGCGACAGAACGGGCGTGGTATCGGAAACTAGGCCCCATCGCCAGTACACACTCAAGCTCAATGGAAGCGGCAGGCTCTCAAAAAGGAACACACGACACTAGAGACTCATTTCTCCGCCCCCTAGCGCACCTGTGTCTCCTCAGCACGACACCTCCGCGAGCCCTACGCCCATAGAACCAGTAATACACCCCATGCAGGAGCCTGACGTCATTAGTAGGCCAAAAGGGCCGCCGGTAGACCCAAGTGGCTCAAGGACTTCATATAATACTGCTATTATTTGTTGTTTGCACATGTATGCAATCGAACAATTGTATCAAGAATTGATATTTTTCAAGAATCCATATTATTTATTTTTTTTCTGTATATTTATTACATGTAGTATTTGAATGCCACCAAGCAGGGTACTCAGTGTATGTAACTGCATGTTTTGGTATTCAAAAGTTAGTTTTTTTCTCATCTCTCATTGACATAATCATAGTGACATTTGCCCCTTTAATTTTTGCAATGTATATGTATAATCTTGATGGGGGGATGTATGATATGTTTCTGTAATGCACTGCCAAGCATGAACCGGCAACACGTTTCCGAGTCAGTCGGCTCTCTGATCTCTCACAATAAACTTGTCACCAAGATGTCGTCTCATTGCAAACCCAACAGATAGGAAGAGAAATTGTGACAGAAAATAGAAATAGGGAAATGTTAGGCACGTGCATGAAATCCAGTCACCGAGAAGAGAGAGTTAGTATCCACTATACAAGTTTTGATTGCCCCTGTATGAGGGCTTGCATGTTTTTTCACATAGGGAAGCTAAAGAATAACGAAGCATTAAAAAAAAGGAAATAGTGCTTGTATTTCCTTCTTGTGTTATCCAGACACTTTATCGTCTTGGAATGTGTTAGATCTCACGTGGGTCAATCAGCAAATTTCCATATCGCTGGAATTCAGAGAGTTTGATCTCTCTCTCTTTCTCTCTCTCTCTCTCTCTCTCTCTCTCTCTCTCTCTCTCTCTCTCTCTCTCTCTCTCTCTCTCTCATAGAGGTTAGGAATCTGTTAGGCAAAAACATAATTTCTCATTGTAGAGTAAAATCTCAGAAAGGGCAGAATTTGTTCAGGCCATGTGAGCAAATAAACGTGCTTCATATTCTCATTGGTACACTTTCCTCCATACAGCACCATACGTGATAAATTCTGTTTCATTTCAAAGCATTTCCATTCAATAACTGTCCAATATTTCATTCATAAGCGTAAGGAACCTTTGTTTTTTTTTTTTTTTGTGGTTATCTTTCATTTTGCTTGAAGTCCGCCGTGACCACGTGGCCTTCACGTTGTTCCCAGGGTAATTTTGGGTAAGCCTAACAGAAACTATCTTTGGGTTCCTCTAAATAAACCATAAGTGTGATATGTTTGTATAAGTGGGGTTCGTCTCGGAAAAATTCCGATGCTGGTCATTGTCCTTTGTTGCCAGGTGCGTACCAGATGACCTTGAGCTGTCAGTTACTGCGCAAAGCCAAGTGGTCACTATCCCTTTTCAGGGCACATGCAAGGAAGGCTAAAAGTGGGGAAAGGCAAAGTCGTACACATGTGACTTAGGTAAAAAGTGCCAGTGCATGGAAGAATTAAGTTTTGAAACTATATTATATTGGAGGAAAAAGCTCTTATTAGACTTGGCAAATATGCACATTTATCAGTGTAACTTGCAAATAATATAATTTTAACTTATCTGTCTCTCGACAATGAACTTACCACTTCTATAAAAATAAATAGAAGTGTACTTCTAAAATGGCTGGTTTTTAAATCACCAATTTGCATCAGTATGTAAACCTTACCCCACTCTGCGCTAGTATCCCCATGTCTGTCCAAGCATTATTTTTTTTAGGTTTACTCTATGTCCTTTCTTTTTTTTATTTTATTGTTGGGGTCATTATTCTAAGAGTGTCACGACGCTCACTGAGTTCCCGAACCTAACCAGTATTGAGACTCCCCTAAAAGAATTTTTTTCTTCTCACAAGAAAACCCAAATTCTCAGGAAAGGGCAAACACTCCCTGAACCAAGCCTTCAGATTCATGTGATAGCCAGCCAAGTCCATGTGTGAACCTGAAAACATGTTCTACAAGACAAAAATAAAAATCAGTTCCCTGCAAACAAATCCACGCCCTATGAAGCAAAACCAATGCAAGAAAATTCTCGGAAACAGGCAAACGCTTCCCAAACCAAGCCTTAAGATTCACGCAATAGCCGGCCAAGTCTGTGCGTGAATCCAAAACCACGCCCTATGAGATAAAATCCAAAATCATTTCCCTACAAACAAATCACATCCTACGAAGCGAACCAAAAAAACCAAAATTCACGCAAAAGCTGTCCAAGTTCGTGCGTGAAATTGAATACAATTTATGTCTTTTGAGACATTAAAAATTTGTTCATCACGAACAACTACGTCTTATTCAGACATATTAAAATCCATTCATCACGAACAAACTACGTCTTATTCAGACATTAAAATTCGTTCATCATGAACAAACTAAGTCCTATTCAGACATATTGAAACCAGTTCATCACGAACAAACTAAGTCTTATTCAGACGTATTAAAATTCATTCATCATGAACAAACGAAATCTTATTCATACGTATTACAAATTTGTTCATCACAAAAATCGTTCATCACAAACAAACCATGTCTTTTCAGACATATTAAACATTCACTCATCATGAATGAACTAAGTCTTATTCAGACATATTGAAACCAGTTCATCACAAACAAACATGGGTCTTTTCAAACACACTGAAATTTGAGTCTTTTCAGACATATTGATTTTCTAAAGGGTCATGCCCATATAAGCGTCATCTCAAGATGTCTATGACATCCTGAACCCAACAAAATGGAAAGGATATGGGACTATCAGGAGAAGCCCTGAGGGAGTGGGTCCAAGAGAGAATAGATGATGCCAAGGTGGAGAAAGAAAGGCGAAGAGGGAAGAACAAGAAAGAAGGGAGAAGAAGGAAGAACAAGAAAGAAAGGGGAAGAAGGAAGAGTAAGATAGGCTGGACAGACTTGCAAGGGAAGAACAAGAACAAAAGGACAGGCTTGACAGGGAGGAAAAGCAGCGGGCCCATGAGCTACAGATGGCCCAAATTGGCGCTACGAGTTCCTCTCCAGCCCCTGGCGCATCCGCCCTCACTCACACTCATACCTTTATGCCCAAGTGGACCGAGGCTGAGCCCAAGGTATCGCTCGATTGGGCAGAAAGGGTCCTCAGCGCCTACCCACTCGCTCCCACCAAAGTCTCCCTACTCTTGGGAAAATTCCTCGGAGGAAAGGATCTAATTGCTTTCGATGCCCACCCTGAGGCGGATCAAAGGAAATGGGTGGAAGTGCGCCAAACGATCACAAAGGTGTACGAGATCACCCCTGAACACAAGAGATGATGCTGGAGAGGCCAGATAAAAGAAGCAGGGCAGACCTGGTCTGACTGGGCGTATCAATCAAAAAGGGCCCTCTCTAAATGGCTAGAGTCCCTGGGAGTCTCCACCGCCGAGAACATCCTCGAGCTGTTCAAGATTGAAAACTTTTTATATTACACCCCTTCCGCCCTAGCACCCCATGTATGCAAAAAAGTGCCCATGACTCTGGTGGAGTGCTGTCACCTCGCCTACACATGGGACACCCATCACGCTCATGCAAGCTCATTGGGATGTAAAATATGCCCACCTTCTTTCACCTCTGGCACCCCTCCGCCCAAAAAAGAGCACTCTCAGAAACTCGTTGTATGTGAGTTCTGCAAGAAAGCTGGACATTCCACAGAGCAGTGCTGAAAAAAGCCCCAGGTACCACCCACCACGCCTTTCAAACCCTCTCCTGGGAATCTACTAACTAATAAGCCTGCACCCTCCTCAGGGGCAGTGTGACAAAGAGATTACAGCTTGCCAAGTTTATGGCCACTATCCTACATGAGCAAAATGCTCTAATAATAAATCAAGTTCTTCCGCCATCGCCTTGGCAATTACAAATCCAAAGTCCTGAGGCCCTCCAACCAAGGGTCCCATATATGTGGCACCTCCTAGAGGTAACTATCCCACACACCTCAAGGCAAACTAACTGCATGTCTTTGACTATATCAACTTAAATTAAGGAAATCACTTATAGTTATTGTGTTTAATATCTAAAGTAACTTGATGACTCTGGTGCTCATATTTCCCTCATAAGAAAAGACAAATTTTCCTATGGAGCTACCGTTAACCGATGTAAACTCATCACAATTGAAGGTATCAGTCAATTCAAAATGATACTCCCTACTGTTCAGTTGAGAGTCACAAGACCTCATAGATCCAAAATTTGCAACCTTGCAGTAGCAAGCTATATTTCTGGAGGTTATGACATCTTCCTGGGACAGGATTTCCAGTCCCCATCTAAGTTAGAGAAATCCAGGGGTCCAAATCCCCAAAATCATTCATTAGGCACAGGTAAGCCACAAACACTTGCATTCATTGCACTGCCGGAGCCAGTGAGTACGTTATGCAATGGCCACCTCCATCAAGATCAATTCCAGATCCCTTTCTGTTGCCTGGCCCTGCCCCAGTGCCAGTGCCAAGGCACCAAATAGATCTCCCTCCAGGAGATCACAGCCTTGATTCACAATCTCTGCCAGTGCCACTTGTGTGCACTGAGCAGTACCAAGCTCTGTCCGTCTCGAACGACGAACAAATTCCAAATTAAATATTAGTCCTGACCCTGCCTTAGTGCCAGCGCTAAGCATGCCCCCGGTCTCCATTCAAGAGATCCCAATCAAGACCCCCTCTCTTCTCCCAGCTTGGCTCCGCTACCAGCGCTGGTAAGAGAGAAGGATTCTTCTGATCACAGCAGAAGCTCAACTGAAGGTGAGGGCCTCAGAACCCGTGCCTGAGCTGGTCATGGTAACCTGTGAGCCTATCATGCTCGCCATGAACTCTTCCTCTCTTTCCCGGTCCCCCGTGGGCACGACCCTGGGTAAGGATTCTGCCGTGTCTCCAATGGCCGATGAACTCACGGAACTGTGGCAACTTGGGGTAGAAACTGAAATGAATGCCCCTGCTTCGGCCACCAAAGAAACCGATACAGGTGGCACTCCAATGTCCTCCTCTGGCTCGGTTCGACCGATTCCCCTACCAAGGAGAACCATCAACCTAAAGGGATCTGTGGCAGAAATCATGGGTGTAGGTAATGTCAGGTAGCTTAAAGAGAGCTGCTGAGCTCTCCTGGCACCAGTGCAAATTTGGGACAGTGCCACCCTTTTATCCTACGAGGACCTTGGCACCTCTATCCAGAAGAGGGTGTCATGTTTCCTCACGTTATATTATTTTACTCCTCACAAAGGCTTATAGTTTACATTGTTCCCACTCTGCCAATCCAGGTGCAATTGACAGACATCCCAATTCTGTATGTCCTATGAGTTCCCTTTGAAGCCCCTTGGGCAAAAGAATCAACCTAAGCCATTTTCATAGGCTAAAGAGTATAATTTCTGCATATTAATCATCATTTTTTCTTTAAACTTATCATTTGCCTTCTTTGTTATTCCCTTGTGATTTAAACCCAGAATCCATGAATTGAAAAGACCGTGTACTT
>NC_089796.1:30858954-30883954 GCF_040412425.1 Macrobrachium rosenbergii | reverse complement strand
GCTTTTGCATTATAAATTCCGATCATAGCGATCAAATGTTTTGGTTAGGGAATCGATCACACGGATTTATTTCTCCGCATTTAACTCGGCTCAGAGGGCATTTCTTGCTTCTAGTTAACGTAAGTGAATTTCTAGATACTTTATTTATAAGGGACATATACAGTATATTTTTCGTTATACGAAGTGTTTTTAAGTCGAAATATAACTTAAATATGCCTCGTTGTGAAATTAATTTAGCTATTTTTTCGTTAATAGATGACGTTGGCGGCATGTTTGTTTTGTGTAAAAAAAAAATCAAGATTCCGTTCGCCATTTTCTCTTGATTTCATCATCATACTACGAGCTTTTCATATTTATCTTTTATCGGCGTGAAAACAGCAGTAATATGTGTTCTTTCATGCCCAGTAGTTTTGATTAAAATACGTTCCAATTTTATTTGCGGTCGAGTTTCATCCATGTTGCCAACGCACAATAATTTATAGTCATTAGCAGCTTGAACATTCTTTTCTCAGCTTCAACTACAACTTGCAGCTTAAATTTACTGTAGCAGTATATTTCCTTGCCGATCTTTTCTCCAAAACGGATAAGGGTATAGTGTAAAAATATATCAGTACTTAACGTCATTTTTAACATAGTAATTGTTTAGCCGTACGATGGTTGAATAACAAGCAAAACAGTTGTTATCCGATTCGGTTATTACCAAAACAGTAGTTTCTCGTTCGGTTGTTTATGGCTGTATGCATTTTCGCAAGAGTATAAGGTTACTAACAATACTTTTATCATTCTCTTAATTTTTTAACTAGAAGATGGAATAAAGAGATGGAGAAAAAGAAGTTGGTCTATTGTAAGTTGGTCTCTCTTGCTGCCTGATTGTAGGGCAACTGTATGCTTTTGCCTGTGCCCGCTCGGAATTTAAAAATATTTTCTAAATATTGTCGTACCAATATTAATTGCTAACTCCATCGTAAACTCGAATTATCGTAAGACGAATTATCGTCACTCGTGCGCTACCTGTATTTACAAACGCATGAAAATTGCAAACGAACACTGACCTGTTTTAACTTCCGACACAACGAGAGCAAGTGAGGTCGGCTCATTGAATTAATGTACCTATTCCAGCCTATCGGGCCAACGTATCGTACACCATACGCTGCCTGATTGTACATTGTTGCCTGCGCCAGTCGCCCATGAAATTTGAAAATACGTATTTTCAAAATATTGTCGTATCGATATTAATTGCAACTACATCAAAAGGAATTATCGTAAGTCGAATTATCATAACTCTCTATATATATATATATATATATATATATATATATATATATATATATATATATATATATATATATATATATATATATATATATATATATATATATATATATATATATATATATTCCCTATATGTAATGATATAATGATATAATAACGTAAATATAATAGAGAGAAAAGGAACTGAGAAGAGAACCAGTAATAGATTGGTGAATAGTAAAGTGAGAGAGAGAGGAGAGAGAGAGAGAGAGAGAGAGAGGAGAGAGAGAGAGAGAGAGAGAGAATAGAAAACAGGATATGTTATATAAACAGGGCGCAAGTATAATCTACTGAAATCGTTGACCGAATGACCATCGAAGCAGAATAAACACCGGCGCAGCATTGGCGAAGATTAATCAACATTGCAGTCATTAAAGAATGCCATAAATGCCTCACCTGTGATGCTTACCTTGCAAATCTCGCCGAAATCTTAGAATTCTAGTGACGTAATTAGTCCCACCTACTAAGAAGGGGTTAATTCATCTAATTACACCCAGAGGAAGTCCTTAGATAAGTCTTCAACCAATTAGATGTCTACCAAGGGGGTGGACAGAAGCTGTTGCCCACCTATTTTAGGAGGGGCATTCCATTTTAAAAATCCTTCAAAAGGGAAGGAAGAGAAGCAGAGAACCAGAGAACAGCAGAGATAGAAACAAAGAGAAATAGAGCCAGTGGAGTGAGGTCGTAACCTCACCTGTTGTGGGTTAGAAGATTCAAGAGAGCAAGGTTCACACTCTGACTCCCACTTCTACTAATACATTGATTCATTTAACTTGTAAATAATTACCGTATATTTTACTAAGTGTTAATGAAGTAAGAAAGCTGCACTGTGTCTTTCTAAAGCCTCCTGAGACTCAAACACTACTACAACAACAAGCCAGAAACGATAAAGCAACTAAAGGAAATAATAAACTTCTTTACATGGGCAACGAATAAAGGCATAACAGAAAGTCATAAAGAAACATAACAAAAAGAACTCATCATCACATTAGCACCCAAACAAGAATAAACAAAAGACAAATCAGAAAGTCATAACATAAAAATGGTGGCAGCGGTGGGATCCGCAGAAGATGTAAAAAGTGCGGCTTTACAAACGAAGAATTAGCATACATGCAAGAATTTCATAGCAAGCATCCAGCTACAAACGTCAACGACTAAAACAGAACGAAGTGAACCATAACGACAGCGAAAACATTTCCCCCCTGCAAAAGCCAAAAGTCGAAACATTCAAAGAGAAATAATATTTATAAACATTACAGCTTGGAAAACCCACAACTAAGAAAACAACGAGTGAACAACGAGAAACATCACAATATACCAGTGAATCAGAAACAACGCCTTTTCGTTGGTAACCATTGACACACAAACCCAAACAGATTTTTTTTACAATCTGTTATAAACGGATGAGTGCATTTCATATGTGCACTATATTCTCATACAAATAAACATTACTGTGAATTCTAAGAAGCAGAGAGAGAGCTTTAGAAGAGCGAGGTCACAAGCCTCACCAGTTGTGGGTTAGAAGATTTAAGAAAGCAAGGCTCACACTTTAACTCACACTTCGACTCATACATCGATTCACTTAACTTGTAAATAATTACTGAATATTTTACTAAGTGTTAATGAAGTAAGAAAGCTGCACTGTGTCTTTCTAAAGCCTCCTGAGACTCAACTCTACAATAATAACGAAACCAGAAACGATAAAGCAACTAAAGGAAATAATAAATTTCTTTACATAAGCAATGAATAAAAACATAACAAAAGGTGTTAAGAAACATAACAAAAAGAACTAATCACCACATTAGCGCCCAAACAAGAATATAAATCAAATAAAATCTAAGCCTAGTTCTTACTAGCATTGTGGGCTATTTTTTCCTGGCATGTGAGCTATTTTATTTCACTGGCATGTGAGCTGATGTATTTTAGTGGCATGTGAGCTACTTTATTTTACTGGCATGTGAGCTATTTTATTTCACTGGCATGTGAGCAGTTTTATTTTGCTAGCATGTGAGCTATTTTATTTCACTGTCATGTGAGCTATTTTATTTTGCTGGCATGAGCTATTTTATTTCACTGGCATGTGTGACTATTTTACTTTACTGGCATGATGCTGGCATGGGGCTATTTTTATTTCACTAGCATGTGAGCTATTTTATTTTACTGGCATGTGAGCTATTTAATTTCACTGGCATGTGAGCTATTTTGTTTTAATATATTTATATCATGAAAAGTTAACGTAAGTATTTCTAGCCCAGTTTACTTTTTTTTGTTTACTTTTTCCACTAAATGAAGGTTTGGACTGTTATTTTTCCCCACTGCCGGGTGCTTCGCTTGTTGCTGGTAACACGCCCATGTGGGATAATTTTCTTTTATTTTCATATTTTTGAGTCGCTGGGTGATTCAGTGGAGGTTTGGTTTATACGGGATCTTCGTCTCTCAAGATGAGTTCCGCCCCAGTTGTTTGAGCAAGAGGTCTGCTGCATGTTTGAGCCTTGCCGTTGCCTGTCCCTTTTGTCTGCTTTGTGGCAGGCGCATAAAATATCACAGCTTGATTCAGCTTTGCCACTGCCTGCTTCCTGTGGATGTTCTGCAGCAGGGCAATATTCAACGATTCGTCGTCTGTGTCTGTCCTTTTGAGTCCTGGGCTGCGTGAGGGCGCAGTCATCACTTACAGTACAAGTCTTCTTATTCCTCTTTGAGTGTAGGCCTACAGTGTTTTGCTGAGGATCCTGACTCCTGGGGTTTAACAGTCCTCTTGAAGTCATTATTGATTCTTTATGAACATCTGCCTATTAGAAGAGTTTGTTTAAGGGAAGAGTAAATCCTAGTTTTTTTTTTTTTTATAAGAAATCTGGGTATTCATACAACCTGGATCTCGTGTATATGAATTAATTTTGTTTTTACACGAGATTTGTCTAAGAGAGGATACCCTATGGTTGGTCTAAGGCTCTGAAAATAACCTTTTGACCCAACTTAGATAATAAGGTAGGGTTCAAATCCGTAACCCCTTCCCCTTCCCCTTCCCCTTTCCCCCCTTCCCTTTGAAACTCATGTGTAACAGCAATGACCGATCTAGACAAAATTTGGCAGGAGGCCATCATTTAACCCAAGTTAGATAATAGAGTATGTTTCAAACCCATAACCCTTTCCCCTTCCCCTTCCCCTTCCCCCTTCCCCCTTCCCTTTGTAACTTACATGGTATCAGCTTGACTGATCTCGACAAAATTTGGCAAGTGGCCATCATATGGCCCAACTTAGATAATAGGGTAGGTTTCAAACCCATATACCTGGATAAAAGGGACAGTCACCACACTAATACATGGATAAATGGGACACTCACTACAGTAACATTTGGATAGATAGGCCAGCCAGAACAGTACAGTAATTCCTGGATAAATGGGACAGTTACCACAGTTATGTATGGATAACTGGGACAGTTGGAACTGTAATATCTGGATAAAAGAGACAGTCAGCACAAGGAGGTGCAGGAAAATTTTTTGAGTCCTTCAGAGTTTTCCTGGGCAGCATCGGGATGGTCAGCTAGTTTATATATATATATATATATATATATATATATATATATATATATATATATATATATATATATATATATATATATATATATATATATATGAATATACATATAAATATATATATTATTTATATATATATATATATATATATATATATATATATATATATATATATATATATATATATATATATATATATATATATATATATATATATATATATATATATATATATATATATATATATATACATATATATATATGAATATACATATAAATATATATATTATTTATATATATATATATATATATATATATATATATATATATATATATATATATATATATATATATATATATATATATATATATACATATATATATATGAATATACATATAAATATACATATAAATATATATATTATTTATATATATATATATATATATATATATATATATATATATATATATATATATATATATATATATATATATATATATATATATATATATATATATATATATATATATATATATATATATATATATATATATATATATGAATATACATATAAATATATATATATATATATATATATATATATATATATATATATATATATATATATATATATATATATATATATATATATATATATATATATATATATATATATATATATATATATATATATATATATATATATATATATATATATATATATATATAGATATATATATATATATATATATATATATATATATATATATATATATATATATATATATATATATATATATATATATATATATATATATATATATATATATATATATATATATATATATATATATATATATATATATATATATATAAATTAAACAGTATATATTTCCTGACCAATTGCATCCACCTAGATTCTAGACATTTCAAAAGGACTCCTACACAGGAGACGAAATTTACCTTTCATATACTAGAATAAAAACACCGTCCCAACGAACATAAAAGAATTTAATAAAACTCTTGACACCTGGAGGAAATAGGTGACGCTTTTCTGACAGAGTGAGTGTGTTATTCAAAATTTATTTTTGCATTACGCCTGACCTGGATTATTTCTTAACTGAAACGTTGAACAACGCTTTTTAAAATCTGCAAAATTTACTTACTTCTTTTGAAGTAGTAAACGGATTCTAGCCTGAGATTCATATTCATATATTTTTTTTATAACACTGGAGTTGGTTACACTTTTTCCTAACATGTTTTTAGAACTGACCAATTTCCTAGTACCTGTTGCCCTATTAATGTGATAATTATAAACTCCATTATGATCAAAGCTTGCACTGTAAGCATGGCATAACTTATACCATTCTTATGTTCTGCAGATCTCTTTACTATTGAAATAGTTGTCTGCTCAACACAGAAACTATCACTTGAATTACGTGAGATTCGAAATAACCATTTTTCCAACCTTTGGAAACCCAGGTGACGTCCTTATAGTACACTTTTCCATCGCATGATTTTATTCACTCCCGTCAGATGGGATATATCTTGAAAGCTCTTACATCACATGGCAGTACGAGTAAGTTTTTTTGTGGTATGCTTCTCTGTTAGTAGCATAAAACAACATAAAACATCTTGCCGTCTTTGTGCATCATCATATATGAGGATATTTTAATTTCTTTCCTTTACTACTTATTACGTATATTTCATCATCAATATATTTACGGCTACATACAAGCAATGCTATGGAAATGTTGATTTGAACATTAATTTCTTATCTCTTAGCGCTGTGACGCGAATAAAAACGTACACGGGCGCAAAATTGAAAATCAGTATTGCATCTATAAACACGTTAACCCATATAATAAAATCTAAAATAATTTCCCATATCCAAGGTAAACTTTATCGACGGTGCCAATTCATTTAATATATCAACGAATGTGTTTACATTTTCGTTATCTCGCCAAATACGTGAGAAAAATTAGTCATCAGAGATGACTGTAATTTTTCTCACTTATTTTATATTATCTGGAATAATGATGTTCCCAACTCAAAATATTCCCGTATAAACTATTCTGTACAGGTGACGGGATTTCCAAAGGACATTCCACAACTTTACCGCAATCCTTCCTGTAAAATTTTAATTTACAATCTTTTACACAAACCTTAAACAGTTCTATTAATCCACTCTGAGAGGATGGTATGGGAAGGTCTATGCTACCTAAGGCTTCAGGTAAAAATGTGAATAGATCGTCAATGGCGGATAACGATGCCGAAAAACGAAACCTGGAATCACTATTCATCTGTACATTACATTACTTGCTGTTTAGGTCTGTATTATTCCTTTTCTTAGAGTTCTAAGATGCAGCACCAACAACGTTAATTAATTTCGTGGTGGTAAAATTTAATCGCATTTTCTTTTCCCACTGGTATTTTTCACTTATTGTTGAATTTATAATTCACAGTGCCATGGTTTTTTTTATGAAACATTCTGTAATGTATTTTCGTCAGCCACAAAGTTTTTAATTTTTTCCACATCACTTTTATTCAGGATATACAATGCAACAAAAATGTCGTCTTTCTTCATGAGTATGTTTTGATTAATTTTCCTTGTGGTGTTTTGCATTTTAACTTTACGTGTTCTTGTTCGTTATACGCATAAATATATGCATGCACACATGCATAGGCTACATACATGCATATATACATACATACACACACACACACACAAATTCAATAGACCGCTAAAGCGTTTTATGAATTTCCATTTTACTTCACAATTCTTGGCGAAAATCGTCGCCATACACCGAGACCATTGAGTTAGAGCGCTGTGTGCACACAAAACATTGACACTCAAAGGCAATGGCCAAAGACCTGGGGAGTTAATTCATCGGCCCAGTTGTAAATAATGCGAATGTAAACAAAAATCATTTATTTACATCCCAAAAAGTTATGTAATTATACATCAATATATAATTTAGCTTAAACTATCTCATGATTATCAGTTAGATAGTCACTTTATGCCTAAGTAATGTAGCTTCTTTAGTGTCGGGTAGTTAAAAAAAAAAAGTTATATTTAGCCAGCATGTTCACAGAAATCCAAAAACTCGATCTGTTACCACGTATGAGGAGAGAACGATGGGTAGGGGTCAAGATCAGCAAGTGGTTGAAGGAAATAAATTGAGATCTATCATACGAGACCCGACCTAATGAAATGAGCAGTTAGTGTAGGGGCAGTAGAAGGTGATCTAACAGGAAATCCTATGCAAGTGTTAGCATAAGCCAAATTGGAGGACATGTAGTGGGTACGAAAAGAAAATTACCTCTGTCATACAGTCAAGGCCTGAATGCATTGATTCACGTTCCAAAGAAGGTGTCTTTGTTATGTAAGTTTTAATCAGAGATTTAGAAAAAGCTGCACTTGGATGGTGGGAAGAAGAGAATCGAACCCTGGGGCAGCACAGTTTGGTAGAAACAGCAGTGATTAAGGTGCTGAACTGGCCGCCAGAATTGACATCAACTTGGCTTGAAATAGATAGCTTTTCTTCCTACCAAATCACAGTAATGCCTACAGAACAAGTGGGAAGACAGAAATGACCAAATCTGAAATTTGGGTTGTGGAGTCAGCGACGCCATGTCCCATGGGAATTTACCACGATTATAACAGAAGAAAGGATATCTGAAATGAAAAAGCAAGCGCTATGCCACACCTTCATAAAATATATTACCCCCACATACTTGGCAGGCCATTTGTATAACTCAAGGGAGTCTGCAGACATAATTATTCCGTTACAGCATACACTTAATAGGCTGGAGGCGCATAAGGGATCTGAGGGAGTCAATATAAACCACGAGGGCCAGACAGCCACGTTGAAAGGATCTGCAGAGTAGAAGCCAGTGAACACCCTCCTCCCCCACCCCTTCCTCCCAGGATAGTGGAAGAGGATCTCGTGGCACTGGTACTGGGCATTTTGAGGGAGGAAAGGCCACATGTCAGGATATGGGCACTTTTGCTCTGACCGCCCTCTTCCTAAAACCAGATGTTATGCTTGTCAGGAGATATGCCATCTGTCACGCACCTGCCCATAAAATTGATGAGAGAAAGTGGAAACCCCCAGCACCACCCCCAGCGGATGACGAATGAGTGTCTTGTGGCTTTGCCAATGCTCCGCAGTTTGCAGTCATGTTGGGCACCACAGAGAGACAAAACCAAGAGTTTCTAGGGGAAAGTTTTTGGCCTCTCAAGGGTAGGAGATGGCCACCAAAGAATCCCAAGCTTCCCCACGCTCGTGTTCAGGTCCTAAAGAGAAGTGATTGCAACACTAGAACTAACTCTGTTGTCTCCTTATGGGGACAGGGAGTGTTGACCATCAACGTGCACTTTGTTAGTCAAGAAAAAAAATTCCCTCTCGAATACCGGAGCCAGTGTGTCCCTGATTGATGGGGGTCACTTTGCAAAGGCAGAGAAAAGGAACAAGAGTCAAATAACATAAGAGGGTCGAAGTGTTCTAGCAGGCCTAGAGAAAGCGGAAATGGAATCACCAACAATAACGACCTTTATAACAGCAACCCCTGTGACTACGTGGGAACTTATACCAATTGCATATAGACTATCAGAAGTGACTGACTGCATTTTGTATTGCCAGCATCCTCACAAACCTTTTAGACGTAATAAAAACGGTAAATTTTAAAATGGAATGGAAAACACATGAAGAACATCTTATGTTTCTGTCACAAACGAAAACAACTTCATCATTTATTTTTGGCTCCGAATGTTGCAGATGTCAAGGTCGCGCTCCGACCCATCGCCTAACGCTACCCTTTTCTCAGACTTATTAATTAGTGGTATAATTTCCCCCCTAGGCGATTTAGGCAAGTGCATACACACATGCACCTTTGTTGACTTGTGAGGGAATGCAAAAGATTAGTTATGACATTAAAATGGTGTGTGAGCTTACCTTAGGGTTTTCTAGTATTTGGTTCCACCAAATCTGTTCTCCTTAGCTGCCTTAAGCTGTCGGAGAACACTTTCAATGAGGCGCTGACAAATCACGGGTTCGAGACTGTTCCAAGCAGCGACGATGGCAGCCTTGAGTTTGTCGATCGTGGAGCAGTCAACTTTCTGCAAACATTGTTTAATGGTCGACCACAGATTTTCAGTGGGACTAAAACCAGGGGAATTAGGGGGCCAGTCACTTAAAAGCTCCAGACCACAATCCTTCAACCAGTTCTTAATCAATGACGTCATGTGGCAGCGTGCGCCATCTTGCTGAAGGATCGAAGCACCTGTCTTCTCAAAACTCCCCTCTAAATACTCGTTAAGCACAACATAATAAATGTGTTGGTTCAATCGTTTATTATTTTCAAAAACACACAATTCCCCAACTCCCTCATAACCTACATAACCCCATACCATCAAACCTTTGGTGAACTTTTCGCAAGGACAAATAAGTTTGTCACTGTATTTGTTGAGGCGGGGACTTCGCCAAACTTTCGTCAAGATGCTTTTTGAACAATGAAATGTGGATTTGTCAGTGAACAACACGTGTTTCCAGTCATTTACGTCCCATTTACCAACCTTATTAAAAAACAACTTTCGTTTCTTAATATGGGCGTCAGTTAGCTTGCTCTTCTTAGGAGCTACAACCCTCGTGAATCCCAACTTGTCCAGCAATACGTCTGTAAAGTACGTACTTTACACTTTCCTAAAATTTCAGGATTTTCTTTTCTGAACTGACGAGCACTGTAAGTGGGATGAAGCTCTGCTTCTCTTTTGAGAAGTGGAATAGATCGTTCAGATAACAATGGGGGCCTTCCAGACTTCTTTGCACTGAAGGGTACCTCCCTCCCTACCAGACGCCTTGTACCTTGCGACTATGTTCTGGACTGTTCTACGCTTCACATCCATCTGCCGAACAATTTCAGCAGTATTTAAACCTAATTCAAAGCATTGAATGACCCTTACACAATCATCCCTAGAAGTATAACTACCCACCATTACGCATAAAGGCACAGAAGGTGGCAACACGAGGGCAACACCGGGAAATAAAAAGTCATGACAGGAGTGCACGCAGAAAAATATCACGGCTAACGAGGTACCAATCCGTTATTATTTTAATTTATATCCTCAGTCAAGGACGCAGTGGAAACAACGAAACGTGCCAATTAGTCATTCTTTAACTCAGGAATTTTCCGTGACTAGTATGGAGGATTCCTTTAAACACCACAAGTTTTTTCGCAACCCCTGGGGGTGAAAAGACTTTCGGCGCAGACTGTATATATACATATATATATATATATATATATATATATATATATATATATATATATATATATATATATATATATATATATATATATATATATATATATATATATATATATATATATATATATATATATATATATATATATATATATATATATATATATATATATATATATATGTATATATATATATATATATGTATATGTATATATATATATATATGTATATATATATATATATATATATATATATATATATATATATATATATATATATATATATATATATATATATATATATATATATATATATATATATATATATATATATATATATATATATATATATATATATATATATATATATATATATATATATATATATATATATATATATATATATATATATTTATATATTTAGATACTCATTTCATTTAATGCTGAAGGGGAATGCCGATAGGAGAAGTAAACAAATCTCGTATGGTAGCGCAGTTCTGAAGGGATCAAGAGAAAACTTAATGTGAGCCGAGATGACAGCAAACCATCAAATTTTCCTTGTTTCAACTGTTAATGTACTATTTCAGATCCTTTCTCATATTGTTGTTTGTCGATTTTTTTTCAAATATCAGTACTTCCGGTAATTTTTGAAAGATCAATGAAATCCATCGTTTAGAAACTAGGTAAACGTTCCTTTCCAGTCAGAAACAATCACAGTTGCTTAGTAAATAAAAAAAAAACTAAAACAGCAACAACAAACTGACAGTCACTTCTATACAAATACAACTCAAATTGTCATTGAAACAGCACCAGCAAAACAACACTTTTCGCAATACCTTCAAAACGGAGCTAAAATGAGTAAAAATAAAACAACAGTAACAAATAATTCCCTCGAGCATAAAAACTGATTTACACCTGAACCAATAAAATCAGCAACACCAATGTTACGACAACAAAAACAACGATGCAAAGATCTAGCTCTCCCTTAGCCTCAGAACTGCCAGGAAACCGAAGCAACTACACTCAAAGAAAAAATTATCTTTGTTTGGCTATCTCTCTCTCTCTCTCTCTCTCTCTCATATGAATTTGTAATTCCATGTAATACTCTCCTCATCTATTCCTGGGCTCATTCATAGGTACATTACATTTGAATCATATTCAATGTCCAGTGCATGTAAAGTAAGCGTAAGGGAGCGTGTGCATAATGCTTGGCAGTGATCGGTTTTACAAAATACATACACACACTCAAACAAGCACACACACACACACACACACACACACACACACACACACACACACACACACACACACACATATATATATATATATATATATATATATATATATATATATATATATATATATATATATATATATATATATATATATATATATATATATATATATATATATATATATATATATATATATATATATATATATATATGATTCCATATGAAGATATATGAAGGCATACAGCGGGGTCCACGAAACACATAAAAAAGGCCATAATTTATTTATGAGACGTTTCTCACATGTACTATGTGCATCTTCATTCTGCAAATATAACAAATTTCGTTAAAATTTACAAAAAAAACTATTTTAAAAGATAAAGTTAAAAGGGAAAAAAATTATTTACAAAAATTAAAATTAATAAAACTTGAAACGTATACAGTAAAAAGAAACCAATGCTGAACAAACCATTCAAAGGAGGAGGAGAACAACGAATGACCAAGACCTGACCCCACCCTACGACTTCAGTTATGCTAGATAAAGAGGAGAAGCGGAAACGTTAGAGTTCAAAGACGGAACAAGCAGTTTGATGTATAAGGACTCAAGGGTGGTTAGGTAATCACTATGGCTTGTTCCACCAATAATAGAGAAATGTTTTTTATGTATTTCGATTTTACATATGGAGGCATGGTTCTTTATATTAGAAAATTCTGGTTTACTAAGTTTCTGACCCGTTCTAAAACTGTATCCCACATGGCTACAATATCTCACCTGCAGTAACCTATGGCAAGATCCAACATAGATGCCGGGACATCCCGGGCACTTGAATTTATAAATAACGTTAGATCTCATGAAGGTCTGCAGTTTGTCCTTGTAACCAAAGAATACACTGATCTTGAGTGGATTGATTGGGATCAATTGTATCTTAAGGCAGCCAAATTCCTGTTCAAGTATCTATGTTGGATCTTGCCGTAGGTTACTACAGGTGAGATACATTTATGTATATATATATATATATATATATATATATATATATATATATATATATATATATATATATATATATATATATATATATATATATGTATATATATATATATATATATATATATATATATATATATATATATATATATATATATATATATATATATATATATATATATATATATATATATATATATATATATTTTATATATATATATATATATATATATATATATATATATATATATATATATATATATATATATATATATATATATATATATATATATATATATATATATATATATATATATATATATATATATATATATATATATATATATATATATATATATATATATAATAAATCATGATGTTGCCTTGTAATACATATAATTTTCACATATGTACTTTTTTATCATGTGTTATGTGTAATGATGATGATTGTTGAAGTATCATATTCAGTTTAGCATCAGATCTCAAAAGAAGTAATGATTAAATAACTTGATAGTGTAATTTAGAATTGATAATACAATTTTAATAGTAACATAGTTTAGAATGAATAATATCTTTCTTGATAAAAGCGTAGTATATGAAATCGTGTGTGTCCAGCAAAGACTTGTTTCATATCAATTGTCATCAGTTGAGATAAGAGAGAACGCTTTGTTTCGCGTTAACATGATGACAGGTTTGGATAATAAATGCCGATTTGTCCCATACGAGCACAAGACGAGTGATTTCATGGTGTTACATGTTCGAGTCACTTACGCCACTTTGAGAGAAAGAATACATGTCTTGATCAGTTACACCATGTTTTGTAAGATTGCATTTTCCTTCTGGAAATTTCTCCATGGTATCTCACACTCAAAATGCTTTAAGGACGTCACCTCCCTGCTTCTAGAACCTCTTTTGTATCTCGCACCCAAAATGCTTTAATGACATCATGTAATTGTTTCACGTGTTACTGGAATTCTAAAATCTGTTTCATTCTCATTTCCAAAACCGATTACCTTGGTTCCCTCTCTCTCTCTCTCATTCTTAAAAAGCGATTACTTTTGACGTAGTGTTTTGTGGTCATGTATTAGCCTTAACTTTTGAGATCTGAATTTAGTAAAGTTATTTATTTTGTAACGGCACCTGATAAAAAAGTGTGTTTTGTGGTAACGCAGCTGCAGCAAGAGATTTTACAGAGGTTTTCACAAGTTTGTGCAAGATAACGTGAATTTTACTTATTATTACCATGGTATGATTAGTTAGGAAAATTCTCACCGAGTGAAATCATTATTGATAAATCTTAAGTGTATTTTTGTGTGTTTTTCTATTTAAAATCTCTTCATATTTTCACATTTTTTTATGTTTGTGATGTAACATTTATTTACGTAGCATTTTAAATATTTCTTGGTAATTTAACATTGCATACTTGATTTAATATTTCATTTATTAAGATTTTCTTTTCAAATCTTGAGTAATTCTTGATAGTTTAAATTTTGCTTGATTGATTTAATTCCTGATAAAGTTTTTGTGAATTAGTTTTGTTTCATAATTTAATTCAAGAATTAATTAAGTGTTGTGTTATTTTCAAGTAATAATAAATTTTTCAGTTTGTGAATTCTAGTTATGAACTTTGAATTTAAAAATAAATGATTGTATTTAATGTTTTTAGAAAAACAGTGTTTCATTTATTGACCATCAGTGAATAGGATTGATTGTGTGTGCATAAGGCAAAGTGATAAACATGTTTTGTTCTTTTAGTTTGGCTAAAGTGAATTAGGACCAGGGAAACAGTTCAGTTGTTTGATGGAGTGATGCCCTTTTACTCTAGAATAATTCTAGTTTAAATTTTGATACCTCACACATATTCTGATAAACTTAGTTTGATTTTTCAGGTGGTTGATAAATAATTTTTTTCTTAAGGGATCACTGTTACCTTTAGAGAACTCAGTCGTAATAATTAATGTTATGAGAGTTCAGGTATCTGGCTGAAGTGAGGTATATTTTTGAATTTTGAGATTAGTTGTGTAATAACCAGGTATTTGATATGCATCATGACATTATATATATATATATATATATATATATATATATATATATATATATATATATATATATATATATATATATATATATATATATATATATATATATATATATATATATATATATATATATATATATATATATATATATATATATATATATATATATATATATATATATATATATATATATATATATATATATACATATATATATATATATATATATATATATATATATATATATATATATATATATATATATATATATATATATATATATATATATATATATATATATATATATATATATATATATATATATATATATATATATATATATATATATATATATATATATATATATATATATATATATATATATATATATATATATATATATATATATATATATATATATATATATATATATATATATTTATATATATATATATATATATATATATATTATGAGGTGTTATAATGTATAAAGTCATTCTACAAGTGTAATATGTTTTGTTTGCAGATTCATCATTTGTTGTGATGATTTGATTTTTAAAATGTCTTTTTTTACAGATAAATTGTGTATTATGTAATCTTAAACTGTCTTGATATGTTGTTTCCATTTGTTTAGTATATCGTGCAGTACCTTAAAGTGTTATGGACTCGAATTCTTAGCTGTGTAGAGAGAAAGGGTAAGATGCTTATCACTTAGTACATCCTGAATTTACACAGTTGTTTGGGGAGAAGGAAGTCGTGTTCGCAGGGGCCTCTTGTGTTATCTGACGAGTTGACAGCAAATCGGCAAATTGCCTGTTACACATTTGTTCTGTGTGTCTATTCTGAATTTATCATATTGGCCTATGTCTATTATCTTTTCATAATCTGAGAAAGAGAGAATGAGTAAGTGAGAGAGTGAAGTTGACATACTGACAGCTGCCCAAGAATTGGTCCAAAAGCACTTCCTTCTGTTTGTTCAGGTGTTTGGGTGAGTGGATGATGTCAATCATTGATAAGAGCTCTGGCATATTTCCTTCTGGGCATTAGAATTCCCTGTATATATACCATTCATGTATACCTGTATGTATAATGTATGTACACTTTATGTATCATGTATTCTGGGAGGGCTTGAAGATAAAAGTGCAGTACTGAACCAGAAACAGGCAGTCAGGAAAAGGGGCTCCTGGGATAACCTTCACCCATTCTCTCTCTCTCAAAATTACTATTCATGTATAATGTTGATATACTGGTTGCTTTCCTGTTTGTAAAAGTTTTGTTAAACTCACCCAAGAAGTGTATACATTTTGTAAGAGTGATCTAATGTATTCACATTGTACAAGCATTGTGTAAAGTGTATAATGGTGTAACACTGGTAAAGGTAATGTGATGTTTACTGGTTTTTATTATGTTAAGAGTTACAGTGATGTTCTGGGTAAAAGAGAATTATTTTTTTGATAAGAGGTGGATAATATCTCTTATAATGAGTTCTAATGTGTTTTGCTGCTAATTATATATCATTGCGTATATCATTGTGACTTGGCAGTGTTGTCTTTGAGAAAGTCTTAGAAAGACGTGAGTTTAACCTTTTTCAAAAGCGAAGGTAATCTTTTGAAAGATTGATATAATCTTTAAACATATTTTTGCCTTCGTGAAATGGCTGTTGGTATATTTCCATTTTTTCATATTTCATTCTTATATGTCTGTGTTATAATATTACTCTAATTTTATAATTAGTGTTTTACAAAGTTTTGTGCTGGTGATTACTTAGCATTTTGTTAGTGTATACTTATTATTGAGATTTCAGAGAATACTTATATGGATTCCAGTCAGTAATATTTTGGTGAACACTTGTGTTGCGTTTAGTTAATGAAGTATATGTTTAAAACTTGCGTGAAAGTTAATGGTCTGAATCTTACTCAACCAAATTGCTTTCTTAATAAATTAAAGTTTTGTGAATTAAACTTGATTAAGAAATACTTAAATCTTATACTGTTGTCAGATAACAGTAAATCTTTTTGAGATTGTGAACTCTGCATATAACTTTTGAACTTAGAAATAAATTTGTTTGTTTAAAGTTTTAAAAGCACAGTGTTTCATTTTGACCACCAGTAATTAGAGAAATTAATGAATGTGTACAAGTTAAGTGATATATCTGTTTGTTCACCTGAGATATATCTAGGTGAAATAGAACCATGGAAAAAGTTATAGTGTTTGTTGAAGTGATACCCATTTTCCACTAGTCTGCTTATAGCTTGTTGGTTGTTACCTCACCCATAACTTGATAAAGTTACACTGATTTTCTCAAGTGATAAGTAAGTTTTATGGGATCACTGTACCTTTAGAGTATTCAGTCTTAATATTTTTGTTATGAGGTTTCAAGTATCTGGTCGAAGTGAGGTAACCTTTTGGTATTATTATTTGTGTAATAACCGGGTGCTTGATCACTTCGTGATAAATTATTTTTTGGCCAGACCCGGGAAATTAAAGAATTGGATTAGACAGATTGAATGGGATTGAACCCAGGATCGAACCCTGATAAAATATTTGTTGGCCATATCTGGGAGAATTAAACAAATTATTTGGTGCCCACAGTCTGGGAAGAACTAAGTAGAATATCACTCTGGTTTATGGTTTATACTGGTGGTGTTAGGAATATATTTCTGGTAGGAGAGTAACCATATAATTGTTTTGAAGTGTATTTAAACCCTTTTTGTTGAGTAAACTCGAGAAAATGGCTCTGTTTGAAGTTCAGGAATTTTTGGCCGCTCCAATCATCAGAAAGGTATCTAAATCTCACCTGACTAAGGCACAGTGGACTCTCTTAGCAGTGACATGTGGGGGTAATGTTACTTTCAATATGATTGAGGCACAAGTCAAGTGTGTCACAATCCAAGCATTAATAAGCTCTGTTAAAGTAGATGTAGATTTAAGGGAGGCATATGAATTTCTGAATGCAGCTGAGGTAGAATTTACAAATATGGTAAGGCAAGAGAATGAGAACGGTGATGTACAGGCAGAACTTAGAACTTTAGACTCGGAAGAATTTTGGGGTAGACTGAAG
This sequence comes from Macrobrachium rosenbergii, assembly GCF_040412425.1. NCBI lineage: Eukaryota > Metazoa > Arthropoda > Malacostraca > Decapoda > Palaemonidae > Macrobrachium > Macrobrachium rosenbergii. Next base: position 30,865,528 of record NC_089796.1, on the reverse strand, counting down.
GTGCTAGAATCAGAAGAAAACTTACTTAGACTGCAGATGCAGGCTGATAAAGAAAAAGAAGAAAGAGATAAAGCAAAAGAAGAAAGAGAAAGAGCAAGGAGGCAAGAAGAAGAAAGAGAAAAAGCAAAACATGAAAGGGAGTTGGAGTTAATCAGAGCTCGATCCGTACTACATGCAAACCCATATAACTATATCCAAGGTAATGCAGACACTGTGTTTGATGTAGTAATTGTACAGAAGTTAATTCCAAAATTTACAGGAGAAGCTCCAGATGAGTTTTTTGATCACTTTGAAAAAGTACCTTCAGGTATGGGATAGCCAGAGGATAAATGGTCAGTCTTGATACAGTGTTTTCATTGGTAAAGGAAGAAGTAACAGATAACAATCCTAATTGCTTGTTCCTCGTCTTCCTGTCTTAAGACTCGAGCTTTGAATTTTCTAGTGGCCGGTAACTGCTTAGCACGGTTACGGGTACTACTGTGTATGTTTTAGTTAATAAAACTCCTGCTTGAAGAACTGATGTCTCCTTCACCTCCTTGGATATTATATGGTAGCAGAGCGTGGTTTAAGGGACTGCGGCGATCAAGTTGAGATCTGAATTTTACTTGAAAGATAAAAGGAAATGATGAGCAGCTAAAACTTCCCGAACATCGGGGATGGGGAGTATTCTGAAGTTCTACGTGTGAGGAAGTTGCCGCAAATGTGAAAAAAATGTGAGAAGGAAAACCAACGGATTTCGACTTACGAACTGAAAAGGGCGTAGTGGTTCTGTCGACCAGAGTGTCTCAGGGTGCAGATATCGTGGACAGAAGAAAGAAACCAAATTTGTTATGATGATGCTGAACTGTGATACGTGGTGAGGCGGACGACCTGAGCCTAAAGAGCTTGTGTGAGCCGAAGAGTGGTAATTACGAGTATTTGCAGTTGCTTGGAGTGTTTGAGTGTGTTTGGGGATCTTCTGGAAGAAACCTTCAACCCTGATGTTACTACCTACTAGAAAGTTGAAAAGCATTTATAGTCGGACATTGTTGATATACATTTTTGGAAAAGATGGAAAGTTCACAATACTCTGCAGTAACCTTACCAGGATACATTGAAGATGAAAGTGAGCTTATGAACCAGTTGACCCGATTGGCTAACTTTGGAACCATTGACAATGCTGGAAACTTTATTTTCAAATTTTGTCATAAATGTAAAGGCCCGGTATTGGGACATAAAGAAAATGGAGATGAGAGCCAGTGTGAAAATAGGGAGTTGAATTTAGATGAAGTGGAACAGGTAAAACGGTGGCTAGAAACAAATGAACTTTTTGAAGTAGCGAAAAATCAGTTGGACCAAAGGTATGAGGCTAGAATTTGTAGACAGTGCAATAAGCTATTTAAAACAGAGCGACCAATATTTCGCATCAGAAAACTTTCACAAAAATTGGGATTTTTAAAGAAACAAACAGGATAATGTATGAAAAGAGTTATTTAGATGAGAGACTAGACAAGTTATTGAAAATCATTGAAAATAATTTTGAGGTAAACCATTTTGGAAGTGGAAATAACCATGTTAATTTAGTTAAAAATCGGAAAGCACCAATCTGGACGAATGGCCAGGATTTTGAAAGTTATTGCCACCAATTAAGACTTTGGAATGCACAGACAACCATTCCTCCAATTCAAAAGTTTTTCGAATTAGTGGATAGTTTAAAGACAAACAAAGAGATAATAGGACTATCAGAATTTGTATCAAGAGAAGTTATAGAAAAAGTAGACACAAACAGTGTGACTATCATTGAAGACGTGATAAACTTGCTAAAATATAAATATGAAAAAACAATCTTGGAAAAATGTCTGAATTGGTTTTGAAATACAAAATTTTGAACAGAAAGATAAAGAAACAGGTGAAGAGTATCTGAATAGATTTGAAAATCTTTTAGTAAAAATGAATAGAGCAAACTTTGGATCACAGTGGAAATTATGGACTTCTGTTTTGTTTTTAGATAAGTCTAAATTGGAAACAACAGAAAAATTTCAATTATGAAACTACTAAAAATGTAGAAGATAAAGAAACAATAGAAATATGTAAAAAGGAGTTCAAGGAACTAAAGATAGAAAACCAAAGACCTGAAAAGGAATTGACGTATTTTTTATACAAATAGACAAAGATCTACATTTAGATCAAATGATATGGAAAGAAATCTTGAGACCATACTCTCGTTCAAGTGACAGAAGCCAAAGAATGAGAGAGTCAAGAAGCAGATATCAGAGTAGAAGATATAACTCTCGATCAGAGATAGAAACTGAAACAGAAGAGACTCCTTCAAACAAAGAGAACCTCCGGAAAGGAGAAGTGAGGATCCTGAAGAGTTCGAAAGAAATCAGCAAAATCGTCCGATGGAGGGCGGCAGGAGGCCGAGATCAGAATCGAGAGAGAAAAGGTGCAGAAATGAATGCTGTTTGAATAAATTAAGTAATATTAGATTTGTGAGTGTTGAAGATGAGAGAGAAGTAGAAATGCCCGAAATTTAGATTTTTACGGATGAAATAAATGAAATGAGATGATTATTGTTTTTATTTATAGGATCATATACGTTTGATAACAATTTTATATTTGCTGTATTTTTAATCTTGTTATACTTAGTAACTTGTATAGATCACTGTTTATTTAACGAAGTAAAACAAAAAAGGAGGGCGGGGGGAATAACAGATAACAATCCTAATTGCTTGTTCCCTCGTCTTCCTGTCTTAAGACTCGAGCTTTGGAATTGCTCTAGTGGCCGGTAACTGCTTAGCACGGTTACGGTACTACTGTGTATGTTTTAGTTAATAAAACTCCTGCTTGAAGAACTGACGTCTCCTTCACCTCCTTGGATATTATAAGAAGTGCCTACTTAGCCTTATCAGCTAATCAGTGTAAAGAGTACCAGGTACTCAAACACAATGTGCTTCAGGTTTACCAGATGACCCCTGAATATTACAAGGAAAATTTCAGATCTTTGAAGAAGGATGACGAGATAACTTTCTCGGATTATGCCTATAAAGTAAGGAGATGTTTTAAACGATGGCTACAGGTGACTAAAGTTCAGTCTGTGGACGAACTTGAAGAATCAGTGGTCTTAGAGCATATCTAAGAGGAATTCCTGAACATATAAGAGCTTAGAGAGAGTGAGAGGTGAAGAAACTTGATAAAGCTGCTACTCTGAGTGAGGACTATAACATAATATCCAGCAAAAAGAATTATAATGTTAAGTACTAGAACCAACAATTCACAGGTTATAGGTCTCAGTCAAGTTTTAAGAACAGTGCTGTGAGAAAACCCTCTAATAACTATACCAGTACAAAGCCAGGATCTGCCCCCCAGCAGTGGAATGTTAAACCTGCCCCTTCTAGTCTATTCTCAAGACAGGTGCAGAAAACTAATGTTGTTTGCCACAAGTGTGGAAGAGTAGGACATTATAGTCGAGATTGCTACAAAGTGTACCAGCAGACTAAACCAATTGGACAGGTGACAAGAGACAACCAGGTAAAGCCAACTACGAGGAACAGTGTGGGAAAAAATGAAATGAGACAAGCAGAGTGCTTAACAACTAGTGGAACTGCAACTTCCAGTAGTGAGTGGCTGAACAATGAGGAGGCTTTTAAGCCATATATCTATGAAGGTATGCTGACAACTCCCTCTTTGAGTGTACAGGTACCAGTGAAGATATTATGTGATACAGGAAGTAACCATGGTGTGGTAGTTCGTGGTGCTCACCCACAGTTGGAGAAGAATCTCACCGGAGATTCAGTTATTATAAAGGGTATAGGAGGAGAGGAAGTAACTCCTATATGCCGCTTGCATTTGTCATGTGAATTAGTGACTGGAAATGTTGATTTTGCAGTAAAGGACTCACTAGCTGTTGAAGGTGTGCATGTTTTACTGGGTAATGAAGTTGGTGGTGTTCCCTTCGTTCCTTGTCCCGTAGTGACAGACAAACCGTTAAGGATTAGTCCTACAATAGAATAGGAGAAGAAAAACCCCACCTATTTCCAAGTTGTGTAACTACCAGGAGCATGAAGAGAACTGAGCATAGAAGTGAAGACACTGAAAATTCACCTGCACCAGAAGGATCTTTGAGCTTAGAGGAGCTGTTCCAAGAAAGTGAAGTTTCCCCTAATGTCAGTATTGAAGAGATTCTCGAAGAAGAGGAAAATTCTATCATTGGTAAAGAGACTCCGAGTAATCAAAGTGTTCCTGAAGACGGTAGTGAAACTACAGAAGCAGAGTTAACAGATATTGAGAGTTCAGCCCTTGAAGTTGGTCAAGTGACTAGAGAGAAATTAGTGGAACTGCAGAAGAGGGATACAACGTTGGTTGATCTGTTCTTCAAAGTTGTTGAACAAGAAGAAATGCAACAAACTTCTACCTGTTACTATCTAAAGGAAGGATTGCTAATGAGGAAGCATCATCCTGCAGATATAACAGGAAATGCTGAATGGGGTGAATATCATCAAATTTTGATTCCATATCCATTAAGGAAGCAAGTGGTAGCAGTAGCGCACTAGGCTGGACATATGAGAACCAGGAAGACTGTTGAGAAGATTATGAAGTATTTTTTTTTGGCCTGAACTACACAAGGATGTTAGCAAATTTTGCAGGGAGTGTCATACATGCCAGACAGCTGGAAAACCAAATGAAACTATTCAAAAAGCTCCCCTACAACCGATGAAGTTAGAGGAGAACCCTTTAGTAAGGTAATAATAGATGTGGTTGGTCTGCTTGCAAAAACGAAGAAAGGACATGAATATCTGTTGACGTTAATGTGTCCCATAACAAGATATCCTGAGGCTATTCCTGTAAGAAGTATAAGTGCAAAGGTAATTGCTGAGAAGTTGGTGGAATTTTCTCCAAGTTTGGAATTCCAGAAATTGTACAGAGTGATAGAGGAATGAACTTTACCTCAAAGCTATTCCAGGATGTGATGAATTTGCTAGGAGTGAAACAACAGTTATCTACCACTTACCACCCCGAGACTCAAGGAACCTTAGAAAGGTTCCACCAGACTTTGAAAAGTATGTTAACCAAGTACTGTAATGAGTCGGGAAGAGAATGGGATATTGGTTTACCCTTAATTTTATTTGAGGTTAGAAATGCTTATCAAGAAAGTATGGGATGTTCGCCAAATGAAATGTTTTTGGTCGAGACGTGAGAGGTCTGTTGAAAATCCTTGCAGAGAACTGGAAAGATAATTAAGAGGAAGTCCAAGGAGAATATGTGAAGAACTTGAGGAAAAAGTTGAAAGAAATTAGAAAATTCTCTTTAGAAAAATTGAAGACAAGCCAAAAGAAAATGAAAAGAAAGTATGATGCTAAGACTAATCTAAGAAATTTTAGTATTGGACAGCAAGTTCTAGTGTTTTTACCAGTGAAAAGGTTTCCCCTTACAAATAAATTTCAAGGTCCTTCTAGGATAATATGAAGTTAAGTGATCGAACTTATGTGATTGAAACACCAGGGAGAAGGAAATGACTGAGGAAGATACATGTAAATCTTTTGAAACCCTACTTCTCAGAGACTAGAACTGAGGAGGTGTCTATAACCCAAACAATTTTATATACAGGGGATGATGATGGCTACTAGTTGGGAGCTGAAAACAAGATGAACAATTCCTCAATATTAGAAAATTTAGAAAACAAACTAAAACATCTAAGTGTTGAACAAAGCAAAGAATTAACTGAGATGATCCAAAGTTTCCCTGAGATTTTTTACAGACATTCTTAAGTGTACCGACTTGACAAAGCATGAGATAAAGATCAGAGGAGATGCTGAACCATTCAAGCAAAGAGCTTACCGTGGATCACCCTTTCATCAAAATGTTTTGAAAAAGGAAGTTGAATATTTGTTGCAGTACGGATTGACAGAGCCTAGTTCAAGTCATTACAGTTCTCCTTGTGTGTTAGTGAAGAATCCAGATGGCTCGTTTAGGATGTGTACTAATTATAGGAAGCTGAATTCCATCTGTGTAGCTGATAATTATCCCTTACCTCTTATTGATCAGTGCCCGATAATATTTGGCAAGCCAAGGTTATTTCTAAAGTGGTGAAAGAGTTGCAAAGATTTGTGAATATGCTTAGAGTTTATTGCTTATTTTGTGCAAGTTTTTCAGCCATAGTAATTCCCCTGATTGATTGTATAATCTTGTTATGTAATGAGAGAGAACATTTTTGGAGAGAGCAGTGTGATTGTAGATTATTTATCCCGTTCGAATAAATTAGTTTGAACCTGGGATAATTAATCTTCTGGGATTAATATTATAGGTGTGTGTATACTAAAATCATTCTACAAGTGTAATATGTATCTCTGAAAATTTTGATGTTTGCTTGCAGATTCGTCATTTGCTGTGATGATTTGATTTTTAAAATGTCTTTAATTACAGATAAATTGTGTATCATGTAATCTTAAAGTGTCTTGATATGATTTTCCATTTGTTTAGTATATTGTGCAGTACCTTAAAGTGTTATGGACTCGAATTCTTAGCCGTGTAGAGAGAAAGGGTAAGATTCTTATCACTTAGTACATCCTGTATTTACACAGTTGTTTTGGGAGAA
>NC_089796.1:30838954-30851454 GCF_040412425.1 Macrobrachium rosenbergii | reverse complement strand
GAGAAAAAGGTAGAAATGAAACTGTGACATTACAACGTAATTCTCTCACAAACGACAGGAAGAGACACAGGATGGGAAGAGGACCCTAATCCTAATATTTACAAACTCGAAATTAAACATATTTACAATAAGGCTAAAGATATTTCCTTAGCTTAAATGATCTAATTGGCTTTAACACGATGAGGCTTTAGCCGAGGAATACAATATAGAATTGTAAGCACAGGACTATCTCCAATAATCGCGAAGATGTGGACCGTTGAACAGGGGTCGTCTTTTATAAATAAAAAAAACTGATAATTCACGGAAGGCACGCTTACCCTTCTTCGTGACCAAAAGGCCTCCTAAGGCCCTGAAAGACTCGACATGGCAGGGAAAAAGTTAAGTATACCTTAGTTTTACCAGACCACTGAGCTGATTAACAGCTCTCCTAGGGCTGGCCCAAAGGATTAGATTATTTTACGTGGCTAAGAACCAATTGCTTACCTAGCAATGGGACCTACAGCTTATTGTGGAATCCGAACCACATTATAGCGAGAAATGAATTTTTATCACCAGAAATAAATTCTTCTAACTCTTCGTCAGCCGGCTGGGGGAATTGAACTCTGGCCCATCGACTGACAGTCTGAAGCTCAACTGACTCAGCCAACGAAGGGCTCGACATGGCAGGGAGGCAGAGCCACAGTAGGTAGAGAGGCGGTGCAGCAGAGAGGTGGTGCAGGAACGTATAGAGAGGCGTTGCAGCAGAGAGGCAGTACAACAGAGGGCAGGATGTCCCCCATCAACGCCCGCAGGAGAAGTATATATTTCAGGATATGTCACCCAAAAATGACAGGATGGCTTCTTGTGATATCCTGATAAAGAGCCACCAGCAGCAATAAGGCACCCAATGACACGCCCTCAAAACGTCCGCCACAACAACAGACACAAGACAGGTCGCCACAGGAATACACTGCCACAGTCGCGCTATCGGTCGAGTTCTTTCCTATAAAGACCAAATGCGAAATCGCCTTAAATCACGCAGTGTCCATAAAACGCAACCGTTGGGAGAAAACGAAGGTTCAAAACCATCCAGTGCTCGTACATGCAAAGAAAAGAAACTTCATGGGCGAGGTATCAATTATAAACTAACAAACCCTTGGTGGGAGCGAAAAGACCCTATGCAGCTATTCAAGGCTCGAGAGAAATGAAAAATAAATGAAAACTTGGAAAGAACTGAACAAAATATTTACGTTAATAAGAGCCACGAACATAAAACTAAGCAGCTTAAAGTTACAGCTCCCCACCAAAAGAAAAAAAAATAATTTTCTATTATTTATTATTTTTTCACAGCGGTTGAAAACCTAACTTAACCAAGTCTAAAGCAAAGCAAAAACAAAAACCTTTACTAAAGGCTAAAAGTGATCATATAACTAACATACAAAAGAGAGCAAAACAAAGGCTATAACTGAAAGAAAAGCAATAAAATTATTACAGTCTATCCCTTCATTCCTTTTCATATGCCCTTGAGAGGACATCTGGCACTACGTTATATTTACCAGAAATATGGAATAATTAGATCATATTCTTGGAGCTCTAAACTCCACCTCAAAATTTTATGATTTTTATTCTTGAATCTGTTAATAAAAACCAATGGAATGTGATCAGTAAAGACTTCAATGGGAAAGGATGGATTAGTTAAATAAATGCTGAAATGGTTCAAAGATCTTAATAAACACAGAGCTTCCTTCTCGACTGTAAAGTATCTCCTTTCGGTTGGCGGCAGTTTCTTTGAAAAATAAGCGACTGGGTGAACTGTTCCGTCTTGATCCTTCTGAAATAGCACAGCACCTAACCCTGTGTCACTGGCATCAGTTGCCAAACAAAAAGGTAGAGAAAAGTCTGGAGATCGCAGCAGAGGGAAACTTACCAACGCCGATTTTAACTTTTCAAAAGCTTCCTGACACTTGCCATCCTAGATAAATTTTGCATTTACCTTCAGTAATTCAGTCAAGGGGGTGGCAAGGTCAGAGAAGTTTCTTATAAACTTACGGTAGTATCCCACCATGCCAAGGAATCTCCTTACCCACCTTCTGTTCCGAGGCGCAGGGAAAACTGATATTGCTTCAACATTTGCCTTCTTAGGAGCGACTCTGCCCAACGCTATCTCATGTCCGAGATACAACCTTTGGCGACAGTCAATGCTCTCAACGATTAATAACTATACCAGCCTTTCTTACATTCAGATGATGCCCTTATCCTCTTGAGATGTGTGTCCCAGTCATCGCAGATGACTAAATTGTCTATGTAGACCTTACATCCCTCTAAATTACATTTACCAAATTCATTAATCTTTGAAGGTGGCGCTGCGGCGCTTTTACCACCAGTAACGCTACACTCCTTTGACAATGCCGTCACAAAAAGCAGATATTTTCCTTGCCCTGGGTGTAAGACCGACCTGCCAATAACCCTTCAACAAGTCAAATTTACTGATAAATTTGGCAGATCCAATACAGTCAATGCAGTCTTCCACCCGAGGCAAGGGAAAGGAGTCGGTCTTGGTTACTTCATTCACTTTACGGTAGTCAAAAATGAAAATCGATGCTGATACCTTCTTTCTTAACAAGGACTACTGGAGAGCTCCATGGACTACAACTGGGCTTAATAAGGTCGTGATCTAACATGTATTTTACTTCATCCATATACACCTTTTTTATCGGTTAACCTGTATGGACACTGTTTGATAGGAATCTAGCCACTGGGGGGGGCAAGCCAGCCCAACTTGGTGCCGGTCCCAAGCCCGGGTAAATATAGAGGGTTAGTGACAGGAAGGGCATCCGACCTTAAAAACCCAATGCCAGAACCATAGTTAGTCTAATCCAGATTCAGAGAATGCCAGGGCGTACCCGGTTAGCGACCTTGCGGGGGCCTCGCCTGACCCTCCGATAAATAGGCAGGCTACCGCGGTGTAGGCGATTGTGGTTAAAGAAAGCAAATCCATATAGTTCAGAAAGTGGGACACTAAATGTGGGTAGTATGACAGGAAAAGAAGTAGAGGATGGCGGAGATGATGAATACGGAGGATTGACATTTTGTGTGTGCAAGAAACAAGATGGAGGAACAAGGCAAAGGAAATGGGAGGAGGATGTAAGCTCCTGTGCAGTGGAGCAGACGAAGATGGTAGAAGTGGAGTAGGCATCATTGTAAACATTGAGACTGAAGGAAAAAGTGGTAGAAGTCAAAAGAAGTGATGATCGGGATAATGAAGGTCAAGTTAATGTTATCAGAAGAAGTCTTAAATGTGATAAGTGCTTATGCCCCACAAGCTGGATGTGATGAGAGAAGTTAATGTTTTGGCAGGAGTTGGATGAAGTATTAACATCAATCTCAGGAAGAGGTTGTATTGGGTGGAGACTTGAATGGACATATAGGTACAGATAGAAGAGTGATTTCAGAATCCATGGAGGACTAGGAATGGGGGAGAGGAACGAAAGAAGGCAGAGCATCATAGACTTCGCAGTAAAACTGATATGGCACTAATTAATACATTCTTTATGAAGAAAGATTATGCTTGACATATAGAAATTGGAAGAGAGAGTCAAATTGATTTTTCTGCTCTGTAGGAGACAACACCTTAAGAAGTAAAGTTGTAAGTGATATGGAGAATGTTGTATAACATAGCTGAGTAGTTGCGGACCTTTCAATTCGAAAAGGGACAAAAGGGAAAGAGGAAAAGTAACCTAAGATCAAATGGTGGAGAGCACAGAAAAAGGCAGAAAATGTGGAGTTGAGATCTAGGTTTTAAGGAGAATGTTCTGGAAGAAATAAGTTGGAAGATGATGTAAATGATTGGTGGGAGTTTAACAGCAATGTGATCCTAAGAGTATAGGAGGAAATTTTAGGCAAAACATCAGGCAAAGGTCCCCAAAGATAAAAAGCTGGTGGTGGAATAAAGACACACAAGACAAGATCAAGAAAAAGAAAGAATCCCAAAAGAACTATGATAAACACAAAACAGAAGAAAATGAGCAAATATCAAAAGAAGCAAAGAAAGTTGCAAAACAACAAGTTGCCAGAGCCAAGGCTGCTGCTTTTAATGATTTGTATGAAGAATGTTGTTGACACACCGGGCCAAAAAGGAAACATCCACACAGGATAGCCAAGCTAGAGACAAAAGCAATAAAGACCTCCCCACACATTAAGCAAATTAAAGATGGAAATGGTAAGGTTCTAATAAAGAGGAGGAAATTAAAAGTAGATGGAGAGAGAGTATTTTGAAAACCTTCTAAATGAAGAAAATCCCAGGAATATCATTGAGGATGGAGTAGCAAATGAAAGAGAAGTTCCCAGGATTAGTCGGAGAGAAGTGAGGCGGGCACTAAGTAAAATGAAAAAGGTAAAGCAGTGGGACCAGATGGAATACCAGTCGAGGTATGGAGGTGCTTAGGAGGAGGGAATTGACATCTTGTGGGACTTGTTCAATAAGATCTACCAGCAGGAGAAGATACCTGACGCCTGGAGAAACAGCCTGCTAGTCCCCATTTACAAAGAAAAGAGGGGACATCAGGTGTGCCAACTATCGGGGCACATAAAGCTGATGCTTTATACCATGAAAATCTATGAAAGAATAATAGAGGCAAGGCTAAGGGATGAAACATCTATAAGTGACGAACAGTTTGGGTTCATGCCAGGAAAAGGGACAACAGATGCCATCTTTGTATTGCGACAAGTAATGGAAAAATATAGAGAAAAAGGAAAGGAACTACATCTTGTATTTATAGGCAAGAAGTGTGGAGGTGCATGAGGGAAAAAGGTGTCTCAGAAAAATATGTGAGGATTGTAAATGATATGTATAGAGAAGCAACAACACAGGTAAGAAGCTCAGTGGGAACAACAGACAAGTTTGAGGTGAAAGTGGGACTCCACCAAGGTTCTGCCATGAGTCCCTATATTTTTGATATGGTAATGGATGTGATGAGTGTCTGGGTGAAAGATCAGGTGCCTTAGGTGTACTCTTTGCAGATGACATAGTGCTAGTGACCACCAGTAAGGAAGAAGCAGACAGAAATTGGAGTTGTGGAGAAGTGCATTGGAGGACAGAGGCCTAGAATAAGCAGAGCAAAAACGGAGACTATATGTGGATGAATGGAGGAGACCAAGAGGGAAGCATCAACTTAGAGCAGGCAGAAGTAAAAAGAGCTACATCCTTTAAGTACCTTGGGTCGTGTGTCACTGATTGTGGAGGGATGGAGGAGGAAGTGAATCACAGAATACAATCAGCTTGGTGCAATTGGAGGAAAACATCAGGTGTGTTATGTGACAAAAGATTTAATGTAAAGATGAAGGGAAAAAATGTACAAGAGCATTGTCAGACCTGCGTTGATGTATAGTTGTGAAACATGGCCTATGAAGAAAGCACAAGAGAGAAAGATGGAAGTGGCAGAAATGAGAATGCTGCGTTGGATGTGCGGAGTGACAAGAAGAGACAGGATAAGGAATGACTTCATAAGAGGGACGGTGAAAAGTTACAGAAATATCAAAGAGAAGCTGCAACAGAGACGGTGCAATGGTTTGGACATGTTATGAAAGCAGAAGAGAGGAGGATTCTGTATGTAAAAGAACCATGAATATGGAAGTGCCTGGAACAAGGAGGAGAGGTAGACCAAGAATGAGATGGAGAGACACAATTAACAGGGACATGCAGGAGAAGAATGTGAGTGAGGTAATGCTGCATGATCGCAGAAGATGGAGAAGTCTAATAATAAACAGCGACCCCATATAAAGATGGGAAAAGCTGAAGATAAAGAAGAAGAAGAAGAGGACACTGTTGGATAGGCTGGGCGTCTCCAACATCAACATCATGTTCCAATACATTAGTCCTTCCAGGGGCGTCCTGAAACAAATCTTTATACTCAGTAATCAGGTCTATCAAAGAAGCAGCTGTATCTGCATCTAAAAGCTGAAATTTAACATTAAGATTATTTAAAACATCAGAATTATCAGAGAGGATATTTGGACCAACAGAGAAATTATTATCAATAACTGGTTCTATGTCTACATTCATTAGTGATACTGGTTCTACTACTACAGCTTCATTTCTACAAAAATAAGGTTTCAGCATATTAATATGACATATTTGTGATTTACGTCTACGTTCAGGAGTCTCAATCAGGTAGTTAACATCACCCATTTTTTTCAGTACCTTCCACTGGCCTGAAAACTGAGCTTTCAACGGATTTACGCAGGTATGGGGGAGCAAATCCAACACCTTATCACCTGGACAAAACTCTCTCCGTTGAGTACCTACATCATAACTGTACTTCATTTTAGCTTGACCCTTTGCCAAATTTTCTCGGGCAAAAGACCAGGCTCTGTGCAATTTCTCTTGTAAATTTGACATATAATCGAGTACATTTATTTTGGGGGTTTCTCCTTCCCAGTTTTCCCTAACTACATCTAAGGGGCCTCTAACACTATGGCAAAATACTGATTGGTAGGGGATAACCCCAGGGTTTCATTAGGCACCAACCTAATTGCAAAGAATGCATATGGGATTTCCTTATCCCACTCAACACCTGTCTCCAAACAAAATTTTTTCAAAACAGACTTGAGAGTCTGGTGGAACCTCTCCACCTGACCCTGACTCTCAGGATGATATGGAGATGACGTAATATGTTTAACTCCTAATTCGTGCATTTTCTTCTCAAAATAGCGACTGGTAAAATTTGTCCCACAATCTGTCTGCAAACTTTTTGGAATACCAAATCTCGTGAAAAAGCCAATTAAAGCCTCCACAACTTTTTCACCCCTAATACTCCGTAGTGGGACAGCCTCAGGAAAGCGTGACATCCTATCCACCATTGTAAGGATATATTCATGCCCTCACGTCTGCGAGAGAGGGACCACGACATCCACAATCACTTCCCTAAAAGGCTCCCCAACTGATGGGATAGGGATCAGAGGGGCTTTGAGTATCTTTTGGTTTGGCTTCCCCACGAGTTGACAAACCTCACATGAGAGCACATGACGTTTTATACCCCGGCGCATTCCAGGCCAGAAAAAATGCTCGGCTAACTTTTGAAATGTTTTTCTGACCCCAAAATGCCCTGATAAGTTACTTTCATGACTTAGCCACATCAATTTGTTCCTATATTCTTCCAGAACAACCAGCTGCCTAACAACCTCTACCTGATCCTTGGTGCATTCCCTGCCTGCTGACCCTGTCCACTATTTAAACCATCCTGTTTAAAAAGAAAGGTTTAGAAATGTCATTATCGAGATCATTAACATCAAGGTTACAAAACTCCTTCATCAGGGCTTCCTTGAAAGCCTCAACATCCCAATTCACATCATCATTATTAATATTTGTTTTTACGCTACCAGTCACTGTGTCAGTATTTTGTCTACTTACTTCGTCTAAGTCTAAATTAACCTCATCGAGGTTCACCTCTCAAGCACGCAAACGAGTCATAATAGATATGGGTTCAGATATCTCACTTTATTTCTACTAAAGACAAAATAGGAAAATAATTCAGTTCGTCTTTCACTACTAAATCATTTGCAAAAACAAGATCTATACCTGGAACTGGCAAACTGTCAACTACTGCCAATTTTACAGTTCCCATAAAGTAATCAGTTTCCAAATATAATTTTTCGAGAGGACAAGAAACAATAGTATTAGGGAATCCTCCCAAAACAACAAAGTCATTATTTGAGAAAACAAAGTTATGTGGCACTGACTGCCTTAAAATTAGAGACTGCGCAGTACCAGTGTCTCGTAATATTTTCACTCTACGACCGATTTGTTTAGTGTCATTAAGGTAAACCGTGCCATCCGATATATAATTTCTAAATCTGAGTCACTTCTTTTCATATTCTTTCGACACCTGTTCTGCAGCCAAGCTAACAGGTTCTTTTTGTTTCTCCAGGAACCTTTTCATAGCAAAGCAGTTGGCCTTCACGTGACCTTTACGACTGCACCAGAAATACATTACATTACTCCTCGACTCTGGAGTATTCCTACTGCTATTACCACCACAAGATCTACTACTGTTCACAAAACTACGGTATTCACTACTGCTACTACTACTGCTATTACTATTATTTTCCTTGGGTTTGTTTTTACTAGTACTCCTCTCAGACTGGCTTTTGGAATAGTTTATCCCCCAGTTATTGTTACAAGGTGAGAATCGTTTACTGTTAATACCCTTGTTACACAGTCCTGTCTATGAGCAAGGGAGTACTCATCTGCTGCAATTGTAACTTCCTGCAAACAATCTAATTTTAGTTCTTCGAGGTGAATCTTCAATTCCCTCGACACCATTCTCTTGAATTCTTCAATTAAAATGAGTTCCTTTAATTCCCCAAAATTACCTATTTCCTTACTTTTAAGCCAGTCTTCAAAAAATTGCTCCTTCTTTCTTGCGAACTCTACGAAGGTCATTTCATTGTCCTTTTTCAAATTCCTAAATTTCTGGCAATACGCCTCGGGAACGAGGTCGTATGCCTTCAAAATAATAGCTTTCACTGTGTCGTAGTCCGACGACAGATCCTCACTGAGCGTATTGTATACACGCTGAGCCTTTCCTTTTAACCTACATTGGACCAGTGTGGTCCACATGTCCCTAGGCCAACTTAATTTTTTCCCTATCCTCTCAAAGGATATGAAGAATTCGGGAACGTCCTCTTCATTAAAGATTGGTACCAACTTCAAAGCACTCAACAGATTAAATTTGTCATCATTAACATTATTATTATTTTTCATAGACAACTGCAACCTTAGCAAATCTAACTCATGACCACTTTCTTTCACTCTCTCTTTAGCCTGCAACTGCAATGCTTTGTATTCTAATTCCTTAATCTTTGTTTGTTCTTTTAAAATACTTAGCCTCAACTCACTTACCTCATTACATTGAACTTCTCATCTATCTCCTAACATAATCGTAGACATTATCTGTGCTTTCTCCTTATCATCACTCTTATCAACTGCTTGTTCGTTTTGGATCTCATCTCTCCCATACAGGTTTCTCTGTACTTTGGCTAACAACTTCCCAAAATAGCTGCCTTTCTGAAATCAGTTGATAACCTAAGTTAAAAAAAATCAGCAAGAAACCCTAATTCATCCCTTTTTAAGACATATAACTTCCTCTCCCAATCTGGATCGGCCAAAAACTGGGAGGGCGCCACCTCCATACTGCCCTCAAAGAACAGCATTGTTACAGGGAAGAGGAAAAAGAGCCGGGGGGACCTGTCCCTAACCAACCAAATGCAAAATCACCCCTCTGAGTGACCCAAGAACTATATCACTGGAAGATCGATGGCAAGGTCGCCAAATTGTAACGACTTGTTACAGTAAATTTTTATCCAGGTTATGACATATAGCTTTCAAAATGCCATACTACATAGACAAAGCTCGTCTAAGAGCAGGAATACCAATGACACAATTCAATGGAAGCACTCAAAGGGATAATTAATAGTCATTAACGTAATATTTAGGAATTTATTACACAGATTAAACATTTAACAGGTCCCCGAATAACTGAATAAAGGGATAGAAAAAACTCATTCACCCTCGGATTCACGGTCACTACCTTCAATCACCTCATTTACGTTAATCCACCGATCTATCTTACAACAGATAAAGAAACAGATTAGAGAAAAAGGTAGAAACGAAACTGTCACACTACAAAGTAATTCTCTCACCTAACGACAGGAAGAGACACAGGATGGGAAGAGGACCCTAATCCTAATATTTACAAACTCGAAATTAAACATATTTACAATAAGGCTAAAGATATTTCCTTCGCTTAAATGATCCTAATTGACACCAACACCGATGAACTTTGACGAATACAGCCCTCGGGTAGCAAGCACAGGACTGTCTCAATAAATCGCGAAGATGTGGACCGTTGAACAGGGGTCGTCTTTTATAAATACAAAAAGTGATAATTCACGGAAGGCACGCTTACCCTTCTTACCGTGACCAAAGGCCTCCCTAACAGCCCTGAAAGACTAAACAAGCAGGGAGGCAGAGCCACAGTAGATAGAGAGAGCGTTGCAGCAGAAGAGAGGCCATTACAACATATATATATATATATATATATATATATATATATATATATATATATATATATATATATATATATATATATATATATATATATATATATATATATATATATATATATATATATATATATATATATATATACATTCCTTTTTGTCCCTTCCCAGTTGATAGCATGATTGTTCTCACTAACATGTACAAATATACCACTGTTCCCCTGTGCATATCTCACACATTTCTTATGCTGTTCAATTCTTTTTTCCAGTGCTTTCCCTGTTTGGCCAATATAAAAGTTGTCACAAGACTTACACGGAATTTTATATACACACCCTTTAGTATTGTCAGGGGAGTTCTTGATAAGTACATTTTTCATTGTTGTATTGTTCTTAAATGCGACATTAACACCAAAAGAAGATGAGGGATATCTTTAATATTATTATTATAAGGCAAAACAAGCAAAGTTTTTTTGTTGTAAGGTTCTTTCTGGTTTTGATACATAGTCTTTTTTGCCGCTTCAAATGCACTGTTTAATAAACTACCAGGATATTTCAATTTCTTGCCTGAATTCCTAATCTTATCTATTTTATCATCAATATATTCAGGGCTACATACCCGTAATGCTCTTAAAAACATAGATGAAAACACTGACTTTTTAACCTTATTGCTTTGTCCAGAATAGAAATGCACATAGGAAGAAATATTATTTGGTTTTCTATACACACTATATTTAAACCCACTACTATTTCTTCGTATGAGGACATCCAAAAAGGTAAGCACCCATCATTTTCCATTTCCATCGTGAATTTAATTGATGGTACTAATTGATTTAACTTGGCAAAAAAGTTATTTACATCTTGGTTCCCTGGCCATACACAAATTATGTCGTCAGCATACCTAAACCATGTTACATTACGTGGGATTATGTTGTTTAATATCTTTTTTTCAAAAAATTCCATATATAAGTTACTTAACACTGGCGATAGTGGGTTTTCCATTGCCATACCAAAATTTTGTGAGTAAAATTTACCATTAAATTCAAATTTACAATCTTTTACACATAATTTAATCAGTTCAATTAAAGTACTTTTAGAAAATGGGATATCCAGCTGTGTGTTCTCTAACAATTCAGATAAAAACGCCATCAGATCATCAATTGGCACCTTTGTGAATAGTGATACTACATCAAAACTTACAAGCCTGGATTCACTATTAATCAGTACACTATTTACTTTATTTATCAGGTCCACAGTATTCGTGATATTTGCATTTGAGATGGTACCTACTAATGGGTTGAGAATATCCACTAAGTACTTCGCTAGCTTGTATGAAGCGGAACCAACTGAATTGATAATTGGCCTGGCAGGAAAGTTTGTTTTGTGAGTTTTTATTGTACCATACATGTATGGTAACGGTGAAGAGGTCACACACAACTTCTTTATAAGGCTTTCGTTACCTTTTAACAGATTTTTCACTTTCTTATTGAAACCACTGTTCACATTGTCTAACGGGTTCTTATTTAATTCTTTATATGTGCTATCATCACCTAAAAGATTTTCCATTTTTTCCATATATTCACGTTTATTTAAAATTACAAAAGCGCCTGATTATCTGCTTTGTCATGTGTATATTTTGTATTTTTTCAGTTCATTGTGCAACCATAAATCTTTTAGGGGACGTTTGTGGTGTCTGATTTTTCATACTTCCATAAATCACTCCACGCCAACTATATTCACTTCTTCAATCGTTTAATCACTATACTTTTCAAATTGCACAGTCCTTTGAATTGTTCCACACTGTTCCTTCCGCCAGGAGATAAAGCAAAGTTTAAACCGTAGCCTAAGGCACTAATTACATTTCTGTCCAGCTGCTTGTTTGATAAGTTGACGACACAATCATGATTGGCGTTGTTGGTCCAAGGGCTTCTTTCAATCAACAGTTTCATTTTATTATCGTGTTTACGTTTCAGTTTCCGATACACTTGATTCCTCATCTTCACATGGCAATATTCACGTGAGGAATCTCTCCAATCTAATTGAGTATTGAGAAGCACAAAATGTCGTCTTTCTCGTGAGATCGTAAAGTTCTTTTGGTTTCAATGTTTTGATGTTGATATGTTTTTCCAATATGGCACGTTGTATTTCACCGAAGGGTTGGTCTTCTAATTTCAGCAAGGAATTAGTTATCATCGATCTTAGTATCACTTGTTCATCCCGACATTCACGTAAAACCGCAGGTGTTCCTTGTTGGTATGAGCTTGGTGAGGCGTCGGCAAATTCTCTGACGGCATATTCCAAGATGGGGAAAAGAACACAGAAAGATCGGAAGGAGCGCGTGGTATCCATTGATGATTATTATAATTTTTGTACGTGATTCATTTATCACACATTACCACAGGTGAAAAATATGTTTTTAAGAGCATTAGGGTATGTAGCCCTGAATATATTGACGATGAAATAGA
>NC_089796.1:30813954-30836454 GCF_040412425.1 Macrobrachium rosenbergii | reverse complement strand
ACTATGGGTTAAACACTAATATCTCAAAATTTTGAAATTTTATTTTTCACCCCTCCTTCCTATCAGGGCTGAACTTGGACTTAAAGGGCATTGGAAGTGTGACTATTCATCTCAGCAATCTCGAAAACTAAGGCTTAGACACCAATATCTGTCGTTTTCGATTATTTTTACATGTTGCCCTCTTCCCACCCCCACCCTTCTTTGGTGCCAGTGAGGTCTTACCCTCCGCCCCCACCCCCCGCAAAGTATTCTATTCCAGGTAGTAAGTCATATGTATACTGAAATGAGGTATGATAAATTCGTAGAATTTATTTAGTTACTAAGTCTACAGACAGAACCAGCCCGATTCAGGGAAGCCCTTCCCACCCCCACCCCATTTGATGCCCTTTGGTACCTTTTGGTGCTAATGATGTTTTCCCCCACAGTATTCTTTTCGAGATAGTAAGTCATATGTATACCAGGTTTGGTTGAAATTGCTCAATGCATTTCAGACTTATGCTGGAACATACACACCCACACACACACACACATGCATACATACATACGTCCATTTATATAATAATAATAATAATAATAATAATAATAATAATAATAATAATAATAATAATAATAATAATAATAATAATAATAATAATAGTGTTAAAAGTGATAGCTGGATCAGCGGCATTCAGTTTGTATAGTTTTCTCTATTTTTCTAATAATTGATTTTTCTAGGTTACTGCATTTTGCCAGAAACACGCCGATATTAGTCATACTTGGAGAGGGAAGCAGGTTGCAAAATTGGATAATTTATTTCCGATGAACACAGTAAAACAGTAACAGCATACTGAAATCATGAGTTCCCCTTCCGTAAAGTTGTCCTTCAGGAAAAAGTCTTCTTTCGAGTTGTCCTTCAGGAGAAAGTCTTCTCCGGTGTTAATCAAGGCCACGTTTCGCTCAGGCTCCACTGATCATGGTCATGCCAAAAGACGGGAGTAGACTGACTTTCGATGTGAGTCTTGCTCTTTATATACGAGAAGGTCAGCGGGGTCAAATTCAGCTGCCCGCTGACTGGCTGAGGAGAAAAAATTCCCGCTCCTTATTGACTGGCGAGATTTTCTTGGAAGACAAAAATTTATCACTGATATTTTCTCTGCTGCAGCCTTGGTGAGCGGCTGGGCTGGTGCGTGACGTCATTTTTCGTATTTCACGGCTAATATTCTGATTGGGCGTCTTGCGGCTCGCAGAATCTCCAACATTGTGAGTTTCACGGTCGGGATTGTCGTTTCTTGCGATGCCAGCGTCTGTCTGTGAGCTACAGAAGCAATAGGCCACTTAATGCTGGAAGATAGGGGGAATACCTATTGGCGTATCCTTCCTGACAATTCTTGGCTACTTTTCGAACAACTTTTCTAGGGATACTTTTCAATTCAATCCAGCAAGTAGGGGTGAGGTGGGCTGAAATCAGTAAAATATAAATCTCCATAGTTCTCGGTAAAATTTATAATTGCGTCGATTTAGAGATTTACAGGGATTATCACGCTTCCGTCGCATAAATGTGATACATTTACATGGAAAAACTACCTGAATTTAATAATAAAAAAATTAAAGTTAAATAATTATTCCATTACAGTATATCATGCAAGTCTTTTCACCTAAATGCCTAGCCAGAAGACAAAATTTCACAAGGATAATGCAATTATACATACATACACACACACACATATATTTATATATATATATATATATATATATATATATATATTATATGTATATATATATATATATATATAACACACACATATATATTTATATATATATATATATATATATATATATTTATCATATATATATATTATGTACATATATACAACTATCCGTTAATATCAATATATATATATAAATAATATATATGTCATATATATGTTGTGTAGGAATTTTAGTTATATATATATATATATATATATATATATATATATATATATATATATATATATATATATATATATATATATATATATCTATATATATATATATATATATATATATACAAATTTTATTAATAAAAATTCCTCTTATATTAACATATATGACAATATATATATATGTGTGATTATATGTGTGTGTATATGAATGTGATGTATATTTGTATATATATATATATATATATATATATATATATATATATATATATATATATATATATATATATATATATATATATATATATATATATATATATATATATATATATATATATATATATATATATATATATATATATATATATATATATATATATATATATATATATATATATATATATATATATATATATATATATATATATATATATATATATATATATATATATATATATATATATATATATATATATATTTATATATATTTATAAAAATATATATATATATATATATATATATATATATATATATATATATATATATTTATATATATATATATATATATATATATATACATATGTATTATACAAACTATTTATTAATATAAAATTATATACAGTATGTATATATAATATATATATATAATTAATATGTATATATATATATATATATATTTATATGATAAAATTTATTCATATATATATATATATATATATATATATATATATATATATATATATATATATATATATATATATATATGTATGTATATATGTATGTATATATATATATATATATATATATATATATATATATATATATATATATATATATATATATATATATATATATATATATATATATATATATGCATATATATTTGAAATTCAAATCTATATTTTTACGAATTTCCCTGGGTTCATGTGATTTTTACAGTTCGGCAACGGAAACTTTATTTAATTGGCCTTGGAGTCCTGACTTGCTTAAAGGGAAATCGTAAAAAACAAAGAACAAGAGATGATTTTAGCAGCTGAATGCTCTACTTCATAAGAAAATGTTACGTAAACACTTGGGATAAATTAAGGAATTATATTTACAAAAGAAAGCATTAGAAGGAAAAATGGGTAATTGAATTGTTAAAAGGCTTGCAACGCCTGAAGATCCTCCTACTGGAGACTTGAGTATGGGCAAAGCACAGTCCAAGACAAGTCCACTGCTAATAGGTCCCTCTGCAAGAGAGATTTACATATTACACGCCAGTAAAGGAAAATATAACACAAAGTATGACTCGAGTCTGCACTGAGGGTGCCAAGGACTCGAAGAAAATATGACCACCTTACACTGAGACACAGAACATTGGCAATAGCACTGGATAAAAGGGTACATGGACAAGCTGAATGCAGAAACTCAAATAACACTCCAAAAGGGCAAATTGTCGTGACTGAAAAGTCTTTACTCGCACTTTACCTTAGGGGAAGAGGGGTCTCTGGCGACGAAATGACGAGGGACAATCACACACGTGACATCATCGTACTCAGGTTCCTGGGTAGGTCCTCTCGAGAGTGACGGTAGTACTGGGTTCACATCAGGAGTTTGGTGTGGACATCTGGGTGGAAGGGTGGAGGGTGACCTCTCAGCGTCTTGTATCACTCGCCCGCGTGCATGGCTAACTGCAACTGCTAACGGCCCAACTGCACTGTGACTGACTGCCCAACTACTACTTGAGATGTCTCCTGTCCTTCTCCTTTTAAGGCCTAGGCCGAGTGTCCTGACAGAGTGCAAAGATTGGTGACTGTGTGCAAAAGATGTGCCATTTGCCCAGGTGTTCAGTCATCTGGTCGCCTCTTCCCAGGGGTCCTGCGAAAGGAAAGACAATTCAGCAGCTTAATCTGCCTTTAGAAGGTTGTTTAAGCAGCTTAGTTGGGCTAAGCTGCTGAAGGGAGTGGCACCCAGCCTCTCATCCCTGCCCCCTTTAACCGTGCCATCTCAATATCTATTTCAGGTAAGGAAAAGGACAGAGCGAAATGCTGATAAATTTGTTTTGATATCCAGGTTCTACTTTCAATAAACTAAGTGTAAATTAAGGGTTGTCTGTGCAGCGACTTCGGTTATTATAATTATATATAATTATATTTATTATAATTATATATATATATATATATATATATATATATATATATATATATATATATATATATATATATATATATATATGTACATAATAATAATAATAATAATAATAATAATAATAATAATAATAATAATAATAATAATAATAATAATAATAATAATAATAATAATAATAATAATAATAATAAGAGGTTAAAGGAAGGTGCAATTCCAACACTTCAATTGCCAAAAGGTGAGTTGAATCATCTCTGTAACATGAAGTGCCTTTGCTTATGTTGATTAGTACGATCCAAAACACGCACACACGCACATAGATATATACTGAGAGATAATATCGTGGTATATAGAAAGCTAAACCGAAAATTATCATTTCATAATCACGCTCTCTCTTTTTATTGTTCCAGAAATAATCTCACCAGAACCAGCAAAGGCCCCAGAAGAGAGATCTTTAAAAATTTATCGCAAGAACTTCTTAGTAATGAACAAGAAAAGGGCAATTTTAAGCATGAAGATTTTAGTGCAGTTATTGTACATGACAAGGGAAATACAGATGATTCTTGCATCGTAGAAAAAGTTATAAATGTTATTCCAGAAGAGACAAGAAATGAAATAAAAGGACTAAGAGAAAAGGTAAACCATCTTAAAGAAGAAAATGTTTACTTAAAATGGTATACATCTGATCTAAATGGAAAGTTTTTCAAATTATGAGGAATGTTGTTATAAAAAGAATTGAGAGTATATTAGAACCTTTTTTAGCAAAACTCAAATTAAGGCTATTATAAAAAAGAAGAGAGTGAGTGAACGGAGCAATGAAGGTATTGCTTCAGCTTTAACACTAAGAACTCTAAGTCCTAAGAGCTATATGTATTTGCTACTGAAAAAAGGATATCCCTTGCCATGTGAAAGCACACTGAAAGATAAAGCAAGCCATTTCTACTGCGAACCGGGAACTTTGAGAAGCGTCTTGTCATTATTGCAAGCTAAAGCTGACACATTCACTACAAATGAAAAAAAAGTAGTTCTAAGTTTTGATGAAATGTCTATCAGTAATGAGTGGTGCTATGATAAAGGTATGGATGTTTTATACAAACCACATGACAGTGTTTTTGTAGTCATGTTGCAAGGCCTTATTGGAAAGTGGAAGCAACCTACTTACTATGACTTTGACTAACCAAATGCAAAGAAAGTGTTATTAGATATTATAACACATACGGAGTCTATCGGGTATCCAGTAGTTGCAATTGTTCATAATTCGGAATCAAGCAACCCTCGCATGTGGAAGGAACTTGTTATTAATCCACTTAAAAATAAGATTTCATTTAAAAAGCCCAATGCCAAAAGAGAAATATATGTTTTAACTGATGTCCCCCGTCAAATGTAATTGATTAGTGTTACGACCTTATTTACGGCCGTAATTTCAAGGGTTCTTGTCTCTACTCAGAATTTGCGGGCAGTAAAAATGCAACACAGAAAGCTAGGAACAAAAGAACAAACACCTCAACAAAAGTTACAATATTTATTTATACAAAAGAAAGAATAATGGTTGGTAAAAATAAATCAAAATGAATATATATATATATATCAAGAGGAAAATGAACCAACCTTAAGATCACCTAAAACTAAACTAAACCCTAAACCAAGAAATAGGATATTTTTAAATATGACTTCTAGTAGGTACCGTATAAATTACTGGCCAGATAAATATATCCTAAAGAACTAAGTTAGGTAGAAGGAAGTAGGAGAAAATAAGAGGGGAAACTTAATATTACTCCTACCTAACACATACAAACTAAATTACACATTAAATATCAATAAATAACCAGTATATACTACTAATTATAATATTGAAAATATTCAGTTAATAATAAAAAAATGTAAAGTACGAATTCAAAATAGAATAACCACCAGAGGCTTAGTGGATCAGCTCATCAAGCCACAAGGTCCAGAAGACCGTACTGCAAACAGGGGAGTGCAAATCTACAGGTACCTGGCGATCCACGATCGTCTTAAATAGCTTTAAAAATATCTCATACCTGTAGAAAGCCTCCCTACGTGTCTCCACGAGTTCCGAGAACTCACTGACGCTGATGAGCAGGACAACTGAATCAGGCTGCAATACCTGCAGGCAACCCAAAATACCACGGGCACACCAAGGGTGGTAGCCTCCGAGAATCCGGGACGTCGACGGATCTCGCACGCCACAAACTGCACCGTTCTCAGTAAACGCAGGCGACTCGTTCGGGATCCTCCCGACGAACGAGGGAAGGGGCGTGGCTGATGAATGCCGCAGGTGACAAACACCAGCGACCACACACAAGGCAGCGAAGGAATAAAGAAGCCGTGATCCAAATCCCTGTATATTAGCTGCAGAAGTGTCCAAAAATGCAGAGGCAAAGCGTCAATCAGTGAGGTGGAACTCGAACTAACCTTGTCTCGTATCACCACCCTTACGAACAAGCCTTTCACTCGAGTCAACACAGCTCATAGGAGAGAAAAACAACGATCGTTAATAAGACACTTCAGTAGTTCACTAGTACCGGAGGAGAAGGTGGTAAACAAAACGCTTAAGAAAGACAAAAGACTGCAAAATCATAC
The DNA here is from genome assembly GCF_040412425.1 of Macrobrachium rosenbergii. Taxonomy (NCBI): domain Eukaryota; kingdom Metazoa; phylum Arthropoda; class Malacostraca; order Decapoda; family Palaemonidae; genus Macrobrachium; species Macrobrachium rosenbergii. The sequence continues at coordinate 30,829,825 of NC_089796.1, read as the reverse complement.
GACTCATACAGAGTTCAGCAAACTAAAAAAAAATTAAATGTACGATAAACGATAATAGCTTATTAATAAACTTAAACTAAAGCAAGATCAAAAGGTTGGACAAAACTTAAATTAATTTTGACAAATTATAAAATTACTTTAATCTAATAATTAGAAATAGCTGATTCAGGGTTTTATCTGAATAGTAAAGATTTCGTATCTGACGCATATATTCGTGAAACGTTGAGCAAAAGTAAAACGGAGTATGGCCTGGCTTATAAGATAAATCAAATGCATTTGTGTATGAGTGGACATCAAAGGCAGCGTGTCAAATATGCTGTACAATTGTCGCCTAATTCCAGTGCAAATATTATCAGATCTCTTGGAGGCAAGGATGTGTTAGAGACAAGCAACTGGAAATTGACATCTGATTTCATTTCACATTTCAATGACTGGTTTGACATCATGAATTCAAGATATAGGTATGGAGACGGGCCAACCCACAGTGCACTTGGAATGAATCAAGAAACGCAAATGGATATCCTTAACAGGTTGATGATGGAAGTGATTAGTTCTCTGAAGGTCAAATCTACTAAGGCCAGATGCCTCTATAAATTTCAAAGGGGAAATAATCTCTCGAGCAAGTCAGTAATTGGTCTTTTTACCATGGTAAAGAACACCTATAACGTGGAATGTGCTATGACTCGCAGATTAAATCAGGACTGCTTACAGCACCTGTTTGGACGCTTAAGACAAATGAATAGCCCTTATATCATCCTAATGTAGTGGATTTTAAATTCAGCCTTCGAACATTGCCAAGATTGATAATCCCAACATGCTGTCCAAAGAATATGTTGTGGCACTGTGTCTAAAAAAAGATCGAGAATTAGCTTTAGAAATGTATTTAACAAGTGTTATGTTCAAAGATTCAAATTTTGAAATTCACCCAGAAGATACTGAGGAATCACAGAGAGAGAGAATTTAAATGAAAGTGCAAAATATCCCAATTTAGGTAAGAAAGTGACACAGGACAGACATAAAAATGAGTCATGGATAAAAATGATAAACAAAGGGAAACTGTGTGTACCTTCAGATGGATTTTTTTTTTTTTCACAGCTAACCACCTTGTGTGAAATCTTCACGCAATACACGGTAAATCTCTTTTAGAAGGAAAGGAATGAATAAAGACTGATTACTCAGATTAATATCCCTGGTGAGATAAAATTTTTTGCAAAAATATCAGTCTATTTCAGGGTTAGACATCTTAACAATCAAATTAAAGTAACAAAGTGAAAGAGCGAAGGTGAAACAGATAGGGGAGATGCCAGAAAAGATTAAAACTAAATATGTGAATGAGTTTATTTCATGTATGATATTATATCCAGATTAAGACAAAAATAAAAACAAAGATGAATTACTTATCTTTATTTACCATGCATGCTATTTGATAAACCCTAAATAACTACAGGAGCTTTTTGGATGAAGTGAAATAAGAGACGGAAGGCGGAGTAGCTACGATTTAAAAAATAAAATGCAAAGTAAGTATAGCAGAGGCTTGGGGCCAAGATAGTGTCGGGGCTGAAAGAAAGAAAGAAAATGCCCGTTTCTGTCTGGCCGACATGTCCTGTAAGTGGGTCCTGGCCAGGGCAAAACAAAATTACGCGCTCACCGTCGGGTGGCGCCACTGGTCCCGCAGTTACAATTTTCCCATGACGACTCGCGCGACTGTCTATTCTTTACTTCTCTATACTCTTTGGTATTACCGTTAACTGTGGTCGCCATATGATCGGAGACGGGAAACCCACAAACCTGATGGATCAAAGCAGTAAGCTTCAGGTTGGTGATAAAACTGGTCACAGTTACGTTAAAGTTTCAACTACATACAAAAAAATGGAATTCAATTATTTGTAGCTGAATGTTTTATGAATTTTCAACTCCAGATTTGTACAAATTTCGTATCTTATTAATGCTCTGCCTATGAGTTGTCACTGAGTAGTTCTAAACTGCCAACACATTTTGCTCAGAACTGCTTTATCTTACCCATTATGTGCAACGATAACAGAAATTCCATATCGAACAACTAATTTAAGTTATTACGCCCCCCAAAAAACAAAAAAAGATGCTGAAAATAAAAGAAGAAAAATTACCCGAGTTTACCTGCATTTTTAATCAGCGCAAATGTATACCAGATCCAGATCTATATACTGTGAAAACGGATGAGTTACTGACAAGTGGTTCCGTTCTCAGCTAGCACTCTGTTGGCCCCGCGTTCGAATCTCCGACCGGCCAATGAAGAACAAGAGGAATTTATTTCTGGTGATAATGTGTTTCGGATTCCACAGTAAGCTGTAGGTCCCGTTGCTAGGTAACCAATTGGTTCTTAGCCACGTAAAATAAATCTAATCCTTCGGGCCAGCCCTAGGAGAGCTGTTAATCGGCTCAGTGGTCTGGTTAAACTAAGGTATATTTAACTTACTGACAAGTGGGAAATTTCCAGGTGGAAGTATGGTTGCGTCATCTCCCTACAGGTTATCGCGTTGCCCAGTTTTTGTCCCAGGGGATGTCATGGGAAATGATGCCAGATACCACCTATCCATGCAGAAATTTCAACTATGTATTCGATCGTGGTTACGTGATATTTACTGGGCATGTATCGGAATGCGTATTTTTTATAAAATAAAATAACAGCGTTGTTTTTGCGAAGCTGCAAAAATGATCGTGATTAGATAAATTATTGATAACAAGTCATAATCAATGCGTATTAGCGCATTGAAATCAAATCCTTTTACGCAGGAATGAACTTAGACTTAGTAGGAGGATCTCATTTAGAATATTGCTGAGTGTGAAAAAGATAAATAAGGAGAAAAGCTAAACCGATAACCTCCCCGCCAAAAAATGATATAGAGGCAGGTTGGTTATCGAGATTAATTTTGATAGGGAATACGCTATGTTAACGCAGCATTAGTGAAAAACAGAAAGATAAATATTTATTGATTAAAGAAAACATCTTGGATGAAATACGTACTTATGGCTTATGCCAACAATTCTGAATGTTTCATTGTCATGCTATAACGCTAAGAAATCGTAAGCATTGTTGATCCCTAAGTTGCTAGACATGACAACGAAGCCCTAATGGGGCGATTCCACCGAGGCAACATTTTAGCAACGTGTGGCATGCTACCTACAGTACGTTTTCACATAAGCCAAGTGTGTCTCCACCAGTTCAACAGAAGGCAACATGTAGCATGCGACAGGTGGCAACATGCTACCGTATAACCCGAAGCATGTGACGAGATTTAGCCTGTTGTCTAGCGTTGAACGCCTTCCCCCACCTCGCGGGAGGGATTCGATGTTGAAAGGAGCAAGATAAATTGGTCGCAAGAAAAAATCGTAGAATTTATAGAAGAGTACAGGAAACTGCATAAAACTACTATTTTTGTACTGGTATGCACTCAAACACATTATTATCATTTTTATTATCAAGAGTACTACAATGACAGAGAATAAGAAGCCAAAATGTCCTGAACGACATTTTTCAAGAAAATGGAATACTGTAAATGGCAGGTCTCCGGAAAAATTCATAAGCAATAAGTTGACATTAAAGGAAATATTTAAAAGGCTTCATAGATCTGGCTGCACTGCTTGTGTTACTGGTGCCCACCCCGGCGATCTTTGAGTCTCTCCTTCTCTCTCTAAGACTCGTCGGTCGGGGGCTATAGTGTTGAGAATGAAAACCTAATTTCATCTAGGTTTAGCACAGTCAGTATATATACTCGAATGGAAGAAAATCAATAAACAAGAATAGAAAGTTATCCATTGCATAAACACACACAGGCAATAGTTTAGGGTTAAGATGTTAATCTAAGGCTTGAGTCTTGAGGTGCTTGTCATTCCCCTTGAAAGGGGAAATGACGTCGTTTGATTAAAAGTAACTACTACATTTTCACCTCTAAGGCAGATATATACTTGACATATTCTTTTCTTTAACTTGGGCACATAATCTGTATATAACTTTCAGTGTGGAAATGGAGATTTGTTTCAACTGCTCTAATCTTCCTGTGGAAGTTTGTGTTCAGCGTTGTCCTCCTCGACAAGATAACACATAATGCCTTTGCTCTTCACTACTCCCAGTAACCCTTGTAGTGCCCATGCTCCCTCGCCACGCCAGTTCCATGTCGTAGGAAGCCTCCTTAATATGCCCTCTCCTAGGTCAATTACTTTACTGTGCTTAACAATCTTAAGTCTCGCAGGAATCCTCAAAAGATTTTCGTGAGTAAATCCTTCGAACTTGAAGATTTTGAAACAGGTTCGCCAGAGTTTGAAGGTTCACAGCAGGCTTCATATTTTCTTTAACCACTTGTGACACTTAGGGATCAGTCAAAACCAACCATCAAACAAACCAAACTGGTATTCCTTACCATTAACTATTATTTCCTGGGAAACAGAGACAGAAGTAGGGTAAAGGTTAGAAAATGTTGACGGCAATGATGACGGAAACTTTATTGAAAGTTATCAATAGCTTTCATGAGGAAATTAAAGTTTAGCCTAGCGTATATAATTAGGAGAGATATAAAGCAAAGGCCAAGGCAAATGCATTTGTTATTTTAAGGCTCGTAATACTCTTCAAGAAAGCATAGATGAGAGTATGGCACCATACCAAAGAGTGGACTTGGGGGTGACTCACTTTCCAAAAGTGGCAGTGCTTTACAGCATTTAATCATCTTGAGCCTCACATGGATCGTCAAAAGATTTTCGAGAGTAAATCCTTAGAGCCACTCCTTAAAGATTTTAAAGGTGGTCACAGTCTGGGGATTCACACCAGTGTTCATATTTTCTTTCACACCTTATGACATTTACAGGCCTCCTTAGTGCAAGGGTCGGTGCTGGCATTAGGGTGGTTGGTTTTAATCAAGCAAACAGAAGGGAGATGTTAAGAAGTATTGAAATTACTGAGGAATCAAACTGCCATAACAATAGTAGAGGTTGTAGAAAGAAGCGTGATGAAAACCTACAAGCAATTGTGAAGATTGATAAACAGTAGTATGGTTTCATTAAAGAGAGAAGTACAGTTGATGCTGTCTTTATAATAGGAGCTTATAAGGTAATTGGAAGCTATGCTGGGCAATTATAAACCTAGAGAAGGCATTTGGTGGGATATCAAGGGAGGTAGTGTTTTGGTATTTAAGAAAGGGAAAAGTTACAGAAAAGTTGATAAGGCTGATTGAAATCAGAAAAAAAGAACATGGATAGCAATATCAGCCTCCGGCAAAACAGAAATGTTTAAAGTTAGAGTTGGTTTACATCAAGGATCAGCACTTAGCCCATTTTTGTTTGTAGTGGTTATTGATGTGCTGAGTGAAAAGATTAGAAATTAAATCTATGGAGCTTGTTATATGCAGATGAACTGGTGATTACAACAGAAACTGCAAAAGAATTTCAGTGTAGGGTAAGAGTTACAGGAATCTTTATATTGGGGTAGTAGGTAGTATAAGGATAAATGGAGGTAAATGAGAGCGTATAGTGCCCAGCAAACAGGGAGTGGATGTTAGAAGTTTATCTTTAAAATGGAGAGAATTTCAAATACTTAGGATCCACTTAACGATTTATGCTGAGGTTGAAAATAGGACAGAAGCAGTTTTGGGTGAGATCAAAGGTTAGTGTGTGGTAAAACAATGCCAAATAAACTGAAATCAGACCAGTGATGATGCGCGGTTCATAAACAGTGTCATTAAGAAGGAAGGAGGCACAGAAGCTGCAGTAAATAGATGAGAGGATGCGGAAGTAGACTTTTCGGATCTCTGTGTGAGAGGCTGAAAAATTAATAAAACATAAGTGCCACGGTGGACAAGGTTACTGATAAGTTAATCGAGATTGTGATGGTACGGGCATGTGGTAAGGATGAGTACAGGGAGGATGTGAAGAGGGGTTGTGTGGAATCTGTTTAGGGTAGAAGGTCAAGATTGAAGCAAAGGATTAGATATTATGATCAAGGGAAGGCGTTTTTCGAAAAAAAAAAAAAAAAAAAAAAGGATTTAGCACAGAGGATGATTTCGATGGAAAGAATTGGAGAAGACGCATCTAGGCTAAAGGATAGTGGTGAGGATGAAGAAGATCGATGTATAACATTTTTTATGAAAGCACCATTGACTAAAATCAAGGAAAACTGCGATGAACTGTAAGTTAAAATATGAAAGGTAACAGGGGAGCCGCAAATAGATGGTAAAGTCGCTGTTGTTTATAGAACTTAATAGTGATTAGTGATACTGAAGAAAAACTTTAAAACTTGGAAAGGGAGTTTGGATGTGTTTGTAAGAGAGGGAAAACTAAAACTAAATATTATTGAGGGTAAGGTAACGTGGGTAAATGGAGGACAGGAAATGAAATGGTGGGTGGTGAAAGAAAGTAAATGGTTGCTTCATATATCTGTTTGGCAATAAATCCATGAAGATGGCAAGACGACCTAATACGGAAACAAAATGGTAAAGCAAAAGATCTGTAAGATGAGAAGTGTCTGTGGAAGGAAGTCCCGGGATATATGAATGAATTGCTGAACAAACATTCCTTTATAGAAATGACCATTAGAGGATGACAGTAAATGAAAGATTAAAATGGGTTGAAAGGTGTAAAATGATGGAAATGAACGGAGATGAAGCCATAAGGCTGGCTTATGTGAATATATGAATCAAGAGTGTTTTGATGTAGTTTTTCATCTGGAGAAATGTGATGATGCTACGATTAGGGATTAAAATTCAGAAGTTTCCGACGGAAGGATGAGAAGAACACTGAGAAATCTCTCTAGACGGAGATGGAAAGGACTTGAAAAGGAACGGTTTCAACTTTACTCACTTTTAAAGAATCGGCAAGTAAATTTTCTCTGCGAAACATTCCTGATACCATTGGTCTTCTGATCGAAAGAAGGAGAAGTTGGGTTTGGTCAGTAACTTAATCATTGACCAACAATGAAAGCTAACTACTATTGGTATATGTGCGTCGCTGAACACCTGCTGGGGATAGACATGGGGCTAGGAGCTGCAACCCAATAAATTACGGCTAAAATCTTGCAAAGACCTTTGGAAACTGGGATGGAAAGTAATGTGTAACGACGAGGCAGGCAAAATACAATATCTCCGATAAGAATGATATATTTTTCTCTCTTTATCCACATTCCTCTCACAGAACATACGTAGTTCTGAACAGAGTAAATTAATCAACAGACTGGTTGCGATATCAAAGAAACAATAATTTATCAACAGACTTTATATAACATATTGCAAGAAAATGTTGACTGAGAGAGGGACCTTCAGTATACAAAATTAAGTGGAAATTGATCCCCGTCTCGGTTTCAGGTTTTTTATTACATTATATTTAGTAAAAATCTCTCTCTCTCTCTCTCTCTCTCTCTCTCTCTCTCTCTCTCTCTCTCTCTCTCTCTCTCTCTCTGTTGGTAAAGTATTCCCAAAAGTATTTGTTAAATCTATATGACTAGATTTTTTTTTGAGAAGTATGGAAGAGTAATCTAAAGTGTTGCTCAATTTCCTTATTGAAAAAAAGGTTTGATAACAAAAGCTTTTATTTAAGAACTTGGGTAGATTTTTCAGGGGAAGAATTCCAAGAAGTCACTCTATAAATTAGACATTAATAATGGAAAGCCTTGTTTAAATGAGGCAAAAAGTATAATTCAGGCTTTTTGGTTTTCTGTAAAAGAAAACTATCGAGATGGCTTTGTCTGTCCGTCCGCACTTTTTTCTGTCCGCCCTCAGATCTTAAAAACTACTGAGGCTAGAGGGCTGCAAATTGGTATGTTGATCACCCACCCTCCTACCACCAAACATACGAAATTGTAGCCCTCTAACCTCAGTACTTTTTATTTTTATCTACGCTGAAAGTTAGTCATGATCGTGCGTCTGGCACCGCTATAGGTCCAGCAACACAAGCCACCATTGAGCTGTGGCTGAAAGTTTCATGGGTCTCGGCTGAGAGTTTCATGGGCCGTGGCTAAGAGTTTCATACAGCTTTATGAGTTGTACAGAAAACTCAATTGCGCCGAAAGAACCTCGGCTCATTTTTTACTTATCTTTTGCAATAGTTTTCTTTCTAACTGCTTGGTATAAATTTTCTCGCAATCGTTAAATGCAAGGTCCGGCAGATGAGCAATTCAATATTCTCACCACTGCCAGAATCGACAGATAAAAGGGGAAGAGACAGTTCTTAAATTCACGAGAAAGAGAATTCCAAAGACTGAAAGGGAAGGAACAAAAAGGGGAATCCGAGGTTTACAATTTTCCCAAAAGGAAGCCTGTGAATAAGAGTTGTTGTGTTTAGAATAACTATTGGAAGTGTGTATCAACTTTCTTTTAAGAATTATTATTATCATTCTAAATCAGAATGATGAGCCATTACTTCCTTCTGTTGCCAAGCGTCCCCCGCCGGTCCCCGCAAAAAAAAAAAAAAAAAAAAATTAATAAATAAATAAAAGTAAGAAAATAACAAATAAATAAATCAAAATAAAGATGAACGATAAGGAAGCTGAGTCTGCCCTCGAAGGGAACAAAAGACCTGCTTTTTGGAAAACAAGAAGTTAGAAGAATAAAAAAAATGGAGTCAGGGAGAATATTCCAATGCTCATTACATTTTTAATATTTAAATATTCACTAATCGTTGACAAATTCTGTGTACCTTTCAATTTTACATTAATTTACGGCACATTATTTTCCAGTTATGTAGTATTAAATAATAACAACAATCCATACATAAGAAATGTACGGGTTTCGAGAAAATCTTTAGCCTGGGGATTGCAGTGTTGATGATAATTTCAAATTAAATGACATTCCGTTTAAATAAAATGCGCCAGCTTCTAGAAAACACGATCCAGAGCATTTTCCACATGTGAATAAAATATTTCTTTTCTTAACTGAAATTAAATATTCCCCTCTCCAATCTCTCGAAAATTGAATCTCATTTATAGTCGGTTACGTCTGGACTTACGTCACGTTCTGAGTCATTTTCAGCAGTTCTCCTATTTCCCTTCTAAATGAAAGTATCAACACTTTACCTGAGAATGATGAAACTTCTCCTTGCACCTGGAGCGAAATGTGAGGTCAGTCACATTAGTATGGTGTGGCGAAAAAGTGATCGTAGTGGCACGTGGACCATATGCTTAATGCTTTTACTTGGTAAAAATCCGTAAAGGCCTTACGTAACAACAACACAACGCTCCCTTTGCGGTTTCGAAGTTAAGGGGAGATATCTCTCAACTTAATCCACTACTAACAAGGATAGCACACTAATAGTATTAATGAACAGTCCCACAATTAAGTACTTCCACTTACCGAGCAGTCCCGATAGACACGAACTCAAATCATAAGTTGCTGTGAGATACGACGAGAGGTGCTCGCCTCTCTCTCTCTCTCTCTCTCTCTCTCTCTCTCTCTCTCTCTCTCTCTCTCTCTCTCTCTCTCTCTCTCTCTCTCTCAAAATATTAGGAGTACTCACTGTTAGAGGACTCGATTAAAAGTTAAATATACCTTAGTTTTACCAGACCACTGAGCTGATTAACAGCTCTCCTAGGGACTCGATACACAGTATGTTACTTCATTTCTATAAGTTACTTGCTTAACTTCAGAGCACGATCACAATACAAATTTTATTAGATCAAATTACATGCACCATTCACTGACTTGGAATACAGGAAAAATGAAATGAAATGGAGGGATACTGAAACGCACTTGCTGAATTTAAACTCAAAATCAATTTAGTAACTAAAGAATAAACATATCAACTGGGTAATTGTATAAGATAAATAAAAATGAGTTACTCAAACGTAATTACTATTCAGCGGCACTCAAACGAAACAAAGTTACAACAAGGTTCAAAGGATAAGGGCAATGCCCTTTCTAAGGTCACACACGCACCAGACGACAGGTGAACTCAAAGGTTGAGCCAAAAAGTTGCCCGTTCCGTTCTGCTTTCGGATTCCACTGGGGAAAAGGAGATAAGTTATACAATTAATGCGAATGCAGAACTGACTTACAAAGTTCATATTAACATAAAAAACTTTAAGATATTTCTGAAGTTCGTTATCAAAAATAAATTCAAAACATAACACTCAGGAATTTCAACATATTTGTTAAATGTAGTTAATTAACTGGTGGTGAGTGACAATACAATTTTGTGTAATGTTATTCCCAACCAGTACACACGGTTACACACACGCACACTCTCACTCAAATATAATGCCGGAAAGCGGTAAAGTTGGCCATCACTCAACTCTCTGAGGCAGACGCAAGCATCATTTTCATCAACACTAAACTCCCCTCCAATTTTCCCTTTTGGCTTCTACACTTGTTAATGCAGAAATGATTTGATCAGTAACATAGTAAAATCAAACAAGATAACGTAAGAGTGCCATTCTCGAATAGATGTGGTTCCTTTACCCTTATTATCATGCAATAGAGACGTACGAACTTCTACAAAACTTATAAACGTGCAGATGCATTTGGATTTCACACAAATAACAAATACAAATAACACGAGTCTCGTCTATCGGTTACCTGACAGAAGGTAATGCACAACAAAAAATCAAATCAGTAATTTTATTATGACAACAAACCATACTAATAACTCTGCAGTCATTATTATTTCATATGAAAATATGTTAATACACAAAAATATTATGAAAAGATTGTTGTGCGGGGAATTCCCTACTTAGGGGATTGGAAAGCTTGATAAAGGGATAGGAATCGAACCCGCTGACATCAGTTCCCTTTCATCGGCCAAAAATAGTTTGATTCCCGAGATATTTCTAATCAATCACGAGACCCGAGTTTTGACTAATGAGCAAAGCGCTCTTTTCTGTTACCGCTCTGATTTGAACGATGAGTTAGATTGGATAGGGGAATTTCCGTCTGATTCTTAGGAATTACTTTAATTATTTAACAAAAATACAAAATGGTCAAAAAGTCCGGATAAAAAATATAGGTACATAAGTACCATGATCGACATAGTAACAAATAATAAAAAAAATAGTTGATTATATGCTATATATGTATACCTGAAAAAATATGGACATATGAAAAAAACAGAAAAGGATGATTATTGTATTTAAATACAGCTTCAATACAGAGAAATTGAGGAGAATGGGAAGAAATCAATGAAGTCGAAAATAAATAAATGTAAACTTTCGTTTGTCTTGAGTAACTTAAGTTAAATCACAAGACTGTCCGGAAGACCCGTTGGTTTACTTAATTTACTTGAGAACTTTGTTATCTGGCAACTTAAAAGTTGAAAAAACTCATTTACACGTTAGGAAAAAGTCTTGTTGTTTAGTGGGAGGTCCAATACAGAGATGAAGTTTATCATATTTCTCTGTTCATCATTCCTACTTATTTTCTTCATTTATTTTCTTGTGTGCCCTCTTCTCCAGCTTTTCAATGATTAATCATCGTATTGTATGTTTATATTTAATAGATTACCTTTCTATTCTTCTGAGTTTGCTCATTTCAGTTTTTAATTATTACGATATTTGCCGTTGTCATGCCCTGCCTTTCTTCCATTGTGCTTATACTTTCTAACATTTATTAACTGTCATCTTTTTATGCCTTTATCTAATTTTTATGTGTGAATTCAGATTTCTTTCACCCTTCTCGGGCGTTCCATTTGCAGTATATGATTCAGATGGAAAAATCACGTTAAAGCTTTTCAAAAATCAGGGAGCAGAATTTGTCTTTACTCATTTCAAAAATAAAAGAGCATTTAACAAAACTGATTGAAGACCTGTATTGATACATTAAAATGGGGTTAAGTCTATTAATTGTGTAGTTGCGCTATGTTTTTCTCTAAATCCAAGTTGTTCTTTCATATCATTATGATATACGAGTTTGTACCTCTCTCATCATTTCTGCTTATTATATTTTGTATGAAGATCTCTTTAATCTTTTCAAAGTCTCCCTACCATAGTATGGTACTGATAAAAAAACTGTCAAGACAATTCTGAAGCCATTTTGAAGGAGTAATCTTCCTTTTGTTCAAAGCTGATAGATTCAAAGTACTATAGCAAAACAATGCCGAACTAAACGGTAAGAGACCTCTTTCATTATGTGACCTCTGGAAAATTCTATTTCCTTTTTTTGTTCGTCAACTGTCTCCAGGAGGAGTTGGGAATGGTTCTGTCACTATTTATAAGGATAATACTTTTTTCGGAAATTGTTCCTCACATTTAGAGAATGGAAAGCAATTTGGTAAAATGTCATCTTTTAGGTCTAAAATGTGTACTCTCTCTCTCTCTCTCTCTCTCTCTCTCTCTCTCTCTCTCTCTCTCTCTCTCTCTCTCTCTCTCTCTCTCTCACACAGTTCTTCATTGGATGGGTGGGTAGAGCTCTCTGGTGATAGAAATTCATTTCTCGTCATAATGTGGTTCGGATTCCACAATAAGCTGTAGGTTCCGTTGCTAGTAGCCAGTTGGTTCTTAGCCACGTAAAATAAATCTAATCCTTCGGGCCAGCCCTAGGAGAGCTGTTCATCAGCTCAGTTGTCTGGTTAAACTAAGGTATACTTAACTCTCTCTCTCTCTCTCTCTCTCTCTCTCTCTCTCTCTCTCTCTCTCTCTCAGTTTTACTCTCCTGATCATACAGACACAGGTATTCTATTTATTTTTTTCTGATTTATACATTTCATTCTCTCTCTCTCTCTCTCTCTCTCTCTCTCTCTCTCTCTCTCTCTCTCTCTCTCTCTCACTAAATTCAACTCAAACTCAACGAGAAGGGACAAAATGGCCACATAGCCTAAAGATCCAGTATGCGTCTGATGACCTAAGCAGTGGTGCGTACCTGGAGAGAGAGAGAGAGAAGAAGAAAGAAGAAGAAGAAGAAAGAAGAGAGAGCAGACATGAGTTTCCATTGGCCCGTTAAATGCCTACCATGATGAAGGAAGGTCCTCGACTAAGTAATCCTCATTGCATAGGGGTGAAATTCAAGAGATATTCCTAATGTATTCCCCCACCTCTCTCTCTCTCTCTCTCTCTCTCTCTCTCTCTCTCTCTCTCTTAAGTTTTCTCTCCAGTTTAGTTATTTTCACACATTCTTTACATATGTCCGACTGCTCATCTGTATCGCTGCGTAACCGAATTCTGTGATCTCATACTACATGAGATTTAATGTGAGTCCCTCTGTGAGAGATTTCATGTTCAACTGCATATGTAATATAAATTATACAGTCAGTACACACACACACATAAATATATATATATATATATATATATATATATATATATATATATATATATATATATATATATATATATATATATATATATATATATGTATGTATGTATGTGTATGTGTGTGTGCATGTATGTATGTATGTATGTATGTATGTATGTATATATATATATATATATATATATATATATATATATATATATATATATATATATATATATATATATATATATTATATATTTCTGGGAAGTGCAGAGTCAGAAAGTATCGAAATACATGGCCTGAGCATGAGGACTCTTCTGAAAAGCTTCTGCACAGTACGATGAGATTATGATGACAATGACTGAAGGAACCCTTAATATGGATGCGATGAAAGCGCTTTTGTTCTGTATAAACACACCAACAATTCGTTGTTTATTTTTTCCGACAGTACAATACTCCCGTCGGAGGGATTGCATGCTTACATGTTTCTGCAGCTAAGTTTTTGTTCTGGGAAGAGAAAAATATGTTCTATCTTGATACCATTTATTTTGAAAAAAAAAAAAATTATGCTATGAATAACAGTTTCGTTGATATATTTGTGAGAAGTTTAGATAAAGTAATGCAACTGACCTCTCCAAAATTAGGAAAATGAGGAGTACCTTGTTTACGTTAATGTGCGGATATAGTATTGAATCTGTTCTAAGCACAGGGCCTCGAGTAATCGGCGAGTTAATATCCAATTACTCTCTCCTTGTCCCTGCTCTCTTTTTGCCGTACTCTATTTGGACAGAAAATGTTACCTTTCTCTTTTTTATTTCTCTCTCTCTCTCTTTCATGGACACACACACACACACACACATACATAGTATCTGGGCTCTGAAAATAAACAATCGAATAATCTCAAATTTTACCTGCAATATCTCACTCACACTCTTCAAATTATTTTTATTTCTTTCAGTGACTCTCTCTCCCTCTCTCTTTCCTATTTAACATAGATAATATATATATATATATATATATATATATATATATATATATATATATATATATATATATATATATATATATATATATATATATATATATATATATATATATATATATATATATATATATATATATATATATATATATATATATATATATATATATTGTCATAAACTGGTCGTCTTGGTTGGGGAGAGAATTGGAAACATTTACTTCGAGACTGCCACGGGACGAAGCGAGCCCAGATTATGAACAAAGGAAAAGTTAGTTGAAAACTTACCTTAGATTTTCCCTGGATTTACACGTAAATGATTAAGGTCGCCATTTGAATTAGAATTCTTTTACAATTTAAAGGGGTTTATTTACAGAGATTAGCAATTGAGCAAGGAGACAAACAGACTGCAAAATGGTAGCCAATGGGCAGGCTCATTAAATATATACAGAGAGCAATAATGCAGTGATTGGCAACAAGCAAGCTAATTAATAAGGGGTCAATGTACAATACAATAATATTATTCCTGTTCTAATAATAATAACCTGTTTAGGCCAAGATTACACTAAATTGTCTCAGTTAGTTATGCTGCAAAGGATTGAACTCCAGGATGGGGAAAATAATTCATATAAAATTTGGCGGGGCCACAACGGACTTCAGAAATCGGAATGCGACCAGGAATAGTTTCAGGATTTGAAAGGCAGTCAGAATTATAGGACACAGAGCGCAACGGAGTGGCTGGTCTCTCCTGTAAGAGAGGTTCTGGATTAGAACGGTGGTTCACACTGAAGGAAATGGAATCTCCCTGTAAAAGGTTACACATTGCACATTTTAAATATTAACCACTATGTAGCCCAGCAGATAATTATAAAGAAATCATGTAAGCACAGTATGAGAATCGTAATTGCTTGGGCTTTTAACAAGGAACACGGGATCGCAATCACACAAAGAGTAAATTTAAACACTTGTATTACTTAGCCTAATTTGCCCTTAAGTTGCACTGGGGAAGGGATAACTGGAGGTTTGGCACGGGATCTTTACTGGAATTCAAGGCACATTATGGGCGAGATTTGGGAGGCCGAAGCAGGACTCTTTACAAGGGAAGATTGCTTTGTGGGTGGAAGGAGTTAAAGTTTAAAGGAATGGGAAATTTAAGGGGTTTAAGTAGGAGGGCAAGGGGTTGGCTACTAACTACTTGCAATGTACGAATCTTGTATGACCATTGTGGGCGCCAAACAATCGACTCAGCCGTTCGTCGAAGATAGTTCAACCAGCGTAAGCGGAGGAAGAGGCAGGACGTGCATTCCTGACGAGGTCACAGGAGTCTCTGGCTTCTTCCAAAACACGGTGTCTTGAATTTTAGACCGATTGGACCTGCAAGGAGTCATACGCTAGCAAAAAGCAGAGGGAAAAAAGATCCTTAAATGTTAATTACTTAGAGGTTAAGGTCCTACCTGGCGGCTATTCCCACTACGCCTATTAACCTTCCCCATACCTAAATACTCCCACATCGTGTGATGGGGATGAAAAGGGGTTGAAAGCAGGAGGCCTATTGTTTCCCAGGATCAAGTGATGGGGGCAGCACTTCCTACACTGCCCCACACTGGTGCTAACAGCTATGATCTGGTTCAAAGTAGCGCTCAGGCTACATCACCCGCCCATATTGGCATCCACTATACGGAATGAGAAGTTTCCTACAAAAGTACGGATAACAACT